>NC_132938.1:62948571-63252142 GCF_034638445.1 Ciconia boyciana
TGATCTTCTCTTACAGTGGGAGGGATTTTGCTCCTGCAGTCCCCATCTTGCAGTCCATCCACTCAATAGGTGTGGGAAGAGAGGTTGCCAATGAAGACTGAGGCAAAGAAGTTGTTGAGTCATCCGTTGCTACCAGTTTGCCAGTCTTGCTCATTGGGGGGTACACTTTCTCTGACGTTCCTTTTCTGTCTGACATACCTGCTTTATGGAGTGATTTTCTCCTCCCCAAAGAAGACCCTGCACTCCTCATCTGCAGAAGCATCAAGGCATCCAGCAGCCACTGGGACAACCATTGCCATTCAGACCTTGCTTGTGTTGGTATTGCGATAGTCACTTCCGAGGTTTACCCTGCTCCTGCCACTGCCTGTTGGCATCTCTGACCTTCATTCGGCTGCTTTTTGAGGGAGGCCCCGCAATCAGGACACAGCACTTGAATTCTGCAGAGCTGAAAGGAACTGAATATTTGTCTGAGAGCAGTGAAAGAAAATGGGAGCAAAAGGAACTCCTTCCTACACTGCAAAGGACCTGAACCCGTACATGCTCACCAGGCTGAGGGAGGATAGAAAAGCCCAAGCTTCAGGGCATTGCTTAGGGTGTAAGAAAGGCCCTAGGTAAAGGAACCTGCAGGAAAATCTATGAGGAAGGGTAAAGTACAGTTGTTGAGCAGGGAACCCTAGATGATGCTATTACAAAGACAAAAAAAGTCAATAGGATGGCCATTTTAGCTTATGCCTCCAGAGATCAAGACTATGAATCAGTGGGGAAACCAAAGCATGACCATAGGCAGATTGCCACCTTTTTAAAAGTGAGCGCTACAAGTATTTGGTTACAATGGTAGCCGTTTTTGCATTTTTGTCTCAAGTTTATCCTTCAGTCATCCTTGCGAATTGGAAATGTGCTGCCAAGACCAATTTATTATCTAATACATTGTAATGGCTACTGCTGTTTATTATGAGGTGCTACAGCAATGTTTACTCAAACATTCAAGAAGAGCAATTTCACTTCCCACCTTAGATTGATTGTTCGGGTACACACTGACATTGATGCTACCCAGTATCAAGTTAAAAATCACACATTAGAAACATAAGCTTCCACCTGTTTTGCCCCTATGTTTTATCGCCAAGGATCAGATAAATCAAAGCAATTATTTTTTTCCTTTCATCTGCTTTTAAACATGTTCTACTGTATGTTGTTTTTACTTAGGTCGGGAGATGGCTATATAATACATTAGACATTTGCTTCTGCAGACTTGGAAAGGGATTTAATCAGTACATGAATGAGGCTTAAAGAAACAGAAAGCTTCCTAATGCAAATGCAGCTGTGACTGATAAGAAGGACAATGGACAGAAATCCTTGACTTGATTAACTTAGTGACCTAAAAAGAGGGATGTGTCTCATTCCAGCAGCGCAGAACAGAGAAACACTCATTAACTGTTCCTTTTGGCTGAAAGGATCCACGGTGCTCACTTCCGCACCCAAAGGAGCCATTCACCAGAAACTTGGACACACTAGCGAAGCCTTTCTTTCAGTTTCTGGCTGTACAAAGTCGAACAGAGGGACAGACTTCACATAAATAAGTGTCTTTCTCTCTCCCCCTCTCCCTCTCTCGCTCCCTGCTTTGGCTTTTCAGAGGGTTCAGCTGGTCCTAAACCACATACAGTAAGAAAGATTATTTCAAAAGGACTTAATTCACTTTGATGTGTTTTGTTTTAATGGGATGTCTTTTCTAAGGACACACAAGAACTCTTAACTATTTCATATCTGCACACGTACTGCGTACATCTGCATGGTAATTGTATGGGAAAGAGCAAAACTCAGCAAGGCTAATCTTAGTAGTACCTTTAAAAATATTTCAGATATACCTTACACCTTCAAAGTCCTGCAGACAGCAGCTAATTAAATATCTCAACACTGTTCTGATACAGATGGGTTAACAGTAGTTATCTCTGTTTCGCAGGTGGAAGGAGAGAAACAAAAAGACGTGCTGCAGAATTTACAGAGGCTACGGGCATTTCCTTCTCCAACTCCCGGCTCTAAGTGCACACCCCAAAACCCCACAGAGGAGCCCTGCTGCATGGGCAGAAAGGGTCACAGACTGCCCTGAGGGAGTTTGGGCACTGAGAGAGAGAGGACATAAACCCAGAGCCAGTCTCCTGACCCCAAGGACTCATGCCACAGAGCAACAATGCTGAACAGCACTGACATTTTTACACAGAAAGAAATGGAGCACAGAGGCCTCAAAGAATCAATTAGATGTTGCAAGAGAATGCAAAATAAAGGCAGGGAACACACACACAGAGAATATAAAATGGAGAGGAGAAAGGCAGGAGCATTTTCTCCCAGGGCTGGCTCATGTCCCCACCCCACCTATTGCAGGGCTAATCAGCACACAGGAGGATGGGAATCCAGAAGTGTAACAGAGCTGGAAAAGAAGCCAGATCTTCCTTATCTTGCCACTGTGGTCCCATTCCTCCAAATAACAGAGGTTTGGAAAATTAATTAACATTCTGAAAGGAAAACCTGACTGTAAGAGCAGATTTCTAATTAGCTACAGATAGCACTGGCAGGCTGCTTAAGAGTCAAAGCTGATTCCACTGGCCGCACACAGGGTGCAGGCCCTGACCAAATAAAAAGCAAACAAACCTGGAGACTGCATACTACAGTGATTCATGGATAACAGGGAAAAAAGAGCACATTAACATTGGCTTATGAGATTGTGGGCTTGCAGTATATCTCCAAGGATCCTAATGGCGCTTCCTAAGAATTAAGTCTCTGAATGCCTATATGAATGCCTTTTTCCTTCTCTCATCTCAAAACAGCAATGTACAAAAATAGCATATAAAGTCATGAGAGCTTACCTGAGGCTCAGCCCTGTTTGGATAATATCGCTAAGCAGAACTCATGCTTGGCTAAGGATTGCAGGAGTGGAATAAAGGTATGGGAAGGCAGTGGCAATGCCAGAACTCTTCAATGGATGGAGCTCTTCCACAATCCTAGGCAGGTAGAGTGAGAGTTAAGTATTTCTGATGATCAAAAGGGCAACAGAGCTCTTCGGGAGTGTCACCACTGTGCCTGATCTCGGAGAGCTGGCTGAGATTTCCAAAGTCATTTTAACCTCCATGCTCCCACCAGCACTACCACCCTCTCCCCTTCAAATACTTCTTCTCATAATGGAAGTCGTCTCTTTTGGAGGGGTCCAAATTTCCCCCTGAAGCTTAAATGTATTTTTTCCAACTATATCTGAATCAGAATAACATTAATAAGAAGTGAGGGCATAGGAGAGATTTAATGGAGAACTAGAGCAGGAAATAAGAGTCAGGCAATAAAAAGTGAAAGGTACTGAGAAGCAGAGAGGCTGAAGACCACCTAAGCACAGCTCAATGCAGTTAGCGGGGAAGGAACATCTCGGCTGCCAGGCAGGACGATGCACCAAAGGCAGAATGAGGTGTGTGAGGGAGTGGGCCAGCTCTGCAGAGCACAAAGCACACAACAAGAAGCTGCAAGTCCTTCCAGCAGGGATAAAGGAATGGTCTGAAAGTGGGATCCCTGGGAGGAGGGGGGAAGCGGGAGGTGCCAAATTCTCCTGCCAGCCTCTGAGGCTGGCACAAGGTGATTGATGGGGGACATGTGAGATGTACAAAGGAAAGGAACTGCGAGGAGAAGGAAGAACCAGCTAATTTACTCACAACCAACTAACAGAGCCAAAATCGTGCTAAGGTCAGGCGCCAGACAAAAATCAGGAGCTTTGACTTGACAGGAAGATGCTCGGCAAAAAGACAAAGACAACCCAGTTTCTTCACAGAAAGACTGTGGAAATGGAGGCTGCTAGGAGGAACACAAGGAGTGGTTTAAAAAAAAAAAAAAATCAAACCCACAAGCAAAAAAAACCCCAGAAGGTGTAAGAAGAAAAGAGACAATGAAGGAAACCTGATCTAGAAAGGGAGCAGGGAGTGGAGTGCCTGACATGCAGCTGAAAGGAAGAGCTAGTCAGTGGCAAAAGAAAGAGAGGAGAGATTTATGAGTTTGGAACAAATCACTTAATTACAGATGGAACGAATAAAGCTTTCACCCAAAACCTACTTCTTAATGCAACTCCCAGATAGTCTGGTGTGTGCCTGCCGATAAGGAGCTAGTTCAAAATAAAAGGAAAGCACAAATCTTTGAGTGCTTAAAAAAAAACAGTATGTGGGTCTTATCCTGCTCTGGTAAGATTCATGTGACTACAGCCAGCCAGGTCCAAGCCATGGGTGTTTAGTAGGCAGGAGAGGCAGATCGGACCGTGGGAGGAGCAGGGCTCTAATTCTGGGGAAACAGCTGACAAGGGCACATGGAGGCGAACACCCAAACACAGTGCCAGAAATAGAATCTACAAAAAGTGGTCTCTACATAGCCCAAATTAGGGGCACAGGCCAGGCCTGATTAGGAAAAAAAAAAGTCTACAACTATAGCCTGAAACTAAGCGGGGAAAGAAGTACTAGTGCCCCAAAAGAAAGCTCAAATGCTGATTAATTCAAAGCAAATGACTGAAAAATTGCAGGAACCTCTCTAATCCCATCACCAGCACCTTATTTTTCAGCCACCATATCTAATCTTTTTTTTTCAGCAGGAAGAGAGAAAAGATTTTATTAATTGAATTAATAAAATCCCTTGTTGACTCCAGTCCATCCTGGGTGATAACAAATCCTTTCCAGATGGACTGTAATTTCCATTTAATCTTTTATTCCTCTGCCAATCAGCAACCCACAGGGCATGAGAACTCATTTCCGGCCATCAATGGCTTGGTGCTAGATGGTCAGAGGTAACCTTTACAGACCTTTAAATGACTTTAATCCATTTTGAGACCACATTCAGAATCCGTTTCCTTCAGTATCCCCAAATAGGTGAAACAGTGAATCGGGCCCCAGCCTTCAGTCGTATCTGTGAAAACCTCTCTTCCAAAAACTTATCCAAAGATGAGTATGATCTGCTAACATAAGCCTGATTCAAAGACTAGAGGCTTAGATTTGAAAATGTGCTGCGTGTTCAGGTTCATTCTCTAGCCCTTTACCATTACAAATCATGCTTGTGGTGTTGCTCAATATTGTCACAAGTGTGCGTCTGTGTCGCTGAATTACTGACTGTGGCTGCTTTCGCACATACTTTAGGAAGCTGTATTAATAGCATGATCGAAGCTTGCAGGAAGCGAGTGAGAAGTGCCATCCTTCTTATAATTGAAAAAAGAAAAAAAAAAAAAGGGACTGTGGACAATCAAGAGCAGAAAATCCTATTTTAGTGCTGCAGCTCTGTGTGTGCAGATCATTAATTAACCCCTTTGTACATCACAGGATTCTGCCCTTCGATTGAGCCATTAACCAGGTGCCAAAAAAGATGCTAGCAGTTCTCTCCTCTCTTTTCTCTCTCTCTCCTTTTCCTTGCTCCTCACAGGGCAGCCACAATGAAGACCCCCATGCCCAAAGAGGGAGTGAAGGCTCCTCCTAAGCCCATCATGGATAAGGAAAGGCAGAAGGAGCAATACAGACAGCAGCTTTTCTCAGCTGTTTTTAAACAATATATCCTTTTATCACCACTAATGCTTCCCTGCATCAGCTTGAAAGAACAAGTTCCTTCCCTGTTCAATGATAGTTAAGGGATTAAAACAGAATTCCCTCGCTGTAAGTGACTGTCGCACACAAGACAAATTCCTTAATCTGAATCAAACTGAAAGAAAACATTTCTTTTAAAATAAAGGATGGGTGGGAGGGGGAGACGCTGAAAATCCCTGCCAAAAAAGAATTTCAAAGCCACTCGGTTGTTGAAAACAAAGTAATAACAACTTATTAATTTACAGGAGGGACATGCTCTCAAACTTCAGCCCAAATTTCCAAGAGCTACAAAGGGACTCGGGAGTCCTGACAGCATGGCCCGGAGAGATGACCCCACAGCAGCACAGGGGCCCAGGCAGGCTGCTTGTCCTGGCCTCTCGGCCACTGTCAAAAGGGGACCGTTTAGCAAAATGACAGCAAGGGGGTCTCAAAGGCTGATGTAAATAGCTAGGAGAGAGGCATGAAGAATGTCTTAACCTTTCATTTTGCACAAGCTGGCAATTTAGCAGTGTACTTTTTGCAGCCGGGTCTCTACAGCACAGGGAGCTGCAAAATGCAAAGGAACGGCCAGAACCACGAGCCCGCATTAAGTTGCACTTTGTTAGACCTAGGTCTAGGTTTCCATCAAAAAGAGAAAAACTGCTGTTCAGGCAAGTCCAAAAATGAAACCATCTCTTTCCACTTGGCATAACCATTTCAAAACAACTCCAATTCCATTAATTTACCTATGTTTAACTGTCATGTTCACATAAAAGCAAGGAACAGCAGCACTGAAAGCCTCAATGAACTAGTATGTTAAATGAGTTCTGACTCCTCTCTTTAGCGGTCACTTAACTCCGCAGTGAGCCAATGAAAATAATGTTTATTTTAAGGAAAATAATATATATTAAAGAATAGCCTTGATAAAATAAATCATGTTTATTTTCCCTAATCATTTTTCCTGTTTCCTTGAATGACTTACCTATGCTTATTGAAATACCATTCCCGAGAACCTATAGGTAGACAGTTAATGATTTTAATAGGAACAAGGTTTCAACTACTATGTTCAGATGCTAATCACACCTGTATAAAATTACATTCCTAATAATAGAATTTAATTCTGTACATTTTCACACAGAGCAGTATGTACAGGGATATGCTTATATTAAGTTCCTAGTTTCAAGCACAACTTTACTTATCTTATAGGCATATGTATATAAATGCGCACATCTTTTTCAAAATACACTTATAAAAATACACATATACACATATATACACACATATAATACACATAGATGCACATCTAATGTACAGGTGTAACATATACAAGAAGACGCCATCCAACAAATGAAAGACAGGATTCTGAGTATGACTGAAAACAGAGTAATAGCATAGTTTAAGACTTGCTCTTGGTACACGTTTCCTAGAAATTTTGTGTGGATGACTGAGGACTGCCTGTACATCTACAATGTTGAATGTGGGGATGTCTGGACATCTGGTAGCCCAGCTGAAGCTACTGTATGTCCAGAAATCTTGGCTGTGCACACTGTACAGGCACTGGTGAAATTGTACCACACACGCACAAAGTTTTTTAGGAAAATGTAATTTAGGAAAATGTTGGGTTTAAGGTGCAGGCAACGAGGCAACTCATGTACATTTAAATGCTCACTTCCACAGAGCATCCAGCTTACTTTCTGAGCAGGAAAGAATCAAGCAGTCATGGACATAAAGCTGGAAGCTTCCTGCACTGTATCACTGAAGCGCTGCTTCAAAGACACCTTGGACAGAAATACAGTACCTCTAAGATTCAAGGCAAGGAAATCCTCGGTGCTACATATACCGACATTTGTCTTCATTTTCATCCAATTAAAAAAATACCTCTTGTGTTAAAAAGTGAAAATAAAACTCAGTACACCATCCATTTAAAAAAAATATCTAAATATTTTTTTTAAAAAAAGTAAAGAACAGATTTACTAAGTTAAATTAGAGTCAAACACAATACCAGGACATTTCTGATGCAAAGCATCTGAAGAGGCTGTATCACAACCAAAACCTCCAGACATTTCTTAACTGTGGAAAAAGTCAGCTAAGAAAACTTTGACACGCTCCCCATATTGGCCATTCTGTACAAAGTAGTTCTCATTTCCCTCTCCTCCTCTGTCTGTCAAAATGAAGAACTGGGAAGCATTTACCCAAAGATTGGCAGAGTCTGTCAAAGTTTTAGCAGTGTAATTGATGGGAAATCTAGTGTGTTTAGACAGCACTGACTGAAATGAGCCTCTACAACATAGTGTGCCAAAACTCTTATGACGTTACAAAACATGTCCAACAAAAGTAATCCAAGTTCTGGCAGCTTGTAATGGCAACTTGCTTGGATACAACCAAAAGCGGCTTCGTCCAAAAGATACAGAACATGGATTTACTCTGTGAACTATTAAAAATTGGTGTGTGGCCAGTAATATGTAAAACACGGAAAATGAGACTGTTAAACAATGGAGGCATATGGGACAGTGCCATCACTGTCACCAAAGGAAGTGGAGAATATCTTGACCCTCAGGTGGAAAAAAAAACAACAAGGAGCTAGAATTAATAATGGCATAACTATCTATAAAGCTTTCCAACTACAACGGACATCATTAGTATTCTTGACTTAGACGTCTTTGATGGTGAGGAGAAGCCTGGAAGCTGCAAGCAGAGCAACAAGCAGCAGAAAGAGATCAGGCTCAAACTGCAAGGTGAATTTAAATACATAGTTCTCCCCCAATGGGAGTTTAGTCAATTAACACAAAACATATCAGAAATATTTAACAAAGTATAACTCTCCACAAAGGTATCTGCACACTGCTCTCTTGCACTGTATTGACAATTTGAGTTACTCAAAGTGGGATTACCAACTCTGTTGACAACCCCACCCTGACGTTCCTCAGTGTTCAGCAGCTCTAACTAACAAGATGCAGCAGTTTCCTAACAAATATGAATTAATACCATCACCAACTAGTAGGAAGGTTTCAAAATAAAGACTATGTTCACTAACACAAGAGGCTACTGGCATGGGTAATATATCAAATGTGGTATCAATAAATTCTTGCGATTTAACTGTCTAAAAATTTTTAGATTAAATTTCCTGCAAGGCACATTTTCTGCGATATATGCAGGTTTAACATGAATGCTCAGCTTTTGCATGCTAAGCTATGTTATATTTTTGCTGTTTGTTTTTTTTTTTTTTTAAAGATGTCTCTAGGCAGACAAAAGGTTTATAACTCCAAGCTCCCCAGAAGGCAGCTGAGAGTATCTATTGGGAGACAAGCTTTCAAAGATCAAAGAAAAGAAATGTCCTTCCCAAAAAAACCAAAAAAAATAATAACAGTCAACTGAATTCTAACTCTTTTTTTTGGCTAGCATACTTAAAAAATGCAGTTGTAACCAAATTCTTCTCTCCCTTGTCATCTAGAACCAAAGCTGTGTAATGCCAATGCAAGTTTGTAGTAGCAATGATATCATAAAGTGTAATGGTGCAAAGGATGTAAAGCAAGGCAAAGTGTTTTATTACATTTCTTGACCAACTGTTCAGATGCATAATCTCAAAAAAAAAAGAAAAAAAGAAAAAGAAAAAAAAGGATTTGTGTGCCTAAAAGTTAACAGTTTAATAAACACAAAGGCAAACTGCAAAGATATTTGAAGTATTGGTCTCAAATACATAAAAGCATATGCTTACTAAGATTAGTACTGTGATGTGATAAAGAAACTCAGATTAATTATCAGCAAAAATTAGTAATATTTTTTTCCCCAATGTCTGCCATACCTTAAAGGAGGGTTTTATAAGAAAACAAACTCTGCATTAAAATCCAAGCTTCATAGTTTTTATATTTAAAAGGGGAAGACAGTTTTATATAAATGCATTTCCCGCTACTCAATTCTGCATAATTTTTGTCGGTAGCAAACCATACAAACCAACCAAAAAGATAGAATTCATAAGTGGAAAACGATGCATGCCTTAATTCCAAATTAACAGTAAGGTGGTGATGTTTTCTTTCTTGTACTATTTTTGCTAGGCTATTTCTCCATTGTAATAATAATTCTTTGTTTCTTCACCATGTTATATATTATACCTAAGAAATACAGGGAAAGGGAGGAAGTGTTTGGGATTATAAAGAGTACAGGTAGTGAATCATTATTTCAGTATTCTGACATAAGTTTTTTAATGAAATTGCTGAAAAGGAAACAGGATTCACCTGAATCACATTTTCCTTATGAAGAACCTATGCTGATTGCTAACTGAGTAGTACCGCTAAACACAGATGCTTAAATATCATTCATTAATCCCCTTAAAAGCATGACATTGATGTAATTAAAAAAACTATGATAAAAGAAGGGACATTTTCCTGACATTTTTGAGCACACATCTCTCTCTCAAGTAAAAGTATTTTTAAATAGCCGGTGTAAAAATATGGTTTTAAAAATCAAAATGGTCAAATATTACATGCCTTAATCAGCTAGAGATTAAGGAGAAAAAATGGCCAGTTTGCTAAAGGTGAAAACAAAATCACGAACACTGGAAACTTCAAAAAGCTGCTCCAAGGTTTCTCTCCTCTCTGTAAAACTGGGATATCATTAAAGCTGGAAAAGACTAGTTGCCCTCACAGAAGCAAATGATGGCCCTGATCCTGCAAATAGCTTGCAAGTGCTTCCAGGACTAGGGTGGATGAATTGAAATAATGTCCTTTTTATGGCTTGTAATAGCAGGATCATCTGTATTCTGCACAGAAGACAATCCATTGCAGGCAGGCAAACAAATTAGATATTCTTGGGGTTTGCAAGCTGAGCCTGTTATTTATCATTAACAACCGCAGTAATTATGCTGCAAACGGCCATCTGTTTAAATTACTCAGGTATTTGTGTTCCAGTCAGACTACTGGGAAATCTAGGCACGTGGGGTTTTAAGGAAGAAAGTCCATAGTTCAATAATTGAGTTGGATCTTATTAAAAACAGAGGAATCCTTGGAAAAAACCCATAAACACGTGCAGACTGAGGAGCCACCATGCATACAAACTGCTACTACAGGTGCGCTTGCAGAGAATGGCCATATCCTACATACTCCTCTGTGGGGCAACAACTTGACTAAAATGGTTTAACTCCTGATGTTCCTTCTGCCTCCCATCCCTGGCTGCTCTCCTCCATGCCCAGTGCATCTGCCTTAATTCAGAGCTGCTCCTTGATGTGCTCTGGCTTCCTGGCCTAAATTTAAACGATACCATTTTGTTCCACATTTCCTTGTCGCAATGCATTCAGGATTTACCCATCCCACTACTGTTCCCGAAAAGACGCTGTCAGATTTTGTGCAGAAGAAATCTGCACACAAGTTATTTAGACCACATGTCACCTCTGCCCAGAGAACTGAGTTCTGGAAAGGGATTTGAATGTACAACCCTTGCAGAAGGCTTCTAGGAAGTGATTCAAAAGGTTTTAATGCACGCTTATTAAATAGCTATTTCAGAAACTTCAACAAAGGCACTGGATATAGAAATTAACTTACTAACTTACATTACAGGCCATGTTTACCATCTCAGCAATGCACACAAAGTGTGAAGCAGGGGGATTCCCAGCTCACTGATAGGTGATGATGGAAATACTTCAGGTTTTTGTTTGGGATTGCAGGGTGGTGGATTTTTTTGGATTAGTGTAGCTTGTTGATTATACTTTGTATATTACCATCAAAATACTGTGGAGATTTCAAAGCCTTAGTCCATTTGACAGTGTCGACAGTCTGCAATATTTTGGTTGTTAAATGAACTACATTATATTTACTATGCAGCTCAGGGAAAGGAATTAGGAAACCCAAACTGACTTACAAAAAGAGGGGCACAGAGCGTTTTTGGCACAAACGGCAGCCTGATAGGCAATTAATAGGAAATGCAGCCTTAAATAAATAAATAGTTAAGAATTCCAACAAGATGTGAAGAGCTTCTTGCCATATTAACAACTTTCATTTTCTTAAGATAATGCTGTGGTATCCCCAAAGAAGTTCTTGGATATAGAACAGAAATATTACGCCTTTGCTCTTGCTATATTACCAGCCAGTTTTCTTAGACAAAAGCTTTAGGGCAAACTACTTTCCACTGCTGGAAAATACCCATACTTTACTCAAAGGGTTAGTGATTTTACAGCATGTATTCATTGCCAACTCTGTCAATTTACTTTCCAACTAATTTAACACATCTCGACTCTGAAGTGTTTTTTATTTTCTCCCCTGCTGATATCACAATGTCAGAGATCAAAGGCTCGTTCCCATCTTCCCGCCCATGCTACATTCAAGCAAATTACCAGATATGTTACAGAAAATTTGCAGCACTCACCCAAACACAGTCACAAGCAACCCAACAAAGCTCTGAACACATTGCAGAGTTGGGGGGTACTGACAAGCCAGGGCTGGAAAGGCAAGCTAATGAACTATGAAAATGTGTCTCCTGTACCAAGCAAGCATTTACACATGTGTGGGCTGAAAAGAAAAACCCCAAATCCTATGGGGGTGGGGGGACGGGGTGGGGAATAAAAAGAAAAAGAAAAAAAAAAAAAAGATATGGGGGTTTCTTTTAGCTTGGTTTAATAAAGCTAGTAAAGAGATTTGTAAAGCTTTGGCAGGTCTACATGGTTTTTAATCTGTTCTTGCCCGCATGCGTGAAGAAGGACTTGCAGAACGCTCAGAAGAAAATAATGAGAAAACGTCTAGTAAAGACCAGGTCAAGCATTTCTAGCTCACCGCTCCCCCCCCTTCAGCACAAGCTAATCCTCCTTTGGCACTGAAACAAAGAAATACAAACAGAAATCCCTTCTGCATTGGCTGCCTGCCTGAACTATAGTGTCTGTAAACTTTCATTGAAAACCCCGTTGGAGTGAAAATTAATTCAGTGAAGACAATTCATTGCTACTCTTTCATAACAAAACATACCTGACAGTTTGGCTTTGTGACCTACATCCGAGGAAAAGACATAGGCATATACAACACATGGCAAACGCACAGAAAAAGGGCAATAGCTGGGTTCTGACTTGAAGTTTGCAAGAATACTTTAAAGTAAGAGACCCATGATAGTGGTGATACCGCACATGGACAAGGAAAGCAGGGAGAATTTTTCTCAATTCCATTTTAAGTGATCTCTAGTTCATACCAAAACCACCCCTCTCCCCAGCATTCCGAGCAATTAGGTCTGATATATTGAAAACAGTAAGTAGAAGACAAATTAGCTGTGCAGAGGGAGTAAATCAAGCCAGCACCCTGGGCTGGATCAGAGCCTGGATCCCGGCATATTCTGCAGAGAGTTCCACAGAAACTTAACGAACAATTATCAAGAAGTATCTAAAAACCCTAACAAGAACAAAGAAACCTTAATGGAGAAAGCATATGTTACCTGTTATGACCATCAGAAAACAAAACAGGGTGAAAGCACTAACTGAAAAAGCTTCATCATCAGTTTATTTTAATTTAAAACATTACAGCAAGGAAAAGGTTGCTAGTTTAAGATTGCTGTCATATTAAGTGCATCTGGAAGACTGTGCAGGATCTTCTATGCTCCCCCTCCCTCAAATTGAATGCAATTAGTGTCTCAAAGCAATTTCAGTAATACTTTTGCATAAGCCAAAACTGGCTAAAGAGAAGGAAGGCAAACGTTCCAAAATCACCATGTCAAACGCAAATGCACTGCACCAAAACAATCACAGCTGGCAAAACACCAAATGCAATTTTTGACCATTTCCCCCAAGTTTTCATGCTGTACACCTTCAAGCTATTCAACTGTACTACCTATCAGATGGAATGGCTAGATGGATGGGAGGTGATTAGTGTCAGAGAAATTCCTGGTTAGGGGCTGAACTACCCAGGGCATTAAAGAGGGGGGGAAAAAAAAAGGAGCAAGACAAAAATAGAGTGAATCATATAGGATGGTTCATTACAAAGGGTTTCTCCTGCTTTTCTGGGAGGGCTGCAGTGACAAGTGCTGATGATGAGAGAAACAACTTGAGAGACAAATCTCAACTGTTACTGGGGTCACAAAGACAACAGCTTCCACAGAGTGAAACCTGTCAGGTTACAGCAGCCAAGCAAGGGATAAATGAAGGTACTGAACTTAGATACTGAAGTAGTAATTTTTTTGCCCTCCTTCTTTCTTACTTTTTTCCTCCATTTTACTAGCATAACTAACCATCCTACCCTTCCTGTTGTCCACTACAGTTGCCATACAGCAGGCAGACCTACCAGTTGTACTGAAATTGAAATGGTGACCAGCAGATGGATATTTTCAATTAAGTTTATATGATTTTTTTTTCAGTCCTCTTTCCAAGAAACGGCAGTTACGTGCATCTTGCTTGCATAAATCTGAAATATTCAGCACCAGGTTATATATAATGACTGTCGCATTTCCTGGACCAAACTCTCCAAAGCGCTCAGCTCCTGTTTAGAGCTGTTAGGTGAACCAGCCCATCTTTAAAGGGTTTGGCAGGCAGCAAAATAATCAGTCTCACTGCTATTCCCCAACAAAGCTACTTTCCAAAATGACAAGCCTTCCCCCTTAGAGTTGTCAAAACAGAGCCAAAAACCATGCTACTATTCTTCGTCTAGAGTGGAGGTTATACAAACAGTAAATGCCAAATCCTTCAAAACACTGGAGAGACACATGTATCATCGCTAGAAGCACACCGCAAAAAAAGTTGTTTTTACTTGAATTATTTACCTACTCAGCCTCATTTAAAAAACATCACCAAACAAGCCTGTCTTCCAGCCACTTCTTCAGCACACACTTAAAATTGTGTGTCCATTCCACAGCTAACTGCATCCTTAATTACACCTGTGTTTTTCCTAAATCTGCTCATCCTGATACCGGGTCTACATAAACAGGGGACCAGTACTAGTTGTATTAAGCAATAGCAAAGAGTTAGAATTAATCTTACAAGCATGAGCAAAATATAGTTTGTACTAATGGTGACAGCAGCCTGCCCACACAGAGCCAGCTGACTGAAGCTACAAAATCCACCTGAAATTCTGCTCTCCGTAAAGCAGGAGGTTATTTGAACTCAGGTTAATGCCATCTGACCAGTTTTAATTGCCTTTTTTCTTTCATCTATCAACTCCCTTGATATTCCTTATTGTTTTAAATCCACACACAACCCTTCTACAGCTTCCAAGTCAGGCATTTCAAAGCCTCCTCCCCGAGCAGTTTACCGTGCACCAGAGCTGACTCTGTGCATTTTGGCATTGAACACTGATGCAATGAGAAAGGCTATTTTACGCATGGCTCCTTGAGCATGTGAGGGAGCTTTCTTTTACCGGGAATGGTCTGTTGTCACCTTTGGCTGCAATCTTCCGTTAACGTGACTTGGGAGATGGTGCTAAGCTACAGCCCCCACTTCTTTAGCTTTTCTTCAGAGAATTAGGAGCTCTGCATCTTGATAAAATGACACAGAATATCTTCCTCAAGAATGAAAGCGATTTTCTAGCCTTTGATTGCCAAAAGCATGCTTGATAAATTGAATGGGAAGGCATTAAAAAAAAAAATGGGGGGGGGGGGGGGGTGTGACTGAGAACAAGAGATGTTAACAATGAAGCTCTTATGTGAGGAGGATTCAGGTCATCAATTTTCCTTCAGTATGAATCAAATACTGTTAACAACATGGAAGCAGCTCCACGATAAGACACACAGACGCACTCAAGAAATTTAACGCTTTGCCCCTCATCGCAGAATTTACAGCATTTAATCGACCAAATGGAAAGGCAGAGGCTTTTATCAACTGGAAAGCGGAAGGCGTGACAGAAGAGCAGGTCAGGATAACGAATGCACAGTGAAGTCATAGGGATGCTTGTGAAGCCAACTCCAGTGTCTCGGCGATGCTGAGGTTCTCTGAGATAATTAAATTACATCTCCCCCATGGGCACAATCTAATTTGGGATGTGATGGAAGTAAGGGACAACCTCCATTTTCTTCCATGCCCCAGAGGACACAGAGTATCACTGAGTTAGATGCCTGACGATCCACATCAAGGTTTGCATCCATATTAAGTGAGCTCTTCTGCCTTCACCCAGATGATCTCCCCCTCTTTTTCCTCAGATCCTCTCTCCAGGCTCCTTTCCAATATGCTTTCCTAGAAATCTCTCTCAACCATCACATAGAGTTTCATCCCTGCTGTCACCCCATTTAATACTGACCAAATTTGTCTGCCTCCAAGTTGTGCCTGCTGCATGCTTTGCTCTCTTGTCTTTCTCTAAATTCAGTTTGCTAGTACACAGCATGTAGCAGGTAACACCAGCACCCCCCCAAAAAAAAAACCCCAAAGCCCCACAAAAGCAACCCCAAACCAACAAAACCAAACCATCCAGCACTGTACAAGATGATCCAGTCCTTCACCAGGCTTTCACGCACATCTCATTTTCCCTCAAAGGTGCTTACAATATCTTGTAGGCTTTTTTTCAATCAAAATTTCTCTAAAAGGCAGAAGTACTTGTCAAGCGAAAGAGCTATCTGATATGGATGCAAACCTTCATGTGCAGAAAGATCTTTATTAAACAATATAAAGGATGCAACATTTAATTAAAATTAAGAGTCTGCTAATAGAGACACTGCCATTCTTCCCCGTTACCTTTTTAATGGTGGTGGAAAGGATACCAAGTGAGCTTTACAGATGATCCAATATGGGTTTTTTGGCATCTATTGATGTAACCATGTATTCTAATACACAAGAATGCCACAAACACTGAGTTTTCTAATATTTCTCAGAAATAGAATTTTATTTACTGTTCACAAGTAACCTGTCTGGTATAAATTAATGCTAAAATTAATATATAGCACCCATTTCCACATCAAGCAACCTGTAAGTAGAAAATTGAACAGAAACGGAAGGTTATTGGCAGTAATAGTTGCAAACGGCTATCCAGGGGACTTCTCGCTGCTCACAACACTCATCTAAACATTGATTCAGCACACAAAAGGCATATTTAGCAATCTGAATGGGATCTGCTAGTACATTTTTTTATTATGTTAGTTGAATCACACCATCTTTTGGCTTCTGGAGAGCCAAGAGACAAATATATTCCTCTAGTATCTACGGTGTCAGTCTCCCCAAGATATTCTTCCCAGAATTTCTGCGTTGACAAGCATTTCATTCTTTGTATTGATCCAAAGCACGCATTAAAATGGCTTGCAGAGGAGGAATTGCTCTGTCCTTACTTTATTCAATACTTGCCATTCCATAATGTCAAAGACCTGGTGCCTTTAAATTACAAAGAAAAAGGAAAAATCACAATTTCACATAAGATATGGCAGATTCCTGTCACACCCAGCTTTCCTGTCCAGTTTGGTCTCAGTAACTCTCCTTTTGTGAAGATGCCAAAACTCTCCTGCTGCCTTGATGCAGCCACAGGGCCCAGCCGAGGATCTGGCAGAGCTTCCCCCTGCACTGTGCCACTTGTGAGCAGCTGCTTTCAATGCCACTGATGCCTCACCTTATGATCACCTAGTACAAAGTCATCATCTCCAGCATGGGAAGGATCCATGCTTCTCCCAAATGCACGCATTTACTTGTGGAGAAAGGGCACAGGTGGACAAAATCTCAGCCAACAGTCCCTGCATTTCATGACTAGAAACACAGTCCTCCCTTGAGCCCTATGGGAATTGCCCACAGGGCTGCGATCTCAAGGTGGCATTTCTCTCTTGACAAGCTGAAAGAACAGTTTTCATTGAAGAATAACATAATCAGGCAAACAATGATTAAAGAGTAATTCTCACGCTGCATTCACATGCCAATCGATCCTCTAGGTATAGATCTAGACACACAAACAGGTAATCAACTTTTTCATCACAGGAAAGACTTTTTGAATGGCATTGCTTCTTGTTTCAGAAAACAGAATCTACTGCACACCTCAACTGAGGGAAAGTCTGTTTTCTTCAGGTTGTTTCTGAGAAAGCACACATGAGACAAAATTGTATGAACACAAGAAATGCCAGAAGCTTTGACCATTTAACTCGGCTCCCACTGCCCTGCTGAAATTCTCATTTTTCTGTCACCAATACAGACAACAGAGGTACACAACAATGAAATATCATTACTGCAACTTAATTCTTGACCTGAGTAGGCATATGCTTTCCAATTTAGGACTACAGAGAATGGGAATTACCCCAACGATCCACACACTTCATGTTTCTGGGTGGAAAGGGGATGAGGAGTGGAGGGTGTGGGAAGCTGCTCTCTTTCCTCTGTTGAACTTGCCAATGGTGTGTCTGCACTGGAGAAACGATCAGAGCTTTTGACCATGCCACCATCCTTTAGCATTTCTGCCTGTGCGCCTACCAAACTGCAAACTAGCTCCATTTTACTGTCTAAGAGCAACTTCAGAGGCAACTTTGGGACTACATACAAAAAATAGGCAAGAAAGAGGCTCACTTTGGGGTTCTCCATAAGTGCCACAAAATACAAGTGAGCAAACCACACATTTTATGATTTTCAGGACCAAAGTGACAAATTCCTGACCATATTACTGCAGATGTCATAGAGGCAATTAAGCAATCACCCAGAGATACAGACTATCAGACAATCCTGCTGTCAGCAGCAATCAAAGGCATCAAATACATCTGCAACAAAAAGGATCAGCAGAAGCAGAAGGATCAGTGACATCAGTTCATTCCAAACAACTTACAGGAAAGTAAATGCCACAGACAGGCAGAAAAAGAAGATCTCTCTACATCGAACCAATATATAAGCCTTAAAAAACCCAGAAAATGTTCACACTGAGAAAAGCAAAAGCACAGCGCTGGCAAGGCAGCTGGTTAGGAGACCAGAAACCTCTGCCATTTGCCCCAGGGGTGCCCAAGAGCTCTAACACAATATTGGGATGCCAAAAAAAGAGAACAACGTGCGTAATGTTATACCTGGTGAAATCTACTAAGTCAGTGACAGCATGGATCAGAGAGAAGAGGAGGCAAGAATTTGCCCTGAAGGCAAATTTTACCACAATTGCCTGCTTCAGGACTGCTTGTCTCCTAAGCACTGCTTGGTTTAATCTCCATAAAATCAGTATGGGCTGCTGAATACTCTGAATTTTGAAAATAATTTCTTTATAAAGATTAAACTTTATAGTGATAGCATGTATTTTCATATAGTGTAAGTGGAAAAGTCACAAGCAAATAGCAGATGACTTCTGACATGATTCAGTCTAACAAACCCAGAAGAAATAATTCCTCCCCTCACTGTATAAATCCTTGGTCCGCAGTGTTGCTGGACACATTGACAAAGAAAGCACTATACGATCTTAACCAGAGGATCAATTCTATCCCAGCCAACCATCTGAAGGCTTTTTTTGGAGATGGCCCTTTTCCCCCACTCTTGTTTCCTCCCACCATTATAATGTAACTGAAGTACTTTTTTGTAGATGTTTCGACTTCATAGCTAAAGCTCTTGTGACTTAGAGTAGAAAGCTTTCCCATACCTACAGCTTTGGCTTCCTTAAAGGTATGAGTAATAAAACACAGCCTGAGATACAGCCATTCAGGATAAATTCTCTTTTGGAAAAGATGAAAAATACATTCTCTCCCCAGAGCTACGCTGGAGCAGTCAGGAGTATTTGCATCTTTCTGCCATTAATTCAATTAAGCACACAATAAGGATTGTTGGGTAAAATGTAGCATGTATTTGTGTGCATGTAAAATGCAGACTCAAGGAGTCTTAAAATGCCCTTATAAATACAGCAAAAATAGACCAATAAAATATTTTGTAATGACTATTTATGTGTGTATAACAACTCATTATTTCAATTCTCCACATCAGGGATTTCTTGTTTCTTTCCTCTACCCCTTAAATAAATCTAAATAAATTATACATTTAAAAACAGTCTATGCATCTATAACAACAGAAACAAATTTCATTTAACATCCAGCTGTCAAAGCCAGCCCTTCTGTCACTCTTTATTCAAGTCTGTTTTACATAATTCATGTCATCTTAATTATTTCCTTCTCTTTCTGGGTAGGATAGCACTTAAGGACGAGCCACTTACAGCACAGTCATTTCCTTTGGAGATGATATGACTGCGTGACATGATCGCTCACAAAAAATACACTGATGTTTTAAGGTCTCCAGGTGGGGAATTATGTATATGCAGAGCCTATCATGGGACATCACTTGATCCGCATACTACAGCAATAAAAATAGCAGTATATATGCATAATACTGTGTTTTAATGCAGACACACTGTGCTATTCATAGCCTCCCTTTTTGCTCCTTTAGCTCCTTTACAAACAGATGCTGATAGAGTTTATGGGAAAGAGGAAGAAAGCACTAGCTCAAATCAGACTGACAGGTTTTTTTCCCCCAAAGTCCCCAAAATTAAAAATTCTTAAGTCTCAGACAAGGTCCTTCCCATCCTCCACCACTCTGTGCCATTAGTCAATTAGTAGGAATTACAAACAGAGCTTTAATCACTTGTATACTAAAATATGTCTAAAGCAATACAGGCATCACTCTAGAAATATCCTATCCCATTTGCACAGGATAAATAATTAAATTGTTTTAAGCAGTCTAATCTATTAATGCCTGGAGAGGCCTTAATTTTGGCCACTAAATTTCAAGAAGCTACATTTGTCAATTCAATATTGTTAACAGCCATTAATCAACTTCCTAGCTGTACATGACTAACGAATTTACTACATGATGAAAAAAGCCAATTCTTCGAATTAAGGTTTCACTCCAAAACATTCCTCATTCTCCCTGTTACCCAGCATGTTTCTCTTTCTCCTCTCTCCTCTGCATGGCCTCCTGAAATCCACAGCAAGGGACCTTCAAAAGTTATAGGTTCAATCCTGCAAACATTTACTCCCAAGGATGACCAATACGACCTGGGAAGTGTTCTCAGCTGAACTGAGCCACTAATGCACAACAATGCTTTGAATTACCCCAGCCTCTCCAGAATCAGGCTCTTGATGCACCAAAACACCATTAGAAACGTCATTGACCATGGCCAATGCTTCCCAGGCCATAAATTCATCTGGTTTTGCTCCCTGTGCATACAGTCCTGTACTTTCCACCCTGCTCTGCTGCTCGGATTGCTTTGCACACCATCTCAAGTCATTCAGAGCCTCAGTGAAGCATGACCGCTTACTCAAAGCTGAGCTGAAATGGCAGGAAGAGCCTCCACACTCGGTTTTCGCAATCTCACAGCACAGCCCAAGACCAGGAATACGAATACGGATTTATCTGCTACTGCTGACAGAGCTGCACGCACAGCCCAGCAAAAGTCAGGGGCCCCACCTCATTAGGAGCTGGGAAGATCAAAGGGATTGAGCACAGCCACAGAACAAAAAGCCTTGTAAAATATTAACTTAATTCCGTACTGGCTGACCGTGCAACCTCAAAGAAATCCCCCTCTTCTCCAGTTATGCGACATACCCCACCAAGATACAGATTGCCTATTCAGTGCCAAACCTGAACACAAAGATAGCCTACCCATCAGCTTCCCATTATAATGCTGGTCATAGGAAGTCACTGAAAATAAAAACTGCCTGCCCTGGTGGTGCTATCCCCATGGGAGGCATTTGCTGGTGCAGCCATACAAAGGCTGTACTGAACACGGCAGATCCTCAGCACTTGCAAATCAGGGCACTCCGACTGCAGTCGGCAAAGTGCAGCTCACCTAGAGCAGCTCAGGACCTAGACTTCCACATAGTCTAATAAAAGTCCCTGCAACCACATTAAAAAAAGTTACAAGGATTACTTAGAAATATGCAACAGCACAGGTTTCACAGTTACAGAGAAAACACAGTGATCACCTGGGAGCAAAAGGACACTGAAAAGCTCCTAGGAAGAAAGAAAAAACTCCAGCAGATGTAAAGCCAGGAGAAAATAGAAAGTATTAAAGCAAGAGTTACAGCTTTCTCCACTGCCTAATAATGAGATGATAATAAGATTATAATAAAGCAAAAAGCTTGGATAAGATGGAAAAATTTAAGCAGTTGGAAGTCAAAGGCTAAATTCTTGGGCATATTATGGAGCCAGCTCCCTTGGACTCCGTTTGCCTACCACGGTCTTACCATGGGCAGAAGTGGGATATTTGGTCACAGTGTCTGTTCATTGATTAGGAGTCATAAAAGTTTGGAGGTGCCAAGTTGAAAGTCACAACACCTGTGTGAGATATTAAGACAGCAATTTTTCAGCTTTAAGTGTGGTGCAGCAGGCTTAACAGACATCCAGGGCAGTGCAACATTCTTGCTTGCTTTGCAATTTCAAAATAAAACAAATTACCAACAAATATATATATATCATAAAACAATCTGGATTAGCTAGTATGCTGCAACACCTTTGGGGTCTTCTGGATGTTGATACTAGTTTTAATTCTCTGAAGAGACAGTGAGTGGCTTCTGCTCTCCTTGATTTTAAATCTGTTCTACTCTTTGTGGACATGAAAGGCAAGAATTGTGAAGTTTCCTCTTTAAAAAAGGCTGTCATTTGCTATTTTTCTGTGCACATGTTGCTGTACTTTCTGATATGTACATCCCTCTCTACATATATGCAGTCAACCTAGATGTATATACAAACATGCCAAATGTTGCAGATTAAAGAAGTGCATATATTTAAAACATCATACTGTATATGGTCTATTTTGGCAATAGCCATCTGGAAGAGGAAAAAAGCATAGAAGAAATACTTAATGTAACCAAACTAGATTTTGTACACTTCTGCCAACCTACAGAAAGAAAATTTACTGGCTACTCTTTGCTCTGCAAGCAAATTAACCATTACTGCAATAGCTTTATCCATACAGAGACACCCAGGCTACACTGTATGGCAACCAACTTCAGCAGAAGACCAACTTGCTTTTCAGTATATTTTTAACTGCCACAGAAGACGGGACAGGCACACTTTCATCACCGTTACAAAGGATATACCCCTGCAAATCTCAGCCTCTCAAACTCTTTTATTTTCCTGTGTAGTCAAAACATTTTTGTACCATTTTGTTCTAGTTAAGCTCTCCCCTGGACCAGGTCTGGGTAACCAATGGCTGATGATGCCTCCTGTTGCAGCACAGGGATTTCAAAATTACCCAACGTTTACCCCAGGGCCTCATACTCATGACTAAGCACTCCAGCTATTCCTGCTGCCAATGCTAAGCTTTAAATTAGCACCGCAGCCACTGTGGCTTTGTTTCTCTTCTAGCTGAGCAACACTGGACTGTTGCTAGCTGAGCAACACTGCTCAGCTGGAAGAGAAACAACCAAAGCCCTATCTGTCCTATAGATTTCCTCCTTCCTATAACACCCTTAATAAAATTTGCGATATTCAAAAAGTGATGGGCTCTTGATTTCACATTCCTCTTTCACAACTGCCTTATTCCTGCTGAAACAGTGGAATGAAATTACGCATGGAAACTCTGCTGAGAATTTTCTTCTTCATGGAAGAATAAAAAATGGCCGACATGCTCAGAATTCAAATCAGAACCAGAAGGGCCCTGATTCCATATACATGTTATCAATATGGTACACATTTGTAAATCACATGGTACTTGCCAAACTTGAGGGTCTACCCCTGGGAGGAAGGGGATTAAGATGTAACCTTGGGTCAAAAGAGGTTATACAATCAGGATTTCCCATACCAACACTGAGGAAATTAAATTCATGGTGGAGATGCTCAGCTGCTGAAATGCAAGGAAACACTGGAAGAAACTAACATGATTAAAAAAAATGAATTAATTCTTTTACACAGAAGAGCCCCAAAACACAGATTTGGCAGGAATACTCCTCAAACTCACTTATTTATTCATTCATTTTAGTGGCCATGCTCTACTTTGTGAATTACTCTTACACATCTCCTTGAATTATCAAAGAAGTACCCAGTTCCCACATATTTAATACATATTCTAGAGTCTCAAAAAGGAAAGTTTTTGAACTATATATCCATTTCTATGTGCGCATATATGCGTACATCTCCAAAGAAGACAGCTGAAAAAGGGAATATTTGTTTTTCATCTCTTAATTATGCTTTTTTCCCCTTAGTGCATTAATTTGGCAGCTAAAAGTTTCTGCTCTCACTGAAGGGTGAGACAACAGAGCCTCTCGGAACCGCGATTTTTGGCACCACCTCAGTCCTACTTTATGCTTGAGGCTACTTCCCCTCTGACTGATTCTTAATTTGAATAAGCTTTCACTGAAGACTGTATCAGAACTGCAGCAAGTTAATCTTATTAAACCATGCCAGTTTAAAAACTCAGAGCTTGATGTCAGGCAGGCTGTTTCCAAATTGGTATACTTAAGATCCAAATTAGATCATGAGCAAAATATTAAAAGGCACTAGAGCCACTTAAGAGTGAACTTCCTTTTCGAAAAGAAATTTCTGGACATTGGGAACCCAGGACTCATGCCAGTTCAGTAGGAGTCAGGCTCCTGGCTCCAATGGGTGCTTTTAAGTATTTTAAACCCTTAAAATTTAAGCTACAGAGAAAGGCTGTTAAGACATAAAGGAATTTACTTTACCTATTGTCAATACTAGCACAAATACATGGGTCTTCCGGAAGGATACTTTAGTTATAGGAGGTTTCTACTCCCATCCAGTCTCCTGACAAAAAACACCTTTAGGGGATGCTGTGTCAATTGGCACTGAATCTGTAAGCCAATGCAACAAGGCGACTTTTAAGCATTATAAAAGAAAATCTCCATCCTCTTCCTCTCCCTTCACTCTTTCTTTATAGAGTACTTTTGGTTTTTAAATAATTGACAGGTGTTTACAACTTCAGTTTCACTTCAGCCACCTCTGGGCATAGAAGACTGCAGTCATTAGGAATGGAGCAAGTGGTGACAGTAGGATGCAATCCACCCTCGGCTTGCCAACCCACTCACATGCGTGGTTTGCAGCAAAGTAGGTGGCTGCTTTGGTGCCCTTAGGTCCCCTTGACTTCCAGCAACTTGGAGAGATGACCCACCAGGTGCTTTTGCTGCCTGGACGCCATCCAGGCCATGAAAACAAAGTTTGCGGAGATCTCTTGGAACACTTCTACCTCTGTACTGGCTTCAGGCAGCTCCTGTCATTTGCGAGGCGTTACACAAGCACCGAAGTGTTTTCTGGATTGCAGCCCGACACGACAGGCATTAGCCTGCGTTGTTTGGTGCCTGGCTTTAACTCTTTACATCTAGCTACAAGTGCAACTAATCAACTGAAATTGATTTTCCAGTGCTCAGTCTAATCCACTGCATTGAAGATGACCTATATTCTTTCTGTGGATGTATAGTTAGGGGGTTTGGGTTTTTTCAAGGTGTCTCGGATGCCTGTGTTCAGCTGTTGGCAACCTTGCCAGCAATTCAAAAGGGTGCCAAGGAGCACTTCTGACACAGGCAGATTTAGAGGGATCCTAAAGATTTCTTCTCTGCTCCCACAAATATCAACAGTAAAGATTCATCATCCGCCTTTGTACATGCAATTCTCCGTTACCCATGGGGAAATCACTCGAGGTACCAACTTGAGCACACCTCCAGTCCACCAACATCCCTGACAAGAGTATAGTGCTCTGATATGCACGATACAGACCCCAGACACCTGCAACAAGCACTATATTTTTTCCAGAACTAACCTTGCTCCCTCGAACCTAACGGTTGCTTTTATATTTTACTCCACATATTTGCTAGAATTAGCATCGAGGACCAAACTTTACTTTCCATCAGTGCTAGCTGGGCGCCACTGTAATCATTTAAGTGGAACGATCTGTTCCAAGTGACCAAGAGAGCTAATAATTTATCAGGAACAGAACAGGTGTTTTGGGGAAGGACGTAATTATACTTGTGTGGTTTGTAATACTCTTGAGTCAAATGGGACATTCTGTGTAAATCAAAGCCACTTGGGGAAAGAAAGAGAGGAAGCAGGCTTTCCAAAGAGAAACGGCCTCAAACTCTCCAATTCATCACGAACAATTTTTTTCTCCCTCCTTTACCCTTTTGGTTTTGCTTAAAATAAAGAAAACCTTCAGCATTTGAGTAGGCTTCATGGGGGGAAGGGGGAAGTGCAAATAATAATCAAAAAATAGCATCTTGCCTTTATATAGGTAGATGATGCAGCCTAAACTGGAACACTGTGTACGGTACAGCTCATTTTGTCTCAAATGTGGCAATGCAGAATTAAAAGGCATTCAGGGAAAAACAATGAGAACCTTCACACACTCGTCATAAAAACCCAAATCAACTCCTGTAAGAAGGATTATTTGAAAGATCGTAACTTTCTCCCTTGGAGAGCAGATAAATTAAAAGCAATATAACAAATGCATACAAGCTAATGAATGGCAATGGAAAAGGTAGCTTGGATGCCTCTGTCTTCACAGTCTGAGGAGGGATGGCAATGAAATTAAAACCTGACAAAAAGCAATCATTTTTCACACAATAAGCTATTATCCTGCTGGACTTAGAGCTCCTGGAAGTCATCATGACCAGGGACTTGATGAGATTCAGAAAGCGTTTGGCCATTTATATGGACAGCAAGAATATCCAGCAATTGCAATTAATGCTAACAAAGAAAATCTAGAAAGAATATTAAAAATTTTGGGCATTGGGGTGAAAGCCCATCTCTAACTATGAGGGATCAGGACGAAAAAAGGCATGGGTGTGGCAGAGACAGTCCCTGTCCCCTAAGGGATGCCGCATCCTGCCCCAAGGCAGGCAGGACAGGGCATGGGGCAGACCAGTGACTGCGCGGGGAAATCCTGTTCCCATCCTGGCATCTTTTCTTCTGGCCAGCTCCAAATCCTCCCTTCTTCACTTGCATTAGTTTTATAGTTTTCTGTGGTTCTCTTGCCCGTAACTCCATCTCCTATTCCGCACAGCATCTCTGCAATAAAGTTTTTCCTTCTTTGTCACTGGTCCTACTCTGGGTAAAAGCACGTAATATACTGCCTACTACGAACTGCAACTCTCAGTAACGGACTGAATGCTGAGGCCATAATTCAGTCCGGAGGCTCTACTACTGCCCATAAACTACTCGCTGTCTCACAGTTTACGATGTCAGCAGGACTCCAGCTGAATTAAGGCTTCTACTGTATATAACGGACACCAATGTATTATCTTATGCATAATGCATAGAAGATTGCTCTAATCATAAATCCCATATCCTGTCCTTCCTTTACATCACAGATGTGGCCTGGCATCTCTTATGCACTCTGCTTACTGATACATAAAATCCTTCTCCTGAATCATAATGGCAGCAAAACCTTTTCTTGGGTCACTGCTTCCAACAAAAGCCGTTCATTCCCTCTTTTCTCCAAAGAAACTGAAATAAACTTTAGTTCATCCCACTAACAAAGCTCACACTTAAATTTAAGGACCATGTTGAATTGATGATCCAGGAACATTGCCTCCATATTTTTGACACTGGCAAGTGAATGTTTTGTGCCTATTACCCATCTTTTGCCTGTTTGCATTTGGTATCAGCAGAGCGATCACACAAAATGCAAAGCTACGCGGTGGATGCGAAACTGCAAGCGTGCAAAGGTGAGTGAGGTCTGCAGAGAACGTTTCCAGCCCTGCAGAGAAGAACAGAAATTCCAGGCATACACAGAGAGAGGGTATGGTATAAGCCAGCACTGGTTTTACACGTCTTGGAACGGAATACGGAGTTCAAGCTCCCAAGACTCCACAAACGATGCAGTCAAAAATGTGCTGAATGAAAGCTTTGAAATATCCTGGAGAATAGACAATCCCCTGTGTATAAACCCAATTTTGACCTCAGGCATAGACTGAGCTCTTTTGTACAAGAAAGAAAAAAGCAAAAGAAACTGATATAGATGCATTACTTCAAAGTCATCTTACCTCACAGCTCTTTAGCCGTTACTTCTAGCTAGAAGACTATCCAGAGAAGAAGCATGCTGTTATCTTTCTACTCAAACCAAATTATTTCTTTGTTATGTTAAGATAGTATAAGTCCATTTAGCCTGAATAAACCTTATACTCTATCTTGCAATGCTCTAAATCAATTTAAGCCTTGTGACAAAGAGACCAAGCATCTGAAGACCAAGCCCTGTGATGGCCTTGCAAGGCTGTCACATTCAGGTGGACTGAAGATGTAGGAAGACTGAGCAGAAGCATCTTCAATGTTCATCACTTCAGCAATTTAGGCAATGGGCAGGAGGTGCGATGGGCATCATGCAGACACCTAGCTTTAAACTTTGCTCTTTGGGCAGCTTGGATAATGCTTTTCATGCTACAAAACCTGTTTCAGCAAAAGCAGAGAACAGTACCCGAGGACCTAGAGCTGCATCTTCCCTGATCGTCCTCCTTGCGGTTACAGGAAGGCTTTCTATGTGCTTGCAACCACCTCCCGCGACGTGGTAATAAATGCAGTACACATTTCAACTGGTGGACACCACTGTCAGCAGCGTCTCCATCTTTGCTCAACACTTCCTCCCTGTGTACAAATTAGTAGCTGCTGTTCTCTACCAGCCTCAAACGTTCAGAAAAAACAGATGACAGGAGCATGTTTCATGTAGGTCTTCTCCCACTGGCAAAAGCTACACATGGCAGGCTGCTAAGGGCTGGCCAGTCTCCTCCCTCTGACAGAGCTGGAGCTGGCCACTTTCATGCTAGTGAAGTAATGGATGGAGTAATAAACCTGGATTTTCCCTGCATGGTTTTTAGCACATCATGTGTTCAGCACTTCTGAGGCCACTTCAAGACATGATTTATCCAAGAGATTATCCCATGTCTTCTCTTTGTCAGTTAAGGCCAGTGAGAGGTAAAAAAATGAAATGAAACAAACCGAAATAGCTGGCAAACTGAAACTGTCTTAGAAAACAGCAATGATGAATTCCTCCAGCTTCCTCCAGCCTGTGCACTTTAAGGAGGCCTTTCCCTTCGGCCACAGAGGCTGCCCGTTGGCACATTGCTTTCTCAGCTCAAGCCTGGATTTTTCTCAAATGATAGTGCATTGGAGTTGCATGCTAACAGCCACCAGAAACCAGCAGCCACGGAACAACCCAACTGTCTATTTATTTATTTATTTTAAATGGGGTGTTTTATAGCTGGCCACAGCTACCAATTGGTACCCAGGGAGCCTAAAGCATTATTTTTGATCTACAGAGCCTTCCACGGTTTGGAACCTAATTACCTTCAGAAACTACTGCCTCCTCCTCATCTGTTACCATGGCAGCTGCAATCACCTGAGATGCTTGGGCTGACAAGCCCTGATTTACTAGGGTACCAGGGCAATTCCAGGGGGCTGTCACTTTCAGAATTTACTCCTCTGCTTGGGTCTGCCAGCATTTTCAGGAAAGAAAGAGGTAAGATAAATTAAGACTGAACAGGCTGGGAAGTAGCGACCTTTTTTAGAGTGATTCAACAGCTCAGTGCAGACTGCTACACTAGCACTTACTGGGGTTTTTTGTTTCTTTTTAATTTTTTTCCCCTCTTAGTAATAGTATATGTGCCCTTGTCCCAGGGTCAAGGTGCCATGAGATTAGCAGACTTTTTTCATTTTAAAATACCTGTCTGCATGGTGACAAAATAGGTGGTTTAAACCAAGTGGTGAGGCTTATTTTCTAGCCTTTAAAATCAGAATCCAGGGAACGTGAGCTTCAGTGTTCCCTGTTCATTTCCACTAGTTACAGAAACTACTGTTTAACTGAAACTTTTGTATTTTTCCATATTGATGCTTTTCACGTGGCGATCTCAAAGCACCAGACTTATGCTTCACAGAAAGAGAAAAGCCTAGCTTCCCATTGCAACATCTCAGTCCTTCAGAAATGCACTTCCCATGCCATCTGTGTGATAACAAATTTAGAAATATGAGTATTATCTTGGCAGTCTTTGCAAAATGTACTCAGGATGCAGGGGAAGGCAGAGGGGTTCCTATCAAATGGGGCATTCAGTATCTGAGTCAGAGGTGATGACAATGTCTAAGCAGGGGGCTGTTTTCTGAGAAATATGCCGTTAATTTGTAGAGCCTGACAGAACTGTGCTGCAGTTCAGCTGAAGTCTGTTCATTCAGTCCTACTGACAGCCTTGCCACTACAGATCCTCCTTGTCTGCAGCTCTCCTTGTCTTGCGCATCCTCCCCACATGCACCAGGACAAGTTACTTAATATAAAAGACTCTATGAGAACATCCCAAAATTGGTATGATCAAAACCAGTGGCCACTTTATGAATGACTAATGTGAGTTGTCCTATCTGTAAAATCCAGATAAGCCTGTCTCTATTTCCTAACGCAAGAGCAGATCACTGGCATTTGAGAAGTGTCTTCAAAATCGCAGGTGCTGATAGCATCAGTAACAGCACACCATGAGATGCAATATTATTACAATAATAATGGCACTCGTTTCGGACTCCTGCATTTTTCAGGTCATCAACCAAAAACATTAACAAAACACAGCCCTTCAGGAGATGAAAAATCTTTGCAGTGTAATGCAAGCTGGTTCATACGATTACTTTCTTCTCACCCACACTGTGCAAAGTGCCTGCCGCCATCCTTCTGACTACCAGGACAGTTGTGAGTGCCCCTCCTCATGTAAAAGGATCAGGCCCTCTGATGAAACTAAATGGAAATCCGAGAGCGTCAAGCAGCTGACAAAAGTCTTACGCTCTTAATTGCACTTTTTTTTTTTTTAACTCTAGGTCTTGACCTGCAGGTTTAATCAGTGACGCCAACATGGAAACCACAGGGACAAACCATGCAGATTAGACGCAAACCTAAAGGAAAATAGCTCAGCTAAGCAACTGCAGCCCAGCAGGGCTTCTAGTACCTCCCAGCTGTGCCTCCTGCAGAGCTACTAGAAATTGTCTGTCTGCTCAGTCAGTGGAGGAGACTAGAGGACTGCAGCACCCACCTGCCAGGCCCTGACCTGCACTGCATCAGGGCATTTTGCTGCGGGCAGATAGCACCACGACCAGCTGCAGCGGAGCAGAGGGTACCTGTCCCACTGCACTGTGTGGGCTACACATCCTCCACCAGAGGAGCCGCAGTTTCTTTGTCCTGGGAGCAGCAGGAAGCTCTGGGCAAGAGGTGTCTTGCCTGTGGGACACAAAATGCGTCCAGTGCTCCCTTCAGGGGAGAAGAGGGGAGAGAGCTGAGCAGCTTTCAGCCCTCATCCTCAAGCCAGAAGTGGCAACAGTGGCACACAAGAGCCCTGCAATGCTCTACTGTGGCAGAAGGCAGGACTTGTGCAAGCTGCCCCCTTTGCAAACTGAGCTCTCTGAGTTGCTGAGAGATACGAGAGAGTTCCCCCAGCAAGAGCTTTCCACATTTTCTACCTTCCAAATTTTGAAAAGGCAGAAGGAATTTTGCTTTGATTTGGGGAACAGCTGCTGAGACCTGTGAACATTTCTCCCCTGGCTCCTCTGTTATGCCTGCTGGTTTTGTCTTATTATTATTCTATCCCTCCTTTCCTTCCTCCAGCTTAAGAGTAGCAGACAATGGTTGGGATAGACAAGGATCCCTTTACTCCTGATATCTGGAAAGCAAAAGGAAAGTCTTGATCTTGCCTTTAAGGCAAAAAATGCAATTGTTCTGTGTATGTGTACATGCCAGCTTTGCTACTTGGACCTTCCCCCCCATTTTAACATTCAAGGTTAAAGCCTACAGGAAAGGATAAGTAGCTCAGTAAAACAGACTGTTTCAAATTACAAAGTTAAACACAAAGGTGCTATAGACAGCGCACAGTTCTGTGAACATATGTGCAAAACCTGATCCACCCATCTTCTTCCTTCCATTGGCTTCAACCCAGGAAAGTACATGGGCAGGTCTTCGTTCCACAAAATGCTTAAGTACGTGCCTTAAAAAGAAGCACGTGCTGGCATATTTGTCTGAATCAAGGAGGAGGCAACTAAATGTTTAATTCCCTTGCCCAGGTTGCAGCCTTAAATTTGTGTGGCACTTTTACGAGGCGACTAGCTCCACTGACTTGTAGTGAAACCACCAGGACACAAAAAATAATCACAGATTTTGTCTTTCTGAGCTAGGCATTTCCTTGGTGGAAAGCATGCACAAGAAATTTGAGAAAGCATGCTAAAGCTATTTTTTTTCTTCATCTTTAGGGTGTTTTTTAATAGACTAAATGGCAGTGTTAACACTACAAAAAACAAAGGCAACTCTTACAGGAATAGGAGGCTGCTTTTCCCTATTGTTCGCAGAGAACCCCGGCTGTTTGAACTGATGATAAGTTAATCTTGTGACATAGTTGCTCAAGGGAGGATGTAGCAAAGTCTCCCATGGTACAGTGCACACAGTTTACAATGGACATGGTTAGAATTTAGTTGTTTGTTACAGCCCTCGAAAAGACGTTTATCCAAAGCAAACATGCTATGAAATACATTTTTCTCTAATCCTACCAGAAAAACTTCAGTCCATAAAGCATTCTTTCTGAGCTTTTATGGGCAGCTGCTGCTCGAATGCTTGAAGGAAGAGTTGGTAAGTTAAAAAACAAAATAGGCCACAGAGATTTAATTTCCTATAAAATAGCTCCCTACAGGCTGTTTAAACGTTCTTTACTTAGAGCAATACTCCGAAGATTTTAGAGATTTTCAGGGCAATGCTTGCAGTAAGAACACCTTGTGTTCCTTCTACTCAGGGGGCTCCACAAACACACCATCAGATTTATGTCTTTCCCTTTCAAAATAACCCCACGTACTCGTCTGCAAAATTAATTTAAATAAACATACAGAAGAAAGGAACATGCTAGCTCAATTTTTTTTTTTATGGGGGGGAGCGTGAGCTGGGGGAGCAATCGCTAATATCTACCATAAATCTGCTCACTCGCAGCCTCAGCTCATATACTAACAACATCTCTGTCTCACACAGACTTTTCTTCCCACCTTTCCCTCTCCTCCTCCCCACAGCCATGCCATAATGTCTAAGTCAGATGTACAGCATTGCTGATTAAGAACTGCCAGCAGTTAGACAACTTATTATAAACCCTACAAGGGGACTGTGTATTTATGAATGCAATAATTAATCAATGCATAATAAGCATGCACTGTGCATATAATTTTTCTTTCCATACGCAGACAGCTTCGATTACCATGCGGGTTACAGTGCCACAATGATCTTTAGTTCCCAGTAGCTGCTTCCCCACGCTGCAATGTTAGCAAAGACAAGCCTATTGTATTAAAGCCTGCATTCACCTGCAAAACCACCCAAATACTGCTGCATTGATTAATTTTGCAGGTAGAGGCTTTCAGAAGAAAATGCCATAGTTAGTGCCACAACTACTAGGCTGTCATGATTTTCTTTTTAAACTACTTTTTTCAGAGGCTCAGCTATAAGGCGTACTCGGAGCTGTGAGCTAGCAGACTGGCTTGCATCTTAAGAACATATTTCATTTTAATGGTTTTATTTTTAAATTGTTTCAACTCTTTGAATTAATGGAGATTAAAAAAAAGAAATGAGAATGACATAAAAATGCAAAGTAGAGTATTTTTCCCCTTCTTAACCTGCCTTTTAACTAGAAGCAGGTTATATTTCTTTTCAAGAAACTCAATAGTACCCAACTAATAACATGATTGCACACTTCTTCATGAAAATTGATCATCAAATGGCTTAAATGGAAAGAGCCACCACCCTTCCCTGATATCCCCTGATAAACAGCATCAGGCAAGGCCCCACAGATATTAATATTCAGTCAGTAGGGATTTGCTTTTCCCTTGCAAGAAATTTCTCATTCAGTGGCCATCCTCTCCAGCACCACTTTCCACCCAAATGGGAAAACAGAGATGCTTTGCCCCAGAGATGTGCTTCCCTGCTAACTCTCTGATAAGCCAGTTGAGTCCGCAGTTATGATATCTGGAGCCAAGTAATCAACATGAGTTTTCATCCCAGTGCCATGGGCACATAACATGATTATGTGCCCTCCCTGACCAAAGGGCTAATGTTTATTGCAGACTTGCTATGTGTGGGGACCGACCACAAGATTGCAGAGCTCTGCATTTGGCTTGGAAGCTAGCGCCTGGAGGATGCTACTACATACATATAAAAATATTAATACTTTTTACTCTGTAACAGCCCACAAAGGGGATGACATAGTTTTATTCTGCCAATATGCAGAGGATTAAGGGTTTCTGCTTGAAGCCCCTAACAACCTGAACAGGAGAAATACAGTAATTCCACTAAAACCATGCCAAATCCAAGGGACCGGCTGATGGCATGTTGTTACCCTTTCCACTGTTCTTGAAAATATAACTGGCACAATCCTACAAACAGGACTTCAACCAGCTAACGCAAGGAGGTTCAACATAAAGAACAGGCTTACAGGAGCCATATGCAGCAATGAGGACATTTTTCACGAGACCTCTAAGCATTTTGAGATCTAAATCCTTGATGTGGAGCAATTCTAAAGGGAGCTCAAAAATAGCTGTTAGCATGTCAAATACAGATGAAACTCACGCTTTCTTTTCTGTTGCTCGCACAACTCCATTTTTAGTGCAAAGTGTCTCACAGCAAACAATAGCAAGATACTCCGTTAAAAGCTTGCACTGCTTTAGCCATTAGGTCACCATGCAAACACTGTTGTCATGACTTCAATTAGCAACACTTTGCCTATGTCAATACCATTATTAATACCCTGAAATACTAATTTCTATTCCTATTTAATTAAAAGCCAAATGTACTGAATAATTATTCATGTGTACTTATTAGGAGAAATGTACTGAATGCAATTAAATGTCAAGAGCTGTGACTTACAAATCCTTCCCACAACACCTCTTGTGCCAGAAAATACCCTGAAAAATTCAGCAACAGTTAAAGGCTTTCCATAACCAGGACACCTCTAGGTTGGAATAAACCGTTAGGCCCTGGCTCTGCAATACAGGAGTCTGTATACATGGTGTGTTTCTCAGTTACCAATTCCGGATGCAGTAGCCACACTTAACAGCATTACTTATTATACAGAAATTTAGCAAGTCTTCTGCAAAACCAATATCAATGCGAGTCCCTGACTGGGAATTCAGATCCTCCCTAAAACTAAGCCTGGCAACACAATGAATGATGGAGACTTTTCTTTGTATTTTGAAAAATGTAAATGTTATTCTGAACACAAAGTATTAATTGTTTAAAGGAGATTATTGGCCGTCTGTTTGAACACAGCACAAAAAACAGTGAATGTGCACTTGAGAAAGACTTCACTTACATGTTCATTAAGAGCCTTGATATTTAGGTATTTCAGAGGTAAAATTGGGATGCAGTGAGTATCAAGATGACTGATTAGTAGTACTTACAGCAAATGTTATTTATATTGCGTGATGCTAACCTAACTCTGTTAAACCCAGTTTAGCAATGATAGCTGTAATTCTGTGCACATACATACAGACTAAGTACCTGCATTTTCTCATGCAAACACACACACAAACTAGCGTGTACATACAGGATTAAAAAACCAACAGTCAACAAACAAAGAATATTAAATACTATACCTTTGAGTCATAATCTTATAGGCATCTGGCAGATAACAGCGGATATTCTCCATCTGAGCAGGATCAGAGTCACAGATTTTATCATCAGTCCTCCCGTAGTTGGCACTTTCTATCATGATAACATCTGTTCCCGGGCAGCGAAGCTCTATGGGGTAACTCTCGCAGGACAGCTCCCTTCGGACCACAGCCATGGGGACCGGGGCACGGCTGAAAGCTGCAAGGATTAACACAGAAACACAGCAAACATTTACTTTCCACACTAAGGCTAGGATTAAAAGCGGAACAATGTTTAGCAGCAGGTTTTATCCATATGCTGTACTGAGATAGTTTCAGTACCATTGAGATACAGTCTGCAGAAATGGGGTCCAATCCCCAGCTTGCTGGCTGCCCAGAGAAATCACTTCTCCACTCAGCGACTTGATTTTCTCATCTCAAAAATAAGCTAATGATCCCTTTTATACAGGGCTTTAGAAATCCCCCATTGAAAGAGGTAAATAGCAACTATGGCATTGTTATTACTTCTACTTACCAGGTGAAAAGCTAGTTAGCTTTGATATATAAAATTACAGTCCTGTGTTGTATCTGATCAACCAGGGGAAATTTTCTGACAATAAGCAATCCAAGTGCCAGGATCCCACCTGCTCAGCAAGACTGCATCTGTCCTACTGCAGATGTAGTAACATCTGCATTGCTCCTGGTCCCTTTCTTGGTCCTTAGAAAACATGAGCCTAATGGCTTTTGCTATAGCCTGCAGTGTGCCGGGGGTGGCCTGCAGGTTCTGGCAACCATCCCGAAGTTTGGGCCCTGCAGTGATACTTTCCATGGAAAGGCTAATATATGAGACACCAGGTGATTAAAGTTCAGTCTCAGCTTTGCATCGGATCTGCATGGATATTTAATACTGGCACATACTTGTAAAGTTAATTTAAAGAGCTCTCAGAAATCTTACCTGTTTTAAAAGAAATCCAGGCTACAGTTTGCAAAAGAAAAAAGAAATACGCTTTGAGATGCCTTGAAAACAAAGCCCTAAAGTATTAGTAAATAAACTGACATGACAACAAGCAATAATATTTCCCATCTTTACAGCCTCTCTGATTCAAATATCTCCAACAGCTTGACAAACGTGAATGTATTAATCCTCCAAATATCCATATGAGGTAGCTATGTGTTGTCATTCTCATCTCAGCTGCAGAAGGGTTATGCGGCTTCCAGAAGATCTCATGGGAAATCCATGGTGAGGCTGGGAACTGAATACTTGTTTTCCAGCTGAGTGCACCGGCCGTGAGCTGAAACAAAAGCCAACCCCTTCCCTTCCTTCCTCCACAAGAATGAAAACTCACCCACACCAAAAAGGTTTCCAGCTGCAAGGATGATGTGCCCTTCTGGCTCCATTTTGTACTACTTCCAACTACAAAACTCAACATATAAACTAAGTCTGTATCTATGTAATGGTCACAGAGCAGACAGGGAAGGTTTAACCCTCAAACAGATCCAGGGTCCATCTGACACCAAGCATCTTTCAACAACTCACTTTTGCCCCTGGCCCCTTTATAAAAACACCAAAATACCCTCCCCAAAACAAAAAATCCTTCCAGTGCACTGTTGTCTTGTCCCATAAAACTTCTACATGGTACATGCACAGCAAGTTTGCTTATGGAAATAAGAGTATACTGATGTTTCTCGGTATACCTCTTAACTGTATCAAGGCTGCTCTATCTATCTGTCTGTCTGGCAGGCAGCAATCCAACACATTACTCTAACTTCCATGAAGCCTTCTATTATTGTCAGTTGTCTCATTTAGATTCGTATTATTGGACAGATAAACACTCCCATTTCTGTAAATTTGCAGGGATTACTCTAATATCAGATCCTTACTGATGCACCAGAGTTGTGGACTAATTGCCAAACTCCCGAAACAGACATGCATTTATTCTTGAGTAATAGCTTCTACAATTAGCATAGCTTTAGCGTTTAGATCATGTAAGATGTCCTCCTTCCCTGAGATCGGAGAAACAGTTTTGTCCTGAGCTCATATTGCACTGTGCATTTGTGTAATGCAGTAAATTCTTGCTGCAACCAAGTTCTCCTGTTACAGAAGGAGGGAAACCAGGAGGACAAGCACGAAGCTCTGAGACGCAATACCTCGTTCTTACCCTTGGCTTTACGTCACTAATCAATGACAAGGTGAGTGGAGGAAGGATGGGACATAAAGTCAGAGACAACATTTGATCGAAGAGTCTTTCTGACAGAAAGGCAGAGTCAGCAAAGCCCAGCAATTTTAGCCTGCCCAACAAACAACATCAAGAGGTATTAGGTCCACTTAAAAGGATCTGTCCACAGAAGGCTGCAGCAGCCCCTGCTCTGCAAAACACCGGACGCCATGGCAACAGGGGAGCAGTTTATATTTGCCTGAGTTACCTTTAGTGTTCACAGGCCCAGTGCTGACCAGAAAACTTCTGATACCAGGCTGCTGATTTTGGAAAAGAGCTGTGGTGGGCTCTCTTTTCGAGCCTCTTCTGCACTAAACCTGAGCAGACTGGCAACACAGGAGGCAGAAGGTTTCTAGCAGCTTTTGGCAGAACGCTGAGGCCAAGTGCCCTCCCTCCTTCTGTCATGCGCTTAGAAGACTCCTATTAACTGCCAAGAAAATGGCAAAATAAGGTTTACAGTCAATATTAGCTGTTTGGAGCTATGGTTTGGCCCAGTTCTTGGGCTCAGTTCTTGGGCAATGTGGATCCTTTTCTCTGGGAGGCTACTGTAGGCTACAAAACCGGCAAAGACAGTTGCTAACACTACTTTTTACGCTTCCCACTATAGAAAACAAAACTCAAACCTCCGACCCACATGCTTTAGAAAGTGTATTTTTGCTGTTAATTCCTATGCATTTTTCGCAGTAACTATTCTATATTGTCAAAGAAAGCAGAAATTAAACACGATGGTTGAGGAAAACCCCCCTTAAATTGCAGAAAATAACTGTCTGGGAATTCACTCATACAAACCTAGTGTATTTGTCAAACAGCAATCCTGTACACATGCAGCTAATCTTAACTGTCATGTTTTGTTGGAAATAAGACAGTAGGAACTGCGACCAGCAATATGGTTTTATTAAAACAGAAGTTTATCTGAGGGCAAAGATAGCATCCTAATCTCACAGCAACTCTATCAACAATGATGATGCAGTACTTCAGGCTTCTGGTGGAGGATCTCACAGTTAATATGAAAATACAGAGTTTTAGTAAAAACTGTTAAACATGTTTCTGTACCAGGTGTGAGAGCACATTTCTTGTATCTTGGGCATCTCTCCTGTACATGAGACATTACAGCATTGATCTACTAAAATTGCATGAATGTCAGTCCCTGGTACCCCCCAAAAAAATCCCAAGCCAAAACCAAACACCACTCCCTAAAAATAACAGCTCAGGTTCTACTTCCCATTAAAGAACTTCTGGACAGATGCAAACATGTCTAGATGTGGCTTGCTGTTTACTGGAATTCACCTTTTTGTTTCTCACATAATCCCTCAACTGCCTGCCATTAGAAGGGCAGCTTTCACTTACAGACACCTGTGCTGGTTTTGGCTGGAGTAGAGTTAATTTTCTTCATAGTCGCTAGTATGAGGCTACGTTTTGGATTTGTGCTGCAAACAGTGTTGATAACATAGGGATGTTTTAGTTACTGCTGAGCAGGGCTTACACAGAGTCAAGGCCTTTTCTGCTTCTCACACCACCCCACCAGCGAGTAGGCTGGGGGTGCACAAGAAGTTGGGAGGGGACACAGCTGGGACAGCTGACCCCAACTGACCAAAGGGATATTCTATACCATATGATGTCATGCTCAGCATATAAAGCTGGGGAAGAAGAAGGAAGGGGGGGACATTCAGAGTGATGGCGTTTGTCTTCCCAAGCACCCGTTACGCGTGATGGAGCCCTGCTTTCCTGGAGATGGCTGAACACCTGCCTGCTGATGGGAAGTAGTGAATGAATTCCTTGTTTTGCTTTGCTTGTGTGCACGGCTTTTACTTTACCTATTAACCTGTCTTTAGCTCAACCCACAAGTATTCTCACTTCTACCCTTCCAATTCTCTCCCCCATCCCACCGTGGGGGAGTAAGTGAGCGGCTGTGTGGTGCTCAGTTGCCAGCTGGGGTTAAACCATGACAACACCTCACTGTGGCATCATGGAGTCAACATTTATTTCCTGGATGTAAGGCATAAAGGAAATGTGACACCCTGAACAAACTGTAGGAATAGCTGAATACTGTAATACAATATGATAGGATAAAGCAATGGCACGTGTTTTCCATCCTGCCATCCTCCACCAAATCAGTTGCTCTGCATGGCTTTTTTTCTACCCTGATATCTGCAACAAATACTCCAAAGGGAAATTAGAGGTTGGTTGTTTATCTCCTTGTAAGCACATTTCTTGATGTTGCATCCCTATATGATAATCTTACTTAAAATTTTTACTGGTTTTCCTGTGAGGAGCAAAGATTTTTTTTTTTCTTTTTGCTATGAAATAAGATATGTCAAAGCCCATCTGTGAAATACACAGCGTGGTTGTATTAATTCATTAATACACTTCTCTCTCCTTTGAGCAGCTCCCTATCTTTGCAGTCTCTCACTGAGATCCTTATTTAATCTCCTAAATAAGTGACCTAATTGTTGGCTTGAAGTCAAGAGGAGCTGATGGCTGCTCACTACTTTGGAAAACAGGTGTCTTTTTCCAGGATCCTATGTGCAGACAGCCTTCTAAATACAGACGGCAGAACTTCAAGATTTTTAAAAACACTCTTTTTAACATTTAAACGTGTGCCAAACTTGAGTTTTCTAAGTGCAGCCATTTGGTGGAAAATCATCCTCCTGAGCTTCTGCAGGGCAAAGTGAGAGCAGAGGGTGAAACGGTAACCGATAATGACAGGATTTTATCTGGGCGATTTAGAACGTCTTTGTCTCTGCTAATTTCAGGAGCTGGAAAATTAAGTAAGTCATCAAAATCTTGTGCTTTTTCTCCCCCTCGCTTTTGACCTCAGAACATAATTGCCTCTTGTCATGCCTGCAGGGCATGGGCTTGTAGTTATCACTGTGTGTTTAATCAAATGCTGAAATAGCCTTTAAATTACGTGTCTTCTTGGCTGCTAGAGACTTGTTGAGCTCTGTTACATTTAGAGGCATGATGGTAGTAGATGTACTTTTAAAAGAAAAGTGTGGGATGATGCTTTTAATTAGGTTTTATATGCAATTTTCCCAGCAAAATGACGTTCTGGCTCAGAATTTTCAGAGTGAAATTTCAGTGCATATTTAAGGGCAGTGAAACAAAAGCTGGAAATGTATAGATAATTATTTCCACAAGCTCTGCACATGATTTGGTCTGCCTAACTAAATACCTGACTTACTGTTCCCAAAGGCAAACACAACATGCTGGGGTTTCCTACTAATTTGGAGGAATGTTTCTGTGTTTGTAATTTCGCAATACTTAATATTGCCACAGTTCACCTTGACTCTGTGGGGAAAAAAAAAATAAATCAGAAAGTAATAATAAAAAAATCCCACCCTCCCCTTATTCTGAAGCCGACTCAGGTACGGGTATGAGCTGAAATCCCTTTCAGTCGTTGAGTCAATAGACCTTAAATGACTCTGTCACTCCCTGAAGAAAAGCACGTGCTTAAGTGCTTTTCTAAATCAGGGCCCTACTTTTCCCTATAAAGTCTCATTAGTGCATTCATTTGCAGCATGCAAACATAGCTCAGTGCTTCTTCTCTGTCTCCCTTTTCCTTAATCCAAATTATACCTGGCCTCCAATCCCAACAACAATATTAGTAGCAAACAAAAATTCAGGTTAAAGATAATGAAACAAACATTTCTTCAATGTACAATACTCCCATTCCCCAGTGTTTTCATTGCTCACAAGTATCAATCTAGTTCTGACAAGCTTAAAAAACCTGGCTGGTCCAAAGTTCTCTGAAAACTTGTGATTAGTATACAAATGTGGAAATACTATTCTCTCTCCCCCACTTTCTCTACATATGCTGACAACAAATTAAATAACAAAGAACTCTGTGTCTTTTCTAGGGTGGAAAAGCCTTCTACTCTCAGCCTATAGAGGGGTTAAAGGTGCATCCTACAGACGATGGCTGGTGCCAAGACATTGCAGCAAATGCTTGCAACATCCATATCCAGCTCCTCTGGGGAGGAAGTGAAGACTGAAGGCAGCCAGTGTGGCCAAACGTCTGGAGCCATCAGCAGTGCAAGGCTGGAGCCGGACAGTGCTAGTCTCCACTCCTCCCTCTCCCCTCTGTGCCTTAGTTGATTGCTGTCTCATCTATAAAAATGGGAAAATTATCTGATCTCCTCCATTAAGCACTTCAAAATCTGCTAGGGAAAAGAAGAAGAGAATGAGATATAATCCTCAGAAGGTGAAGAACATGGCTTCAGCCTGGGTTTCCCCATGTGAATCAAATACCCACATCCCCCAGGCTTTCTTGGGCTTTCTTATTTTATAGAAGATATCAAAACCAATTTGTGACTTTCCTTTGGGCACCTTGACCAGAAGCAGTGATCCCCCTTACCCAGCAAACAGCCAGCTATGAAGAGATTTCACAAACTGCAAGAGCATCCTCTTATATGGTAGGATGGAGTACACAAAGTCAGAAGAGAAACATAATGCTGTGCAACACCCCAGCCATGGCAACCAAAGAAAAGCTAAAATAAACCCCACACGCCCTTCCCTGTGCATTTTCTGTGGAGGTTGAGGTCAACTCTCTTATGGGTCCATAAATTGCTTAATCCACCTCCATTATAACACTCAAGTGACACTTGCTAGGGATTTGCTCCCAGGTTGAGTGAAAATACAATAGATGTTCAGCAGCGTGTTTATATCTGACACCCTCCCCCATGACGAAGAGGAGACACAGGAGAAGGGTGTAGTAAACATAGAAGGGGTTTTCTATAGGGGCTGCCAAACCCACACACAGACACTGCATTTTCCAAGGTGACACAGCCAAGGATGAAAACAGGAGCACAACGAAAAGCCTAGCCAAGTCCCAAACAGCACATCTCTGAAGCAAGCCTCTGCCCCCAAACATTAGCCTCCTGGAAAGTACCTTTTATTTCCATGACAGATCTCCTTCTTCCACATTTCTAGACACCCTAGAGGTCAGATCTCAAAAGGGTGATGCAGAAACAACTGGCCCTTTCCACCACACGTTGGATGCCCAGAAAACCCAGGGACAGCAGCCAGAGGATTAAGTACCAGACAGCTACATCCTGGCGCACTTCTGCTGCTCACGCTTCATACCACAGATGTTCCTTCATCTCCTTGCCATGCTCAGCTGCTAACTACCCTTCTTCTCTCCCCTCACTCTCCCAAACCCTAGCTCAAAGTATGGAGAAGCTTTTCTCAGTAGTAGAAAGTATTAGATTCTCTTAGACTAAGTATTAGATTAGCTCTTCTTATAGGGGTAAAGAGAAAATAAATTAACAGATAATGGGCAAAGAGGACTGGTGGAAGATCACCAGAAAGAGGAAAGAACAGTGAAGTGGATTCATTTGCACCTATGGACGGGTGTTCACAAGGGAAATGGGTCATTGTGAGGCCCTATGAAGAAAGGAGATGACGCGATAAAAAAGAGCAAGACCACAGAAACCAGATGGTAACTATGTATGGAGGAGTCTGACAGTAGGAAGCGACTGAGGACATGTAAAGGGCGAGAGGCAAGAAGGCAGACTGGCCCAGGAAGATGTGGAATTGAACTGAACCAGACCTGCAGGGGAAGTAGTGCAACAGCAGTACTGTGCTTTCTTTCTGTTCCTCCATTCCCATCTTCTGGGACTCAGGGGCTGCTGCCTCATTAGTGAGTGATGGGAAGTACTCTGAGAACTGCAACAAATGTTTCTTTCAACAAGCCCTCATCTTCACAAATGCCTCACTTAGAGAGACTAATACCTCTGCAGCTAATATTTACACCAGAGCACACTGCAAGGCAAGGCATCACCAAGGTTCACCCTCCATGCTGCTAAAGAGGCAGTGGTCTGGGTAAGCCAACCTACCAGGTCACTGTTGTTGAAGGGAGAGTGGGTCCTGCTTCCCCCCCAGCCAAGCCCTCCTATCTCCAGCCATAGTTCATCTGCTGGACCTGTGCCCAGTTCTGGTGCTCGCTGAATCCCTTCATGAGGCAGGTCAACTCAGTAGTCCACCAAGAAACTAAACCAGCGGGGGGCAGGGGGGGAAGAGAGGTTTCTGCTGGGCTAGTAGAGTTGAACCAGCTCAGAAAAGGTTAGCCAGGGTCATAGAAAGGAAACAAAAGATTTTTAGAAGGAAGGAAGGGAGGCTGAATTTAATGTACTTTTCAAAAATACATGACAACCTACCTTCAAATCAGAGGTCAGAAGCACAGTCCCAGCCTGAGCTAAATGTCACTTAAATGAATTTAATTAAAGCAGAAGCAACAAGTTGAGAACAACAGACAAATGAAACGCTGTCTCCAAGGAGAAGGTTGAATGCAAGCACATTAATATTTAGGCCCCATCATGGGAAAAAGCTATTCCCAAGTATGTTTTCCGTTGCAGTGGAACATCTCATTTGCAACGAAAGGCACAGGAAGAAGATATTCAGATATGACTGCTCTTTAAATTCACAGGCTTCCTTCACATGAATTAACTTTCAAGTGTAGGAAAACGGTGCACAGACAGGGAAAGCGTCTGTGGTTAAAGCCCTGCAGTGCAGTGCATAAGACGTATAACCAACCCTCGTGCTAAACTTGCCCTCCAGCCTAACAGTGACATTAATTAAAATATCAGCGTTTCAGATCCTAGTCCATAACATTGAGATATTCATGTTCTCAATAAAGGAAGTGTTAGGTTCTGTGCCACAGGGACCAGTCCTTTTTTAAAATCCACATACCACAAATCGCACTGGGGCCTTCAATAAAGAAAACCGTGCCATTTATTATTTACCCAACTCAAAGTTATTGCTGTTACAATAGACACTTAATTGTCTCAAAAAACCAAACCAAAACAAAAAACAAAACAGGGAGGCTTTGACTTTGACATTGCTGAACAACCTTGAAGTCTCAAATTTAATGCAGCATAAATTAATGTGAAGCAAGTAGAATTTGAGTAATAACTTTTTAAAATTTTAAATTAAAATTGAAATTTAAATTACTCCACTGTAGCTTTTTATTGTAGCCATTAGTAAGGTTAATTTTTAAATCTCAGATAAAAACTTTTTATAAACCACCATAGTAGGTATAATCATAGAGGCAGTTAGATAAATGAGTATCAAGGGTTTAGCCTAAGAACATTAAGGAAAAATAATCTGTTTATCATTTTTTTATTTCATATTAAAACATAAGCTCATTTAATATTACACTTTATTATTGTTTCCATTTAAAACACTAACTTAAATTCTTATCCTTGCTAAAATAATGCAAATCTGGAATAACTTTCCTGTTACCAGCAGAGCTTTTTTAGGTATGTCATCAGAATGGGCTTCAATAGGATTTAGTGGTGTCCCCAGATAGATATTGCCCAAGTGCTGACATGCTCTTTTCCATCATTTGTACCACCATGAACTGGGGGGTGGCAGCCCTGAGCTGCAGGAAGCAGGACAAGGATAAGCTGGAGGAGACCCAAATGCACCCTCAAAAGTCAGAGATGGCCTGCCATGGAGGATGGCCGCATGCAAACAGAGCCTAGATCTGACTTCTGTCTCACCACAGGAGGGGGGAAAAAAAAAAAAAAAAAAAAAGGAAAAAGAAGCAACAACAAAACAAACAAACAAAAAACCCCAAACCCCCAAAAGTCAGGAAGACATCCAGTGAACTCAGCAGGTTCAGAAATCCTTTTAAGGCTGATGCAAATCAGACAGGTTGGATGTATTTGGAGCTTTACTGAAGAGCAGAGTGACTGTAAATAATAGATTCCTACTGAGTAACACCTCCTCAAAGTTAAAACTTTAATTTTGATTTACAGTTCCGTGAATAGCATCTGAAGGGGAACATTAAAGCTGTTGTAGAAATACCTGCATTATTAAAGAAATGATGAACAGCAGAGTGAGGATTACTTTGTGCTGTTTATGGACTTGTTTACCAGAGCAGTAAACCTATTTTTAAGTTTGTATTGCCTGGAAAGGAAAACTGTGTGAAATCTGAAGAACTGTCCAGAGAAAAAGAGAGGCAGGCAAAAGAGAAGAATTTTTCCCTAAGTATTAGAGCCTGTCATTCCAATACCTGTATAAAAATCTGGGGCCTCAAATATTTATCATTTAAAGTAATTGCTTTACATCACTGAAGGCCAAGAATGCCTCCTTTAGAATTAATTTTACAAGAAATTACCTAGACCTTGAAGACTAGCCACCTTCAAGAAGTAATATGGCTAAACTGTAGATCGTTAAATAAATAACTGTGATTTTTCTTGGTGTTTTAGACATCACAGCTCCTTTGAGTCTCTGCCGTAAATAACAACAGAGAATTTGTTCTTTCCACTAGCCATAACTCTGTGAAAGTTTTATAAAGAAGGCTGAGACTGCTTTAAGATTTAAGATCTTGCCTCCTCCCAGAATTGCAGTCCATTATATATATATTTTTTTTTTTTTTTAATGTACACACACTTCTATAAATGTATTATATATATGTAACAGGCAAAAGGGAAAGTGTAGTTTTCTACAAGGCAAGATGAAATTTGGGGTCCCCTACTCAGCACACCTTAAAGGTCACTCATTTTTAGAAACCAGTGGGTGCTTATCAGCAAGATCTATGAGTAATCTACAAAGACAACCGAGTCCCCAGCTGCTGGATGAGGATTTCCATAGCATGACATCTATGAGGTCCATCTCAGAGAGGCATGAGATCTAAGATCCTTTTTCCTGATACGCTAACAAGAATTACAAGTAGGCTGTGGTAAGCCATTCTTTGCAGCCCTCTCAATCATGACTTTCCCCAAAGTCTATGACGTAACTCCCCTCTGACCTCAAAACATCAAGGATTTTACCTCGAATATACTAGCAGCTAAAAAGAGCTTTGCAGAAGCATACGCATTCATCTGAACAGGGGCCAACTTTATTTACTTCCCTGCAATCTTAAAAATAAAGAACAATAGGAGAATTAAATTTGGGGAATGAGCTGAAACGTGCACACTTGCTCCAGGTGGAAATACATTCCAAGTAAAAGCAGATTTTCAGGGAAATCACATATTTTTGCCTGCAGATACCCCTTCTCCTCAGTGGAAGATAGCAAACTGTTAAAACTAATGAATTAACTCAACTCCACAAAATGGTTCACTTACTAGGAAACACAACTAAAATCCTGAGTGATTAAGTTTCCTATTGCACCCACCTGCTCACAGCAAACACTGTGGTTAGTTATTTTTCCACCTAATGCAGCCTGTGCAAATATTGCTCCAGAAACACTGTATACATACATATGTGTGTGCATATAATACACATACACACACAATACTGCCCACCTCAAGGTGAGCCACAAAAAAAATCTGAAATAATGCTCACCTGTAGGCTCCCAGAAATGCTCTGAACAGATTAACTGCTGCCAGAAGAGTCAGGTGAACAGCTCTGCAACAGAGCTGAGAGCTCCTGGGCTTCATGCTAGGGAGGGGATGCGTATTCTGTAGCACCACCAGGACTGCCATCGCCGCCCCAGGGCGGCGAGGGCATGGCAGTGTGGCCAAACTCACCTTACAACATTTTTATCTGCAATAAATGCTCTGAATCCTGCCCTCCACACCCGACAATTTCAGTTTTAAGTAACCAGGGACACCAGGATACACGTTTTCACTCATTTTCCACTTCAGGCTTCAAGAGTGGTTAACGATAGTCGAAAAAGCATTTTAAAAAGCAGCAATAACAAGTATGAATCGTCACAGAGACATTGTGCTCAGTAAAAAAACAACCTACTACCAGTTAAAAGGCAACCCTGTCTTATGAAAGTCCCTAGAGTGCTGGATATCATGATTTATTACTTGTCCTGTGGGAAAGCGTAGGGCTCCTTCACAGACACCCATGTGAACGACTGAACAAAAAGAGGGTCTGTGCCCCAAAGGAAACTTTAAAGAGAAGAGGAAATACATACAGATTAGAGACAGGAGCTACCGTGGCACAGAAAAGGATAGCCATGCAGCATGGGTAACAAACAGATACAGATACTATACTTGAGGGCACAATGCTCACTAGTTCAATGAAAATATTGTTGAAAAAAAAAAATTATCTAACTTGCTTCAGGAAAGAAACACTGCAACAGTTATGATGGATGGAGGACTTCTTTTTTTTTTTCCTTCCTCTTTTCTTTTTTAAACACAATCACTAATCTTGTTTCACATTCTCGTCCTCCAAGAAGTAGATGAAAGAAGTAAATCTTTTGCTGATGTTTCTGGCAACAAAACACAGTATCTAATTGCCCAACAAAACCAGAGAGAGATATCAGGGCTAAGGGCAAAGAAAAGTTTTCAACCAAATAACCTGATGAAAGACTCCATCCCTCCTTCCCCTCTAGATACGCGGTCAGAAAGAGCAGGACTTTTTCAAGCCCCAGACAAGACAGCACTGCTGGGACACCAGGGGATGCCCAGACAAAAAGGTACAACACTGAGGAGGCCCTCGGAGAATTGGGAGGCCAAAGTTAATTCGGGCACACCTGGGCATCGCAGCTCAGCCACACAACAGCATTCAATGCAGACAGTTTCCCTGATCAGTGAGAAGAGGCACAGGATCCAGCACCCCCAACTGAGCAGTCCCAGTCGGCCAGGGGAGATTTAGGAGACCTCAAATAACACTGACCTTAAGCTTACAGAGTCCCCGCTTTGACCTCCCAGGACAGAAGATGGTCTAGGCAGCTTCACTTGGATTATCTGAGTGTGGCGGACGGGTGAGGTTGGGGTGCCATCGCATCCAGGGCAGGAGTCCCCAGGACCCCTGTCCAGGGTTAGGGGTACCCTCCAACAAGACTGGGAGGCAGGCAGCCTGCAGGCACCAAGACCCTCACCCGGCACTGACCTGCGACACTTGCCAAATCCTTCTGCACTGTTCCTCCCTAAAGGTTTCTGAAGGATTCCTCTGAGTTGAAAAAAGCATCACGGAAAGGTTTCTAGAGAACTGCTTCTGGGAAATTACTAGTTAAATTTCTAATGTAATTATGTTACAGTACATTTAAGTGCGCTTTCTAAATAGAAACAGACTTTTATCTAACAAAGGATCCATTTCAAGCACTTTTTCCTGTACCTATAATACCCATTTCCTTCCGTACCTATTTTGAGCATTGTTCTTCTAGAGTTATTTATACTTCACATTTAGAATCTTTTGCCTTTTCTAAGAATAAAATTGTTGTATATTTCCATCATCTTGTGTTTGCTGTTCATATTCGAGGAAAGCATTCTGTTGTCACTGCCCTCCAAGGGCACTTTTGGAGCATGAGGAAAAAAATTCATAAAAGAAATCAGACTTTTCTACTTACGGTTCTTCCATGTCCCCTATTGTTCTGTAATAAAGCACCTTAAACTGTGTAGGGTTAAAAAACTGTTTTGCAGGGGCTGGGGGGAACTACCTGGGCAAAATACCAAAGGTCACTGAGCAAGTCTGTTGTTGAGCCCATCCTCTCTAAAAAATAAAGTAGTTTTTGATGCAGTGCAATATTTGCCCTTATTGCTTTTGGGTGGAGGTGCTAACACACAGGATGCTGTGCTGGTGGAGGGTTGCCCTAAGGCCCCTAACTTAGATAAAGAATGAGGAAGAGCAACTCCTAAATATCTCTCTGCAATTTTTTCATTACATTACTATCAGGGAAGTATATGCTGGAAATGTCGTACCGTGACTGACAAAACCAATAAGGTATTGATGCCTACTTTTGACCATAAAAGTTAAAGAAATTTTAGTGAGACTGTCTCTGGGTAATTTTGTATTGGATCCTGTTCTACCAAGTTGATCATAGACAAAAAAAACCAAAAACCACACACAAAAAAAAACCAAACCAAAAAACCCACCCAACCAAAAAAACCACCAAAACAACAAAACCAAAAAAAAACCCCAGATGCCTATGAGCAAATAGCCACAAACCAATGTAACTTGGAAAGTAAAATAAGAACACAGTCCTGACTGCTAACTTATATGCTTGAGGGTTTTACCCAGGATAGCTCCTCGTAGATTAAAATATTTCACACAAAATTAAACAGAAATAAAGATTTAAGTTTAAAAATGGAGACAGTAAACTGACAAGTCTGTTTCCAGATGACAAAATCCCTAACTCTGCAATCATGAGAAAAGGTTTTTGTTAAACAGTCTGCTCCCACTTAAAAAAAGAAGATAAAGGCAGCAATGTAGTTAACAAGTACAAATTACAGTTTGGAAACACAAACACGCAGTAATAAAAGCTCAAAATACAAATGAAATAACTGTGGACCATCAGACTAAGAAAAATTATGTTTGCAAAAATTTTAAAGCAGCAGCAGTATTTTTTAAATAGTAAGGTGTATGGGTCAAAGACAACCAGTTATCAAGCATGAAATCAACCCTCTACAAATATTCAATAACTCACTCCAATCTGTATTTGGAAAGAAGCAAACAGATGTATTCATAATTCACAGTGATAAAGAGGTGATTTTTGTTCTGTCATTACAGAACAAAATGCTATTACATTAGGAAAGATGTAATAGCAAACAGCCCAATATTTTTCATTCTGCAGACTTAGATATTTTCTATCTGAGAGTTTGGAAAAAAACCCTCTCAGGAACCCCTTGCTGTTTTTTAACTCAATCTGGGATGCTGGCACATTGCTACTAGCAAGCCTTTAAAAAAAAAAAAAAATCAAGGCTATAAAAACAGAACATAAGTCCAACTGCACACAGAAAAAAATGCATTAGCGGTTGTTTGTCAAAAAGTAATGTAAATGTGGAATTGTCATCTCAGCTGAACCATTTCTGGAAGTTCAGCAAGAACCTCATCAGTCCAATATCATTCAACACACTTCTTGATTATCTGAAAGAAAATAAACTCAAAGCTTGCCAAATTTGCAGTCGGCACAAAAATTGATGAAATGTTAAGTAATGACATGGACCTTGTTGGTTTTGCAGATTGATCTATACACTGTCTGAGCAGACCATGCTTTAACACAGACAAATACAAGTCCACATAGGAATACAAAAAGTGCTCATTATGTGAGATGACAGCCTTGCAAGCAGTCACTCTGAAACAAGACTGTTTTCATGATTGATAAGAATTTGAATGCTACACAGTGGCTCAAAGGGCAAACATGATCTCTGCAAGTATTAGGAGGTGAATAACAAGCAGAAGTGGGAAGATGAAATTGCCCTGCATATGGTATTAATGAGTCCATTACTGGAACATGTACATTGTGGTGTCTATACTTCAAAAAGATTGTCGGAAACTTTGAAAGGGTTTGCAAAAGAACTTAAGAAAATTAAAAAAAAAAAAAAAATCAAGTAGAGTCTGGAAAGCCAGTTATGCAAGTGAGACACTAAAGCTGCTTAGTCTGTTTAACTAGTCCAAAAGACCACTGTAGTCTGCAGGTATCTACAGAGGGAAGATATTTCTTACAATAGGGAGCTCTTTAATCTAAAAAAGGCAAGCGAGATGCAAGAGCTGGAAGTTGAAGCCAGGTAAATTCAGGCTAGAAATAAGGTACATATTTTTAACAGTGTGAGTAATTTACCATGGAACAGTTTACTTAGGTATATGATGTATTCCCTATCAGCTGAAGTCCCTAAATCATGACTGAGTATTTTTCTGGAAGATATGTTACAGCTCAAACAGAAGATACGGGAGCCTGACTGACAAATTACTGGGTGAGATCTCTATTGTGCAAACAGTCTGGCTTGTTGATCATAGGAGTCTCTTTGCATTTTAAAGATCTATGAAGATTTGGGAGAAAGAAAACAGGAAGAGAAGGGGACATTTGGCAGCATGGAACCCACTGAATTTATTATCTTAGAGTTAAAAAAAAAAAAACAAAACCCAACACAAAAAAAAAACCCTCAGTCAGCTTTTATGTAGATACCTGCTGCACTCATCCATGCAAAGAAGGTTTCTATCTTGCCTTTATCTAGTGGTCCCATGAATGGGACCATGAATGGGCAAAAAATGTTCCAGGACAGCTTCTGTAAATTCCTAGGAATAAAAGATGGCAAGGAGGAGGAAGGGAATTGCTTCATGCAAACCAACAGATGGGATTTCAGTCAGAGGCTTGCTTTGTTTTCATAATGAACCATAATCTGTGTAATCTAAAACAGTTTTTATTTGCTGCAGTGAAACATAAAGACTGTAGCTATGGCATGTGAATTGTTTTCTCAACCATTCATCGTTATGGAAGGTACCTCTTCATTGCTGAAGACGCACTGGACCCTGGACCAGTCAGCCAGATTAAGTTTAGGAGGATGGATGAAGTATAGGTATGGCACTACATTTTTAGTAGGTTTGTCTGCTTTGGGTTTTTGTTGTTTTGTTTTTTTGGTTTTGTTTTGGTTTGGGGTTTTTTTTGGAGGGGAGGGTTAATTCAGCCTTCCAATATGGTTATCTAATAAATCATAATAATTCTGAAAAGCCTATCAACTGGTCTCTAGGTGCTATTAGCTACGTAAAGTCTTCGTGGTGTACACCCTACAATACTAAATCAATGGCAGAAGCATTTAGGGTCCTGGTATGATGTTACTGGGATGGGTTGGGGGCATTATTTCCCAAATCCTACTTCCCAGACATGGTGCTGCAAGTGTCCCCAACCCTGACATGGTCCCGTTAAGTCCTCTTTGACTGTGCAGCCACTTGCACCAGATGCAGGAAGTTGCAGAGAGCCAGCAGCACTGCATAGAAGCAGGGTCCCCATTCTGCTGGCAGCTCTGTACCACAAATCTGTCCCTGCCATTCGGGCAAAGCAGGGCACAGTATTACTATATTACATCACGTTACATTATACACTATACCACAACATGGAAGGGTGAGCAATTCAATGCTAAGGCACAAAGCAAGAAAAACTTAAGCTACCTGGAAGCCTGGAGCTGCAAACAGTGACTGCCACATATATTGCTTATTATTTTGCTCGGGTCCAATATTTAGGTTTCAGCAATATCGGACATCTGCTTGTGGCTTCTCAGCATATTTACATTCCCATAATGTTTTGTGATATAAAATACTGACTTCTATTCATACATATTTCCCCATGTTATTTAAGTTCATCTTCATATTAAAAATAAATGGATTTAAAATGTAGGCAGCTACATATATAAGCACTCTGCTTGAAAGACATACTTCATCTTTAAATAGCAGCAATCAATACACACAGTATATAACCTAAACAAATTTCTATTATGAATCCTTAATGGATGCATGCTTTGATCATTTTTATTACTAATATATTATTGATTTACAGAATACATTACCACCTTAGGCACTGGGATTTGCTGGAGTCCTTACATCCTGTATGCAGTTTTAGTCAAAATAGGAGCCAAAAGTCAATAACCCATTTACCACCAGCGTAGCCCCTCTATAGAGAGTTAGATATTTTAATGATGGTCTGACTATCACAGTGGAATCACTTGTCTTACAGTTGCATTTATAAATCATCGTTATTAATGTAAAATTATCCATGAGGCCTGCCTGCTTATCTTTCACTCTGCTTTATTGCCAAAGCACTTTGGGAATCACAATTCAGAAGAACACTGGCAGGCCAACCTTGCAGATCCCTCGCAGGGCAGGGTTTCTCTGAAATCAAAGCACCCACTTGGGCTCTTTTGCTCTGAATCAAGGAACAGTTTCTGTCTTTGTTGCCATTCACATCAGGGAGCAGGGATTGACTCCTGCAGTTTGATATGAATACTAATACCAGCAGACAGGGAGGAGACAGCATGCCAATCAGTCCCCCCACTACCGCCATAAACAGGCTGCAGAGAACACGTCAACTGCTACTCAGTGAGGCTTCAGGAGAAGTCTACAGTAAGATGGGTACATCATAATATTATTACACAAATCAAATCCAAAATGTTTGTTTACTGCTACAGACAGAAATGAGGGGAAAAAAAGGGTTTAGGGTTACAGTTACTTTGGTGAAACAATCCTACATTGTTAACTTACAGATTTACGTTATGCAGGTGCAACAGCATACGTGTGTCTTGCCAGAATATTATCACGCCTTGGGCAAGTCAGGCTTTATGTCAAAAGCCGAGCACAGAAATGGCAGAGACACAGTATCGCAAGCATCATCAGTTCTTCAGCTGCTCAATGAGATGACTCTCCTGTAATCTCAAAATCAGCTACTTCCAGAGTAAATCCAAAGTAATATATTGCTTTTCTGCTTTTAATGCCTGCTAAGAGATGGATAAGAACCCAGCCCCTTGGAGAGAAAGGTCTGCAAGGGGGGACCCCTGCTTCTCTCTTTCCTCTTTGCCTTTTTTTTTTTTTTTTTAAACTGATGCATATGAGGACAAGAGGATAAAATACATACACAGTAGAAGCACTTTGCCCCCTTTTTGCAGAAGAACAAACAACTGCAATAGATTCAACAGTAATCAAAAACATGCCTGAGAAAATAACAGCCACAAAAAGCAAAAGTCTTACCAATTTCTTAGGCCCCTGCACACAGAAGTTAAGTGAGGTGAAGCGAAAAAGTTTAATTCACTGAACTGACTAGAATTAAACAAATAAGCCATCTAAAAAGTAGGAGATAAGCTCCTAAAAACCTGGCTGTAATGCACACTGTCATACCAACTTTAAACTGACTTTTTTCATCTGTTGTCCCATTTCTAACCTAAAGGCAAGGTGCTCACCCCCTTCCATTTATTTCCCATGTAGGGATGGCTCCCAGCACGTGCCTTGCATGGAATGCCCAACATGAGCCAAATTTAGAAGCTGGCTTAGTCCCGGTCCTTGCTCCAACACCAAAGGAGAAAGGAGAGCTTCAGCAGTGTAATGAGAGGTCCCTGAACATAACAGGAGCATGAGGGGAAAACATCATGTCAGCCTTCCCTGCCTTGTCGCCACCCGATAGTTTCTCTCTTTGCAGAGATAACTTTGAGGATGAGCCACAGTGCTGTGTGAGAGGCCATCCTAGCAGATACAAAGCCTGACAGATCCCGAACAGACCTGGAGAAGGCTCTTCCAGGGCATGGTATGGCTCTTGACAGCCTAAAAATGTTGCAAAAAAAAAGCCTCACTACGTAAGCAGTACAGGAAAAAGCTTCCAAAGGCCCAGCTGACATTCATCAGGCATTTTGTAAGCAGCCTTTTCTGCTTCCATCCTCATTCACCAGTGGCAACAAGAAAACACCACCAAATATAAAATTATTCTGACTGATGCCTGTTAATGGATGTCACACATGGACACAGTCCTGGAAATTATCCTTTCTACATAGTGGCAACCCCGCTCTGGCATGGCTTGGGAACAGGACCCCTAAGTTAGAGGGTAATTCCCATTTTTGTGAATGTTTACTGCATCACTATCCCTGTTCAGCGCATGCACACAGTGAACCCGGTAAAGACTGAGAGTTTATTTCCATCTATCTTGTGCCAGGCAAGGACACGACAAACTACCATGCTTCTAAAATTAAACTCTCTTTATTAGCAGAATGAAATAAAGAGGTGCCACAACTTCACTTAACTTCAAAGCCATAGGCAGAAGTTTGTGGCAGTTGTTTCAATCAAATGTGTTATTTACCCAGATTCACGCTGAACAAAGCTATCTGTAAGGCACACCAGAACTGGAAATTAATATTCAAACACCACCTCCCTCTCTCATATCCAAACACACAGCCAACACTGCTCCATTGAAATACCTTCCAAACAAAACAAATACCTTGCAAAGATATTTTTATATTTCTTTAAATGCAATTTAAAACAGCTATGCAAAATAAATAAACAAACAGAACCTACAGGAAACCTTTCCTTTCAGCCCAACTAAAAAGCTTAGTTGGATCCCACACAGTGGTTTGGGGGACTTTTGTTTTTTGCTTCCTTCTTCCCCCCTCAATCATTTCAGCAAGGGAACCAGGGGAGAGAGACAGCAGGTAGGAGATGAGGGGGCTGGAGGCTATCAGTGGTGGAGAGTTTGGCTCTGTTGGGTGAGTCTGCCCATACTCTGCATCGTCCCCCTTTTAGGAGCGCAAAGACCTTGGCATTGCGATTTCCAGTGGTCATTTTCTGCAGCATCTTTGTGCTCCTGCCATATGAATGCCATCAACAACCATCTCCATGCCTGAAAGCCCTTCCACTGTAGGTGAGTGCATTCAGATACACCAGAATAACTTCCTGAGGTCAGAAAGCTGAGGAAGTCATCCAGGTCAGCTTGCCATAACCCAGAGCAATGGCCATTTTTGTTGCTGCTTAAGCAGCAGTGTATCTTTTCTCCTTGGGAATGGTAGCAGCTTCTTTTCTGTATCCTTCTTAATGGCCTTGGACTGGACCAACTCCTCACTTTGCTAGAGGGCTCTCTTTGATGCTTTTAGCTGCCAATCAAGGATGGGGCAGTTTCAAGGGATGCAATGATTTCTCCACCAGCATTAGCATTACTTCATGCTTCAGAAGCTACACAGGCATTGCATGGATGGAGGGAGTAGGAGACAAGACCAAGAGAAGAGGCTTATTTTTATTTTTATCCTCACCTCACCCTGTAAACATTAATCTCCTTTTGTTGCATCCTCATATTATGTTCAAACACTAGACAGGGCCCAGATATCAGCTCTGCCCCCCTGCTCCAGGGTATACTCCAGTGTTGTCCTAGGATTACACCCATGCCCCGCCACAAGTGGTATTGCTGTACATCAGCTGCACGAACCTCCAGGCAAAAAACCTCTCCTATTGCATGGGCTTGTTATCACAACATGCTTGCATTTGCCTGCTAGTCACAGAATGATTGCACTGTATCTTACCAAGGCTTGGTCATATTTCCCTAGGCTTATATTTTCCACTTATCAGCGTGGCTGGGATTACATAGCAGCTGGCTTGGCAACCCAGAGCAAACTGAATGGGCTGTTGACTCACAGCATAGCTGCAAATATGGCAGTTGAATGGTTGGCAACCTCCTCTAGCACTGCACATACAGCAGAGTAGGTCTGTACCTCCTGTGCTCTGGGTTCCTGCAGCCCACGTGTGCTTCTGCATTAGATTTTCAGCCCTTCACTGGGTCTTTCAGTTAGCTTTCTCTCTACCCCCCGTCCTGGCTAACCTCCATGCATCATGTGGATTCAGTGCTAGGGAGTCCTTAATGTCACCAGAAATTATGTGCTGGAGCCAGAGTTGTCAGCTATCTAATGGAGTTAACTCTGCCTTCTCCCACATCTTGGTTCTGGGCAACAGAAGCAGTATTGATCCGCCTGGGGCAAGGACACTTGCAAACCCCAGGCAGCCTTGGGCAGTGTTCCCAGCAACAGCTTCTCAGTCATACCTTGGGGTCACTGTTCTCCCCTAAGTTGGGAAGCAAATTTTACGGTTGTTTTCTTATCTTTATCCTCCAGGTAGGTCTCTGCACAGACTCATGTCTTCCTTTCTCTATCACCCTGCTCCTGCAAGGGAATTTTGTTCAAAATGAAAGTTTTTTCATATGTTTGAGATCTTGCATACAGCTCTAATTTAGTTTCATAGTGATAGTGGTTTTCTTTTTCTTCTCCTTTTAATCACACTCTCGTGTTGATGTATGGTTGGCAACAGTCCTGTTTTGAGGGGGAAGTTGGACTACAGATCTCCAGAGGTCCCTTCGAACCAGCACTGCTGTAATTCTTGCCCCTTGTGGGTCTCATTAGCACCACCATACTTTACGCTTTGTATTCTAGATAATACCCCAAACTGAAAAGTTACTTCAGGAACAGAATTAGCAAAGGTAGAACTACAAACTACAGCACACACCCTGGCCATGTTCACAGGCTGCCTCTCTCTTGCTTCTCCCAGCCTGGCTTCTTTCTTTCCCATACCAGGGAGGTTGCTATGGAGATTTCTTCAGAAACAAAGAGAAAAAGGGATACAAGAAATACAAAACACCAAGAAGGGCATGGAAAAGAACATAAACGTAACAGTAAAATATCTTTTGTATTAATAAATCCATTTTCCCCAAATCTTCACCTAGAAAGCTGCTGATGAAGAGACCAGACCCTCAAATGCTCCTGCTCTGTGGGCACATTCCCCATCACACTACTTGGGCTCTTCGCAGTGTTGGGAGCCCCCGCAAACAGCACCCCAGCAACATACGATGCTAAAGGAGGCAGAGCGGATACATACGTGTGCACACACATGCAAAGAGTTGTTAAGAGAGCAGCAACAGAGACAGCAACTCTGCATGTAGTCTCTCCCCATACAAGCAGAGAGCTCACCACCCAGAACATCCCACTGGCACTGCTTTTATGTGACAACTGCCTTTGCTATGAGTCAGCTGCACAAAATCAGGGAAAACCCAGGTCTGGGCCCTGTGTGGGGGTGGTAGGGCAGCATGTCAACACTAATACAGCACAGCTCCACACTACATCATGGAGACCACTACATTTCACAGGGCCACATCAGGCTGGGGAAGCTGAAAACAGCTGGCAGTTGGGCAAACACTAGTGAAAAGCACCATATACGCCTGCCCTGGTCTTACAGCTTCTACGTGTCAGCAAAGGTGTGATCACGTTGTCTTATTGCAAGTGCTCCTACGTACTTACAGGGGCTGCCATAAAAATATCTCCTGCAATCCTGTCAAAGGAGTCTGCAATATACCTTTCACATGTATGTGCTAGGTGGTTTATGGCTCTGGGTGGGTGTTCTTTTTCTTATGGCTGTAAACCTGTGCTGCCTCCAGGATTAGAGGGGCACAGGGAGCTCATGGAACAAAGTGCTTACAACAACTAGACAGAAAAGGTCCTAAGACCTCTTCCCCGCTCTTAGAATTGTTGAGAATGCTTTAAGTGATCAGTTCAACACTTTCTCCAAGATGCCCATGTGGCTCTCAAACCAAAAGAAACTGGTAGGCAAGACAGAGAGAAGCAGGAAAAGCAAGGAAAGAGAAGAAATAATAAAGAAAAAAACAACAACACAGAAAATACAGTGGCAAATTACAGCAGCTCCGTTCACAGCAGTACTCAGGGCTGTTCAATGATCCTGCAGTCATCTGTCACCACCACAGTAACAGGATGGAGAGAAGCAAGGTCTAAAAGAGATTAGAAAATAGGTACTTGTAACTACACTGATTGCTCCAGTTTTCCAGATTATGCCTTATTTTAGCTCCTCAAAACAGATGCCAGCACCTGGTGGTGGTTTGGTGTTTTCAATTTCTCTGGATATTGACCTTGTTATCTTGACTTATTCCCAGCATATACGTTGAGAGAGCAACATAAGGACCTTAACTAGAGTCTGAAGACAAATGCAATCCCTGGTCAAGGCTATTTTACACACTTATGTAGGCTCAGTTCCCACAGAGTCTGAGTGCATTTCATGTTTTTCTGCCTGCCATGCAATTGGAGACAGAGCAGTACTCCTGTCCTCAGTTTATACACCAAGGTCTGATGGGATTACGGGCCAGGTGCACAAGGAGTGGCCAGAAGAACTGGCATGAGCCCTGATGCAAGGACTGACATGGGACTTCAGCCAAAAGCCAATGCTCACCCCCATGCTGCATCTTCCCTACGAGCCTCAGTTTGGTAGTGCTGTCAGCATCTCTGGTAGCTTCACTGTTGCCACAGCAGCATGCAAGCACCTTGTTCCCACTCATCAGCCGTCTCAGTGGGCTTCTCAACACACAGAAATGAGCCCAAGCATCTCATCAGTGGTCATAAGGAAAGTCTGTGCAAAAGCAGGATCCTCAGCTTAGCTGTTTTTGCTAGCCAGCTGAGAGAGCTGGAAATGTTTGGGGAAGTCACTGCTCTGCCTCTCCCCTTGCCTCTATGACAGCCCTCAAGGCTGATCACAGTGCACACAGGCAGCATTCTGCTGCAAGGCACACAGGTAAGCAGCCTGCATGCATATGCCCAAAAGTGCAAAGCCCTGTTATGAAGCATTATCCCTTGCAAGTGTTCTCACACCAAGGAAGTTCCTAATAAATCCTCTAGCTTTCAGCAAGGTCACTAAATGATCAGATATTGACTTCACAGGTAGGAGGTGGTGAGGCGGTTCAGCTCTGCAGAGCAGATGTAAGGCATGAATCCTTCACTGAAAAAAAGCCACAGACTGAGATGAAGGTACAACAGCAAGTCACATGTCTTCTTCAGCAATAACTGACCCATCACAGAAGCTTCAGAGACCCGATTTAGTCTTCACTCAGAGGCTGGTTACTACAGCACACCCCTTGGTGGGATGGCTTCCACCCAAGCAAAAGCTAAATATCCTCCTTACAAGCATGACACAAATATACTGAAACAGCTTCTTCAGCTTGGAAAAGACAGAACAGAGAGAGATATGTTTGAAATGTCTACCATCAGTAATGGTATGAAGAAGGTAAATAGGAAATAATTGTTCAGTACTTCTCATAATACCACAAATGAGGGAAGCCAATAAACTACTCACAGTGGCAAGGCTCAAACAAGCATAGTGACGCATTTTTGCACATAACATATAATGACCTTGGGAATTCATTGCCACAGGATAACACAGAAGTCAAAGAGATATTCAAAAAGAACCAGACAAATTCACATAGCACAAGATCCATCAGTGGCTGTAACCTGACAGTCCAGATGTTATCTCCAGATTAGAAAGTCTTTACATCAGAAACAGAGAATGTATGCCAGGAGAATGATCACAGGTATGCCATTATTCTCATACTACTTTTCCCCTCACCCCATCTGCTGCTAATTGCTTCTGGAGACGGGACACTGGGTCAGCCCAAGTCTTCAGCCTGACCCACTAATGCTTTCTTTACAGATGCTCTCACTGCTTGGAACAGACAAAAGAGTAAGGTAAGGTGTCTTCTATCATCCCCCTAACAAAAATGAGTGTGACTATGAGAAAGAGGGGGAAATTAGAGCTAATTAACATAAGTCAACTTCTACCCAGCTATTGTGCACAGAAAACCTAGAGAAGTACATGTGTTATTCTCTTCTCCTGTGCACTCTATTGCTCTATTAAATAAGATATAATGATATCAGTGTAAGAAGTTATTTCCTAAAGAATAGATTTGCAAAGCTTCCACTGGCTTAACACCGCTTTCCCTGAACTCTATGTTAAAACTCCCATTGAGTTCAAGGATAGCACTGAAGGGAGGTAGCAATGGCAGCAGGGGAGAACACATCTCACATGCTAATCCTCCAGCTAAAGCTAAAAATCACTAAGGGAAACATTTGACAGAAACTCAACACACATTACCTGCCTCTATCACTAAAACCTAAGGATTCAAACAGAACAAAACTCTCTCCGATACCAACATGCCAAAGTCAAGTGCGCTCACAGGAGCATGGCCTGGCTCGCCATTCGCACAAAAGCAGTGGAAATGGGGGCAGGCTGGAGACCTCAGCTCCAGTATACCGTTATACTCTGCTTTGGCATAGTGTTAGTCCTGTTTCATATGGGAACATGACTTGTATAATATTATGTACAGGTCTGTATTTGTGCATCCCACCAAGTCAGTGACTTTTGAGACAAGGAAAATAGATTTCGCTAATCATTAACCTCCTACCTGTTTGGTAAGAATAGTAACAAGGCAAAAGAGAGAAACCCTATTAGTACAGAAGAAGCTGGAGTTTCAGCTCAGCCCATAGTAGACACTGCAGGAATCCAGTACACTCAGTACTTTGCTAACCTACCATCTTCTAGCTCCCATAGTTGGGTGCATATGGCAATGAGCAATGCCCAGTGAATCCAAAGACTGTATTCAAGTCTCAGGATATCCCACCACAATAGAAGAAGAGCCAGTCCACATGAAAGTGGGATCTTGCTCTGCTTTCCAGTCACCAAAAAACCTTCCCCAGTCCACCCTCTGCTTCCAACCCTGCAGGAACCAACTTCCAAATCCCTTCTTCCTGCATGTCGGCCAGCATCCTAGGGGTTAATTATAAAATAAATATTGATCAAATCCAGTCTATCCCACACCCAGCCAGATGGCACAGCTGTCAAACAGCTCTGTCAGTGCTTAAGAATAATTAATTGTGCTACCAGTTCTACTGTAAGCTCACGGCAAAGTTACATTTTAACAGTCAAATTAATTTCAAGACTTCATTTTCTTCTTACCATTTTAAATCACCATAAAAAAGATACAATATTTCTGGAATATAATAAAACACTTTCCCATGATCTCTAGCACGGTTCTATTAATAGACATCACTCAGCTTTTACAGCTTCTCCCAGCAAGCCTCACGTGAGATCCACGCAATGATTCAGAAAAGGTTTGCCCTCGCTCCCTCATACGTACCAAAGGCACTTTTCTACTACATTTTAATCAAATCTATAGGTTGCATAAAACTAACAAGGTATTACTTTACACAGTACATTGCCATTCAAGATTTGCTTACTAAAAGAGGAAAAAAGCTTACCAAGTGGCATGCATTTATAATGCCATTTTATAAGCGGTTTAAATATTTATATAAAAATATATATAATACATTGAAAATAAAGAGCTATAGTGAAATACAGTAACAGCCTGGACAGATGCAGTCATGGGGCTATTTCAGAAAGTAGCTGCCAAGGTCCTCAAATAACATAGCCAATGAAGAACCATCAGAGGAAGAAAGTCACTGAAACAATAAATTATTGGACTAAAAAGGCTTCACTGCAGTAAGGAAATAAAGCCAAAGAAACCTCAGAAGAGTCACTTTACTTAGCAGAAGTTGCTGAAATCATGTGACATACAGCAGCATCCATCTGAAAATAGTACCTATGCCTGAATAACTGGTTATTGCATTACTCTTTCTCCCTCTCTCCTATCCTAAGGAACATGGCAATTGCAGCTTTCAGGCTGCTTGAATTTTCTATACCGTTGTATTTTAGGGTGTTTAAAAATATATGCCTTCTCAAAAATAATAAAGATGATCTCTGAAAGTTAGTGTTCATGGTGGTAATAAAAAAAATAAAAAAAGTTTAAAAGGGAAAAGCAAAAGCAAGAGAACCACTACCGTCCTGCCTGGTCCAGGACACCATTTCCCAGTCCAGGAACCCCAAATTATCAGACCATTCCTGCCGACACCTCCCTTCAGGCACAAAGGTTACATGACACTCACCACCTTGCTGTCTGCAGGACAAGCGCTCAGGAGCTGCCTCCACTGTGTGAAGGCAAGGACAAAGTGACTTAAGGGCTAAAATCCTAGCCTACAAGAAGTCAACCAAAGCTTCAGCAGCTATCCACAGCTGTTCCAAGCCAGTGAACTGCTGATCCACAGACCAACAAGACTTGGAGGGTGCACAGGACGTTGTGGAACAAAACTGCGCAAATTTTCAGGGCAGGGTTATTGCATGCTGAGATGAACAGAAGCAACACATGTTTGAAAAAAGAAAGGTTTCTTCCTTCTATTACTGTCTACTTGTCATTTTACAATGTGGTTTAAAAGATGTAGGAACAATGATTAAAAACTGTCACATTTCCACTAAAGTGAAAACTGGAACTTCTGTACCTGCACTGCTGCCTCCTGTGCCCGTTAGCACGGAGGGGTAGCCCCAAGGCTAGCAAGCTGCAGGCAGCCATCAGAGACCACCTCGCACAGCGGGACAGCTCAGCATGAGCAGAAAGCACCATCAGCTGCAGGAACAGCACTTTTCGGAAGAGCAACTGCTGCCTGGCTCTGGAGCCCACATCCAGAAGATGACCCAGCGAGCAAAGGTTTGAGGAAATCAGCTTTCCCCTATATTTCTACCTGCAAATCGGAGAACATGGCTAAGGCCAAGCCTTGGCTGCACCAGCCTACCAGAGACCTACGGGTTACCACATCTGGCTGTATTTCTGCTATCCTCACCTGTAAGACCTGTAGACCCACCTGAAGACACCACCTGTAAGGTGGTGTCTTCTTTGTAAAGCCTTTTTGCATTACTTAAAACGAATGTATTATACCTATTTCTAAATGGAATTTAAAAAAAGGTGTGATTTAAAGCCAGCATTTAAAATACTCTTTCTAGGTAGGAGTCAGTTCATTTTCATTCTACCGGAAGAGTTGACTTCAAAAACAAGCAGGAAAAGTTCAGGCTACACCACCAGTATTTCAATTTTGAGGACAGCAGCTTTTCTGAAAGAAAAGTGAGCGTGCATCCTACAAGGCCTGCCACATGTACAAATGCTTTCCCCACAAAGTATTCATTTGTAAATTACCCAATATAGCATAAGTGTGTTCCACAACAGACAACAAAATATACTAACAAAAAAGTTTTCTACTACTTTAGATTTCATCATTTTTCTCACTACAAAAAAAAGTGTACAAAACTACCTATTTTTACATATTGTTTAAAACCAAGGTTCTATAAGCCATTAGTGGTTCATCTTCAAGTTACACCGTTACTTGGTAATACCAAAAAGTTAGAAAAAAACCCACAGAATCTAAAATTTTATTTTAGCATAACATGCACCTGTTTTTATGCTTTACTTGACACACACGTGGATTAAGAAAGTATACTTGTCAGGTTGGTGTTGTTCAGTATGTATAGCCCCCAGAAGAGCTGGCTGAGAATGTTCTGACAAAACTTGTTCTTTCATCAGAAAATGGTGATCTGTCAAAACTAAATCTGTTCATGGAAAGAGGGGAAATTCTGAGAATTCTTTTTGGGAAAAGAAAAATGCGTATAAACCAAAAACTTCCAAACTGTCAAAATGTCCAATTTAAACATCTTCTAAATGAAGAGATTAAACTAATCTTGAATGCCTTTTCATTTACAAGCACTTATTAATCTTTTTTTCAATCAAGTTTAACAAAAGTTGAAATTAAAATGTGGTGCTTCCAAATACCGTAAATCCAGTATTTTTGCTGATGAGTTCTCATGCCTTTTTCCCCACTCCCAAATTATACACTGATTAAAGTTGAGAGACTAACATTCCAGTCAGGATGGGAAAATTTTCCTTTCTTTTCCCCTCAAAATCATTTCAGCATGATCATAAGTCTTTTTTCCTCTGGGAGCAAAGCAGATAGGGAGTCTGCACTGTCACAGTCATGTACACAGCCACACTCTACTGAGTTCCTTTAGGATTAGGATTTTATGGAACAAACGATCTCTAATGAATGTTAAATACAAGAAACAGAAGACGGTATAAGAAAAACAACCATGTTTATAATAAATTTCAATTTCTTAGAGAACATCAGAAAAAAATCCCCATTGCCCACGGCAAAGTCTTACTGCAAATCATACATTTTAGGAACCAGCTGCAGCACAGGAAGAGAGATCTCCGATTTTTTGTTTTGTTTTGTTTTTTGTTTCTGGCAAAAGTAACCTCTCCGACAACAACTGCAACACAACAAAAATCTGGACTCAGGTGAAGCAGTTATAGCAGCAAAACCATGAAAACCTTTTTCCTCTGAGCTAAAATTACCACTGCCATTTTCACCCCATGCTTCTGACATTCGAGACATCTGAAAAAAATCTTCCTTTCCAGCTCCCGTCAAACTGTGACTCAACTGGGAAAATCTGAAATACAAGCGTCTACCTGGTTGTTCTCCATCAGGACCATATGGAGAAAAGACAGCACTCCCAAGAGGTTCTTGCAGAATTTTATTCCCTTACCTGAAAGTTTTTTTCACGTCAAATAGTTGAATAATTTCTTCCTGCATTGAGACCTCACCTAGTTGCAAAACTGTAAGACAGGGCACACTGTAACACCACCATTCAAAAGTTTGCCAATTTGGGGAACGAACATGAGTTACCAGAAGCATAGTGATCATCACACCCATTAAAGCCTGGCTGAACCGCTGGGGATTTACAATAGCCATCTTAACAATTTATTACCTTTTTTAACATAAGGAAATGTGACATGGCATAAGCAGAGCTGATGGTGAGTATCTGAAGACCAGTTTCTGTGGGCAACCTTTGGGGTGGATGACATCAGCAAGCTGTGGCATGGGAGTCAGCTCCTGAGATTGACAGTAATGGGCAACTCCAGTGGGTCACAGCTGCTGAGCACCTAATTGTGACTTGAAAACCTGAGTCGTGGGTTATTAATGTTACTGCTGATAAACTCTCCCCTATGCTTCCCCCCACAGCCATTATTGGTTCTATTATAGTTTTGAAGATACAGTCAGTGCTATTTACGTGATGAGCACCACATTAAAACTGTTTTTAATAAATGCATGGCTCGATATACCTGCTGGTTACCTCCCTTTTAGCTCAGCGATATCCCCTCCAGCTCTAAGACTACTGTGAATATACAATACCGGTTGTGCCAAAGCATTCGGCTCGAGCTAATTCCTCTGTACTAGCGAGTCTCTGGCTTTCTGTCAGGAGAAAAGACAAAGTTTCAATCTCATCAGGGAAATGAGATCACCCATTACTTCAAGCTTTGCCTCATAGGTTTGCAATGCCCTCGCTGGTTTGCACTTTACCTGGGGCAAAGTCTAGACGCTTTCTGTCAGCTGATCATAGGGCAGAACAACGGAAAACTACTGTTTTTATTAATTGCAACCTGTTAACTAATCAACACCATAAAATAAAAAGCAAACAGATTTCAAACTTTATTCAAGACCTATGTGGCACATAAAATCATCTGAAGCACAAATGTTAGGTTAAATAAGTATATCCTGGCTGCCACTTGTGGAAAATTAGATAGAACATAAATGTCCCCTCAATGTCATTTATCTCCAAAAACCTGCACATCTCCAGAGCCAGCTGCAATTTCAACTCTTTACCAATTTCACTCCCTGGCTGCAGCAGAAGCCTGCAAGTGTGATTAAACTCTGACAAGCAGCTTGGGGTTAAAAAAAAAAAAAAAAAAAGAAGGCATGGCATGTGAAAATCAGCCCAGCATACATCTTTTTTTGCACATCATCATAACTAATAGAAGTTATTCGGGCAGATTAAACCACAGTTGTTGCTGTGCAATTTGATGGCATTTATTGGAGCTGCACAAGTGTAACTAATTATCAATTTATAAAAAATTTAGTAAGCCATGTTTTCTCCAACACAGCAGAGGAAGAGTAACCACCTTTCTTAGCTCTAATTTGCTAGCAGGAATTTTTAAAATGTAAATATAGTAATATTGTTGTTACCTGGAAGGTGACGATACAGCACAATAACTTAGTCAAAGCAGGTGAACTCTTTACCATCAAAAAGAGCATTTCTGTTCAACAGATTCCTGAACAACCAAATATTGCAGTCTCTCTAAGAGCTGGGCAGTTGATGCAAAGCATGCGTTTTCTTCCTTGTTGCCTCTGGATGCAGAGCCCACCATCTCTGTCACCTGCTGAGACTACTGAGCTCGAAGAAAATATCTGCATCATGACCTCTGGTACAACACTGACATTACAGGAAAACCCAAAACTACATGTAGTTTAGAGCTGGTATTTTTAAAAGGTTTTTGCTCTGTTGAACACCAAACACAGATATCCACAAAAGTAATAAAGTTCTGACATCTTATTTACTTTCTAACTTCCCACAGATTTCAATGTCAGCTGAAGTGCTTAATTACTTTTCTGGATCCAGCTGTAGCTCCCTTAAACGTTCCTAAAAATCCCCGCCTGAGTAAGTTGTGTGCCTGATCAGTAGGCAGCTCATATTGCCTGTGTACAGCTCCCCTTGTGCTAAGGGACTGCAGCTGAAAAAAACCTGATATATGCAGAGAGTCTGTCTCCTTTCAGGCTATGTGTGCAGCATCCCTAAACTCCCTCTCCAGCAGTGCAAGCCTTACAGATAGAGCAATGCTTGTGTTCACATTAACATACCTAGCAGTTAATATCAGAGCCCAGTAACTTTTCAACACACTACCCCCCTGTTGCCCCAAGCACACCTATAAAAAATGTTAGGCTCTCAAGTTGAGCCCAAATGCTTACCCAATTAATGTAGCTGTCATTTATCTCAATGCTTTTGACACTAATATGGCACTCCAGCGTCCTGCCAGTGATATAATGCCAATAGGATCAGATCTTGTTAAGCAGGGATGCAAGGAACAGCATTTCATGAATTTTTGAATGACCTTCAGTATTCCCCCCCAATCCAGGCTGTTTCATCAAAACTATAAAAAAGGACAAAGTTTCAGCAAAGGCAGAGTTTAGCCACTCTGCTGTTCTCTTTCCCCATTACCATCACTACAACTGCATTGCCATAAACGTCCATGGCACCTTCCCAAGCAAATAAAGATGACACAGATGACACACTCTGTGCCCCAGAGAACTTAATTTCTGACACATCTTGAGACAAAGAGCAACAGTTCAAGCATGAGAGGGCAAGGGGTCACCCTGGAGATGAGGGAAGAGACTGATGGCAGAGCAAAAAGGTAGAGAGAAAAAAGAAGTTGTCCAGGGTTTTTTTGCACAAAAGTCAGCTGGAGAGGGGAGTAGGTAAGGAAGAAGAAAGAAATTATTCAGTGACATATAAAGCAGGAGGAAATAAAAATCTCTACCAAAACACAGGAAGAAAAAGAAAGCCAGTGAAGAGACTGATGAGAAGAAGCAAGTGTTGTGAATGTGGAGAGCATCCTCGTGTGTCTCACTCAAAATGTCAAGACAGTCTCAGAGCATCCACGGCACATTTAACTCCTGGCATAAAGAGTCTACGGTGACCTTGAGTGTGAAGATCTGTTTAAAGGACCATGAGCTTCTAACATTTAGAGGACAAAAAAAAGTATTTCCGCGAAACAATACAACCGAAGTCCATTGCATTCCCCTTCTGGCTGTTAACTCCAAGCCTCGTTCCTGCAGCTTGCTCTTTACCAAATTATTTACTAAGTGCATTAACATAAATGGAAACAGAAGATTTATTTTTAATTAAAAAAAAAGAGAGACTTAAGCACACTGTTTATATTGCCAATGCCTTTCATGACTTCATTAAAAAATAAATTTTAAGATTCACCTTTAGTAGCTATTGTAATAGAGCTATTTTTTATTGACTCAGTGAAATTCCGTTCACATTCCTTTTACTATGAGAATGAAATGTAAAAACAGATCTAATTTTTCTAAAGCAGAGACTTCCTCCAATAAGGAAGCAAAACAACTAAATTATTTAACTGCCATGTAAAGGAACAGTGAAAGGAAAATTAAATCATTAGCCTTCTTCAAAACAGTAAAAGAAAGCAATTTCTCATCAGATACTTGCTTCTTCAGCTATAAAATGTTGCACGAACTATATTCAGAAGCACACAGCAAGATTATTAGGAGAATAGGAGGCATTTTCTAGCACTTTCAAAATTGAACTTGTCTGTCTTCCTGCACTGCCCGAGCCCTCCCAACAACTAACACCTCCCCAGCTCTTAGAGGGCAGCAAATCGCCGTGATCCCGAGTCCTAAAGGATGAGGTCAGAGGCAAGCTACTGGTGAGTTGCCTCCGGGGATCTGACCCATGTAAAAAGTCAAAGAGCCACACAGCATGTGAAGGAAGCTCAGGCAGACAGTACCAGAGACATGCATTTTACCTCCCCTTCTGTTATCTCCCTTCACTCCTCCTGGCAGTCAAGACAAGGAGCAGACAATGTGGATGCACGTGATACACCACCAACACAACATGGGCTCTCTACCACAAAGCTCGAATAAACTGCACGTTTCAGAGGCTGCGTCCCAGTAATCCAAGCTTCCCGACACTTACCATGCATATAAACTGCTATTTACACCTAATTCAAAGAGTGTCTTCATGTCCCAAGTGCCAAACAATGAAGCAGAGAGCTTTGAGCTAATCCAACACTTGCTGTACAAAGGAGTGCTAAACTGTAAGTAACTGCAAAAATCTAAGCAGAATTAATACCTATTTTCCCCCTGAAGGAAGAGTGACTAGCAGAAACAAAAGGCTATTATGCTTTACATAAATGTACGAGGGATTATGATTTCCTTTTAGATATAAAACAGTGCAAACATAATTTGTTTCAAGGACAATAATTCCAATAAGCAAAATTACGGATTCTGTTTCATTTGATACCCACGTCTACATTTCATTGCAACTTATTAAGCATAGAAGGCTAAAACGTTCTATTTTTCAAGGAAGTGTGAAAACATGCAGGTTACATCTCTACAAAAAAAAAAAAAACAAACCCCACACCTCTCACATTAATGTTTTCATTCCTTTTATTGTTATCACCTACTCCATCCTCCTCCCCGTCCGCATCGCAGAACAGCACCAGCTATCTAAAAAATGACCCAAAATTTTCAGAGAGCCCATTAGCAAATTCATCTGTGCATCTCAACCCAGGTGTGCTGATGTGGAAGACAGCAGGAACTGAGCCACAGGGAGAGTTTTGCTGGCAAACCTAAAGGGTGACAGGGCCCCATCAGAGGAAGTCCCTTGGAGGGATGCCAGCTGGGCCCAGAGGTGCAGCACAGGGCCCCACCTCCATGGCACTTAACAGCTCTGTACGAGATATGACCCAGGCAACCAGTTGCTCTCCAGATTATCTTTCCTGGTCTCCTTTGGGGATTTTGGTTCGGTGCCACTCGATGTAGTGTCAACTGTCACACTGAGGCCTCAGAGCAGCTGTCAATCAGCAGCTGCAGGGCACAGCTCACGCGGGCAGGGCACAGCAAAGCAGAGACGCCTCCAGATACCACTGGTCACACAGGTTTTTTTGGAGTAAAAACCAAGTATCTCCAAGTGCTGGGGCGCAGTGGTGGGACATCCTCCAAACGGACACAGGATTGTCTATCCAAGCAAATCGCCACAGTCGGTGCAAGCCAAGGCATGCTCCTCTGACATATGAACACAGGACAATGTGAGAATACAATGTATGCAAGACAGAGCAAATGCTGCCAAAAAAAAAAAAAAAAAAGATCAATCCCAACACTGAAATTACAGTTATACTAGAGAATTAGACAAGGCCAGGACACTGCCACAAACACTAGCACATGATCATCCACATACAAACTGTTAGCACTGTTCCTGGCATGGGTTTCAGCTCCAGGAACAACTTTCTCCCAACATCTAGGTAAGGTAAAGGGCTTAGGACAGGCCAAGGACCATATTCTGTAAGTCAACTGGAGGCATCCACCCTGTTTTGGAGGATTACCTTTGTAGGTACAGCCTGGTCACACCATCCATCCCAGAGCTACAGAAAACACTAGTATAACCACACTGGAGCAAGGCCTCCAGTCATCACAGTTCATTTGCTGGGAAAAGAGCAGACCACATCTGACTCTCATACCAGTCCCTGCAATATTGCCAAGTGTTCAGATACTACCATGGCAAAGGCAGCATAAGATCCTGAAGCACACAGAATACATCTGTTGTCCTCAAAAAAGGGGTGATCTGATCACTCCTGCCCAAGAATGAACAAGTGAGCAATTTCTGGGAGTAAAGGATCTAAGATATATACTGTGGAGGGTCTGGTTTAACACAGTTCTCAGTCAAGCAGGCAGACAAGTGAAAGCAGCCTCAAGATTATACCAGCCATGCACTTACAGCATTTATATTCTGTTTATACAAGGGAATTGTTTTCAGCAGGTCTCATTATTTAAAATCCTTCAAACACCCCCATGTAATGCAGCAAGAAAGGTTAAGGTTTCATTCCCTCAGTGAATTCTCAATGTAATTTGACAAAGGTAAAGCACTGTTCTTGTTTATCAGGTTAAATACAGACCCTGTCACATCACTGGAGATGCTGTGGACACCAGGCTCTCTAGCAGTCCACCACACATGTTTTGGCATTGCTTCTCTTTGTGTGCGTTTCTGGCAAGAGATGGTTTGCAACAGCTTTTATAAAATGGTAGCAGAGTTAATGTTTGTCTCTGCTTCCCCAAGCACAAACTGTACCCGCTTCCCCCATCACACGTAGATAATATGACCCAGAGCAATACCTTGAAAATTTGGAATAATGGCTGTAATCCTCAGACCTTGATCTTGTGAGACTCAAGCTGCCCAGCGCTCCCATATAAGCCATCCAGCAATGAGATTACTCTGCTTTTGGGAAAGGATGCTTTATAGTACCTCACAGGACTGAGCTCTGCATGGTCTCTTGTATCCATAAGCTATGTGATGTATCCATAAGCCAAAATCAAATCAGACCAAATCATGCACCGTAAGTGTGACAGCCAAATAGAGACCTTCATCTCAAACGATACGACAGCAGCGCATAAAAAGCAGGAGTGCCTAGTGCAGCATTTTAAAATACATTTTCACACTGTACAACAGCCACAGGTTGGGAACTCATCACCAAGGGCTCATTCCTGCAGCCTTCTGCAGCATGCCATGGTACCAACAAGGAGGAAAACATGTATGATGGCCTGCCTGCTTCCTGCCACCCTACGCACTATTTCCATGGATGCCACGCACGTGGAGAGCCCCCCATGCAACCCTAAGAATGGCTGGAAACAATGCTATCAAGAAGGAAGATCAGCACATGGTCAGTCCCCCTTCATCCCAAGATTCCAGCTTCTCCTTCCCAGCTTCTGCTCTTCTGAGTAGTCTAGCTGCAAAAAAGAGCCCTTATGAGTGTGGAGAAGAGGGACTGAGCTCTTCTTATGCAGAGTAAACCCCTCTGTACTTAGAGTGGAAGCAGCCAAAACATAAATGCAGACAGACAAAAGCAAGACTGCATTTTCAAACAGCAATAGCAAATTTGAGATTTCTAAAAGGAGAGGTGGAGGAGAAGTGTCACCAAGAACATACCAAGGCCTATATCAGCATGTAAGGGCAGCTTTAATCCAGTAGTTAGCCTGAAATAGTACAAGACCCAGTCACCAAAACCACAATCGAATGTCTGCTGTTGCAGCTCCTTCATTCCCATCACTACCTGACCCAACAAAAATAAAGTTCAGTTGGGCACTTACACACACACAGTGACTGCCTCTCCAAAAGTGCTGTGTGCACAGCAGGCACACAGTCAGGTCTAATGAGTTCCTGGGTGAGACAAGTGAGAGAGGGCTGCCACCTCGTTATTCGATATTGGCCTAAGGCTGTGTGTTTCTGAACAGTCATTCATATGTGATTTCAATAACTGTGTATAATCTTCCACAATAATATCCACAATCAGTGGTGGTGTTGATGTTAATTACTTAAGTTTAAATACAAAACATAATGAGATGCTGTAATTCCATTTTCAGACAGTTTTACCTTGAACATTAAATATTATTCAGCTTATTAAAAAAATTTTTAAAAAGGACTTTAGCACAGTCATCTTAAGGGACTTGCATGTTTTAATCATCACTTTTAATTAGGCTAAAAAGTAGAGTATAAATCAAGGCCCTTTTTGAGGCACTCTCAAAAGGCACAAAAAAGGTTCCATTCTTTATTTGACTGAAGTGCATATTATGCTAAAGTGTTAATGAGAGCAAATGAGAGTAACTGAAATCAGTCGCCTGCTAATTTTCATAATTTGTAGTAAAATGCTTTTCTAATTAATAATAGACTTCTAGAGACATCTCTGTTGACAAATACACACATGCCACACTCCTTTACCTTTCTGGCATCTCTCCTCAGTGCTGTCGTACACATAAAGGTGCTTTCATACCTTTTTTCCTACAAGCTGGTTAGCATCGAGAGCTTGCATTTTTCCATGAATCTTCTGATTGCACTGCACTGTCCCACTGTTGGGGAGCCTACATTAGAGGATACTGACATTTCAAGACTGAGGAAGCCAGTAACAGCAACAAAGTTTTTCATTCAGAGACACACTGAAACAAATGTACTTTGCATCTAGTTGTACTGTAGAATTTGCAGGAAATAACATATTAAAAAAAAGTATATTATTATTCAGGCTTGAATTTCTCTATCTCTAAAGTCTACAGCTTGATTGTGTTGCTTACATACCAGTGGCTGTCAGTTGACACATTAGTCCAAGTCAGCCAAAGCTATCAAGTGTATCATGGAAGGATGCATTTGTGTGCCTTTGGTACCCATGGACACTGGAGATCATAGCTCGGACACTGCAGGTCGTGAAAGCCTTTGGGGCCTCCTGCTGCTCCCCATCCATTCTTCTGGCTAAGTCACTCTGACCAACTTTGTCTTACAATAGGCTTAGAAGAGCACTAAAAAGTGAAGGGCAAATCACCTCATAAAATGAGAAACTCACCAAGACAAGGCAGCCGAGTGCTTGCTGTCTCTTTGCCATGAGTGATACGACACACAAGCAGTTCTTGTGCGTGTAAAACCTGTCTTCTTCCACATACCAGCCTTGGCAGTCAAGACTGAAAAATAATCTGCAGAGTAAGCAAAAAACCCATTTGCTTTTGCTCCTCAGATGTTATTTGGTTCTAGCTACTGCCCAGTTATAATCTGTTTATTGTGTTCTAGCGTGTAGCATGCTCTGAGCTGACGAAAAAGTTGTCTTCCATCCACTATTTGTTATTTATACATTCTGCATGCCTTTGCTCTGGCTCCCCAAAACCTGCTCTATGCTAACATTAATAAATGGCATCAAACAGTAGTTGTTAGTGGTGTTCATTTACTAAATTACCCCATGATGTCAAACAAACTGAACGTATTCCTTAAGAATTGCCCACATCAGCACAGGCCTAAATTTGAAAGCATTTGCCTCATCCCCCTAAGACAGGCAATTTCATTTCATTTTAATTTATTTTAAAACCCTGTAATCTCTCTCAAAGCTCATCACTTTTCCTATCTGTACAGCCCCCTGACCCAGCTCATGTTTCTGCCACAGGCACTAGCAGTCCTTCAAGGAGCAAGAGCGACAAGCGGCTAGCGAGAGAGGAAGGGGTGCACTGAAGAAGAGTAGGAAGGCGGCAATGGGGGAAAAGGCAAGAAGCATGAAAACTAACTGAAGGCTTAGGATTTGTGCATGCAACAGCCCAGTCCTACCACCTCTGTCAGGGAGATTTTCCTATTACTTAATTGCATCTATTATCAACCTCACGTCTCTTTTACAGCCTAAGCCATTACTCATATAACTAGGGTTAAAAAAGATGCAGGCAGTGCCTCCAGAGAAGTAAGTCTCTCTCCACCGACCACAACCCTTAGGCACACAACCCTAATTTTTGTTAAGTTAAAGAGTAGCATGAATCTCACAAGAAGCAAACAGGAAAGCAAAACAAAGCCTACTGTGAGAGGGAACTTCATAGATACATGCACATCATTATTTGTAGTCACCTAAATCAAATTCTTATTTGTCTTAGAGAGGCAGCAACTTTAAGTCATGTTTTCAAAAGGCTTCCTGCACTAGATTGAGGGCAATGTTTTTTTATTTTTAAACAGAAGTTGAAAGCCTAAAGTAAACACTTATTTCTACACAGTAAGTCTTTTAAGAAAAACAGTAAATATCACAAGGCACGCTGCAAAATATCACAAGATAAGTCAATGATGCCAACTTCAGTGATGCAGGAGATGAGGTTTTTTGCCTAACAAATGGTAACATTTTTTTAATTTAAATACTCTAGTCACCAAAAAGCAGTTCTAAAGTCATCAAGTACCTTCTGGAAGTTTATTTTGAAATACTCTAGGAAAATGTTAGACTGAAACATTATTTTAAAACAATCTAAAAGGGAAAAATAAAACATTTCATTTGGATTCATGGCGAAATATAGTTTAATCTGAGCTGGTTTTAGTCAAGAGTTTTCCTCCTGGTTAGAAGTTTCTCCTTAGTTAGAAAATTGACACCCCACTCCACCCCCCCAAATGATTTAAAAGAAATAACTATTTTTCTTATAGTGTTCAAATTTCTGGCCTGGCCATCAAACATAAAAATCGCATTTTTCATGTGGGTCTGTTTTTCTCCATCTACTGACGGCAAATGAAACGTAAGAGGTTTCCAGGAGCCCTCACAATGATACAGAGTTTTCTTAACAAGCACATATTGAACATGTCTCCACCAAAACTCAGCCAACAGCTGGCTCTGATGGGAAAAATCATGCTGCAGTAGGAAAAATGTCAAACCTCAAAATAGGAAATTTTTTTTTTTTAAATCATGAGTCAAGTGAATTATTCCCTCTGTGAAAGTTTTCAGCATTTTTATAGTGTCTTTAACATCAAGAGTTTCAGAAACTACTTGCATCTTAGCAGGGATCTATGCATGTACGCTGTTTCTGATGATGACCCTGCTTGCTATTAAACTAGCTGATCCAAAATTAAGCAAATATGTAATAAGAGCCATTAAGGGAAGAATTTACTTAAAACAAATATTTTTCCTGGACTATTTTCTTGGACATACCCAAAGATCATTCTCCACAGAGATGGGAAGGGAGCAGGGGATAGCTTAGACTTTAGCAAGCACTAGGATGCAATGAACAACAAGGTTGGGTTTAGCTGTTTTTATCTCAGTTCCTCGGGAAAGGGTATGCCCCATACCATATGCCTCTCCCATCTCTAGTGATGCACACGAAAGACCCGCTGTTGCTCCCCTTAAGATACCAATCTGTAACACCACTCTATTCACCAGGCAGAAAAGTTTCACCTAGGGCGCCTATCGCAATGACGCCAAAAAGAGTGTGATTCTGAGAAGGATTTACCTCCTCAATTTATCATCATCCAAGACCAGTCAGAGAAAGTAGGCAGCCCATTTGGAAAATAAATGGATTAATCAACGAACAAATAAACCCTCTGAGCCCAGGCAAAAAGGGGGAGAGATTGCCAGGGCATGAGAGTTTTACAGTTGTTCTTTGCCTTCTCCCCTACCTGGAAATCACCCAAGGAGAAAGCACGCAGCGACCAAGAGGGGTCCCACATGAAGCACACCATGACGTGTTCAGAAATCGATCCCCATCCAGCGCATGGTGTAGTGCCCATTTGTGCTGCTGCTGCGCAGCATCCCCAAAGGCAGATTTACAGCGTTACTGTGACAATTCCTTGCTTCCCTCTCATAGCTAAGTGACCTTTGGGAGAGATTGTAGCTGAAACCACAGTTCCAAAAAATTACACTGCATTAGGAGTGTTAAGACACACAGATGCCTATTCCCTCCTCAAATTCTTCACTCTAACTTCTGCTTTTCACTTATTAAAATACCGCTTGCATCTACAAGTGCCAACTCTGAGGTTTCAGTACATAACATGTAAGAATACTACATTGTTACCAAAAAAGGAGAGCTGCCCACATTTCAGACACATTCACGCAGATCCCCCATGCGAAGCCGTCAAGTGGAAACCACAGCATCCATAAAAATCTAATGGAGAAATGTTTGCAGGGAAGATAAAATAGTTGATCGCACCACTACCACAAAGTAGATGGAAATAGCAACAAATGACAGAGAGGAATAGAAGTTGGCACAAGGAAGATTAAATGAAATGAAAAATGAAATGTACTTAGACAGTACCTAGCCTGCAAAGATGTTGTGCTAGATATTCTACAATTATCCAGCAAGCAGTCGTTGACTATTAAGACTTTAGAGTACAAGCGTGATAAAGTTAACAGCACCTCAGCAGTGGGGGCCATTTAGTCATATTCAACATGCCCAGGACACTTAGATTGTAACATTTCCCAATTTTTCATTATTGCCTTTGCAGATTTAAGCTTGTATTAGCAGCAGAATTAAAGGTGAAATAAAATAAAAATAGCACAGGATACAAATACTAGTAGTACCAACCGTATCCATAAGGTACACAGCATACCAGGTATCTGCATTGCAAATCAATTTGATACATTCTATACACGTGAAATTTAAGGCATTCAAGTTATGATCCAAAAGGAATACAAAAACAGTCTGAAAGAACATTAGTCTGTTTCTATTTTACCATCTTTTTTTTGAGTGTTGCCAATTAGTCTGTGAAAATTTCCATATGATCTCCTGAACACAAAATGGGATTTCTTTGGAAAGAAAAAAAAAGCTTTGTATAAATACATTATGATATGAAAAAAAAAAAATCAAATCCTGGGAGGAATTATTTTTTTAAAAACCCAAGAACTGAAGTATCAGTTTACTGCTAATTCACTGTGCTGCAAACTCCTGCCCAAACGCAAATAAACTCTCTGTCCTTTAGGTCAGGTAAATGAAAATACTTTACAACCTTCTACCAATAAAAGGCATCTGTCAAATTTGCAATATGGAGATGAAAAGCATTTGAAAGTTAAATCTGAAACCCCAGACTGAAACAACACTGTGCTTTAATTTAAACACATTATACTGCATGGTTATTATTAAGCTCTTCCCTCACAGTGTAATTTAAGTGCCATTTTGATACTCTGTTTGAACAAAGAGGTGTCAAATTAAGGAAACTGGTGTCAAGTCCAGAAACTTTGTGAAAATGAAGCCCTATCTGTAATAGCACCCTATAGGGTTTCATTTCAACAACATAGTTACATAATTTTAATGGTGCCATAGCATTTGCCTCATAGACCCCCATCTCTATGAAAGACTTCCACAGCATCCTCGTTCTGCTTAGCCATGAGTGCTGTTGACAGATTATATGCAATCAGCAGCTAACACTATTAAACAACTCATGCTGTAATGGTCACGTGAAGCACATGGCTGTATGAGGTCTCTGCAGTGCTAGACTGAATCTGCATGGTTACACCGACAGTCCACATTTCCCTTAATGCTGACTTTTGACATCAAGGCCAAAGAGGACTATGACTCCTACAGTTCTCTTCAACCTTGCTAATGCAGAGGAGGGGAAGAAGTTGGGCCAGCAGATGCCACCCACACAAAGCAGCAGCAGACAGTGATGAACCAACTGCATGTCAGAAGGGATGATTTTTTTTTTGCTTGTTTTGGCTTGTTCTCCAAGGGTATTGAAGCTAATAAGAGCTTGCAGACCATGTCTGCTGGACAGTATCCCCCTAACCACTCTTAGAGTGTTGTCCATTTGGAACCCTGTCTGGCAAAAAGGACAGAGAGCATAAATAATTCAATTTCTGCAAGTTTCATGGAAGTGAGCAGCCTGACAGTGGAGACAGACCCTACTAGCTTCTTCAGATCCAAAACAAGAAATCAGTCTCCATTATTTCCCTTGCCCATGAAACAAACTATCTTTTCAGAATGATAAAGTTTGTTCAACTAGTATCTCCCTCAAGGACCACCACAGAAATCTCTTCAGACTGTTTCCTAGAAGTAGAGGAACAGACAAGTTTTCTGACTTTTCAGGTCTTTTTGCATTGGACACAGCTATGTCAGGAAAAGAGTTTCCTGATGTCATTGTATGATCTGCCCTGAAGTTGCAGGAGAGAAGTTAAGCAAGATGCTTTCTTATGTTCCTTTCTTCCTGCTAAAGGGATAGATTGCACGTGCCATGCCAACAATCTCAGCCATCACATAACCTCCTAGTCAAGTAATAAAGTATTTACTACAGTTCTCTATTTGAAAGGGATTCAGTTAGTTAACTGACCATCAATTAATACTCAGCGAGGAACAATACAAAGAGAGGAACTGTTCTGAACAGCACAGCTCTTGAAACAAAGAGTGTGCTTTCAAACCAGATACCTCTGTATTCAAGTTTCACCGAACGTCTATTTTAATACATAAGTGGTTACATTTGCTAGCCAGACATCCTGTTGACACCTATTCAGTCCTGCTCCACTGTGGCATGACAGTCTTGTGTGTTCTGCAGGGTTCAAGTGAGTGCTCAGATATATTCAAAGCATTATAATGCAATGTATTTGAGGGCACAAGGCAAAAGCTTTGTTTCCCCGGAACAAAGCCTGAAGGGCAGCCATCCCCCTGAGGACCTCGCAAACAAAGTTACCCTGGAGACAGCCTCTGAGGAACAGTGACAATTCTCCACAGGCAAGATAATCTGCTGGGTTTGGTATTTTAAGGAGGGAGTGGGAGGATGAGTGTTGGGTTCTCCGCTCCTTGTTTGGGAAGCGGGAAGGGAATGAAGGTGAGAGAGGGAAAAAGAAAGTTGATTATAATGTAAGTTATTTAAGGATCTTTATAATGAGAAAAGTCCTTCACTCCCTCTACTATGTAATAGCATCATCTTACTGGCATGAGTACATAGCTTTCAGTTCATTCACTTTCTTTGCAGGATTTTCTCCTAAACTTTGCTTTGAACTCTATAATGTAATAAAAGCAGAACTCGATCAACCTCTCCGCTGAAGAACTGGGGAACAGGTAGTGTCTGCATACATGGTCTTCATCTTCATTTTGCACAGCTTAACTTACATGGTCAAGTCTGGCACCTCCTCTCTTAGCCTGCTGAGGGAAGGTGGGTCACCCCAGGAAACGCAGGTCACCCCAGGAAACGCATTTCTGACAAGGAGCCCGACCAGCAGAGAAGAACACACACACGTAGCCATGGGACTTGCAACTCACCTGAGACATCACAGCAAACTCCAAGTCAAAATGGATTTTCATATATATTTTTTTTTAATGTTGTCAAAGCCACATATTCAGCTTTACAAACATTCCCCCAGGCTTCCCCAGAAAAATACCTTTGCTATAACTCTTCCCACAGCTCTAACTAGCATTACTATTGCCTTCCAGCTCTAGCTTGCTCTCTCCCCACAGCTTTAACTAGCATTTCTGTTACTTTCCAGGTAGTATATCTGGCTACCCTACATCTTATATGTGTATTTGACTTCACACATAATGCTGTAGCAGTTTAAGCATTATTACTGTATAACCACCAGTGAATATATTTATAAAAACTAAGGAACATTTGGCAGCTCTGCAGTTACCACCTCCATAAGATACTCAGATTGCTATATCACTGTGTAAACCATCAAAAAAAAAAAAAAAAAAAAAATCACACACTGCAGTGAAGTGTACCAAAATGGTCTCGGCACCTAAACTGGTCGCAAATCCAACTCTCATGGAGGTTTGTACCTCACAGCTCCCATTGACTTCGAATTTTACCCTTTTAATGCACTGCATTTTCATGAGTGCTAGACAGACTGATCCTATCTCCTTGTATCAACTTTTCTGTGCCCTAAGCTTGTCCTTCTTTAAGCTTCTCACCATAATAGCATTCCAGAGTGATATTGGATATGCCAGCCCTCCTCAAAAGTTATTCTTGATTGCATTTTGCCAACCGACCAATGAGGGATAATGAAGTTCAACATGTCAGCACTCCCCCAAAAGCTGGAGAGTTTCACATCTGTCATATATTTACTGTCCCAAAAAGAAAGAGGCTGTATTTGTGCAAGGACTAGAGCCCTGAGAAACAGGGTTGTCACCAGATGTTCCATGGCTGAGAATCTGCGTAGCCTCAAGATGTGAGGCTAATCAGTGCAGACCCTAAATAATTAAGTTACTATGCTTTGCAAAGAACTGCTGGCTGGTTAGAGGAGAAAGACCACAATTCAACACCCTAGTGACAGCAAGGCAGGAAGAGCTCAGCTATTATATAGGTCAATGGGGGACAGCCAGCATTACCGGGGCAAAAAGTGCACAGAACAAAACGTGAATCCACATCAAGCCAGGCATCAAAATAGAGCAGTCCAACCTTCTGGGGCCTGCTAGGAAGTTTTTGGCACCAGTGCCACAAATCACGCCATACAGCAAATAGTCTAAACCATTTGGGTTTCTACTAAACAGGATTCCCGCCCCCATTTTTAAGTCAGTTCCCCAAGGACACTAGACAGGGCATAAAGGTTCATCCAGTTTGTCCCTCATCTCCTCCATCTTATTGTCTTCCACCCCTTTAATCTAAGGCTCCTGTGAATTCAGGTATGTGATCTGAAACAAGGATTGTAGCTGTCAGGATGCAAGGACATGCTTGTGGTGCCTCCCGGCAACTGCTCTGTGTCAGAAGAGGTAGAAATGCCAAGGACATGCGAAAATAGCTTCTCACAAATAAGAGCTCATCCGCTCCCAAAATTTACATCCGGATCTGTTTTGTCAGACACAAGCATAAAGGTAAGCAAGTTTTTTTTGGTTTTTGTTGTTGTTGTTGTTTGGGGTTTTTTGGTTTTTGGGGGTTTTTTAATGGCTGTCTGATACTGTAACACATGACTTACAAGTACTTTTGTCAGCAGGGCTCGGAGACTTTAAGGTGTCTGATGATGATACAAACTCATTATGTATTTGGCATCTGACCAAGAGGCCGAATTATTTATTTTTTTTTTCCAATCAAATTAAGGAAAACAACTAAATATTAGATTTCTTAGTCCTAAGAATTCCCCCAGAGTAATAACTAATAGTAAGATTTTTAATTGCATATGCCTATAAGATTACAAATTGCGATAACAGGCCAGATTTCAAGTCACATCAATGAAATGAAGGCATGTTAAAAGTTCCTTGCATTATTCCAAGTTTAGATAGACTAGCTCTCTATATGTTTATTTATATATATACAGTGTGAAAATTATATATAAAGTGCACACACACGCATATATATATATATATATATATATATAAATACACACACACAAAAATAAACTCAGTGACCTGGATTTTCCTACAACTGTTACAAGTAGGCATTCTTCCTTAAAACATGCTACAAATTACATACACATAGAATGGAGCAGTGATGCTGGCAAAATATTGTTTTAAGTGATAAATAGGACTTGGCCATGAATCTGTCTTGCAAAGTGGAGCTGTGCTTCCACTGGAGGAATAAGGGGTGTTCCTGCTCACAGGAACGCCTGTCAGCACCAGCGCCAAATGCTCCCATCCAGCAGAGGAGCAGACATGTTAGGGGAAGGGAGATGATGCATTTTGAGACATGCATGGCAAGCAGCGGCTGACGTGGCTACTACCAGCCCCTGGCTTTGTGGAGCACCATCCTGGTTTTCCCTGCCTGCAGAGACACTGCCACATGGGTTTGTTCATCCACACCTTGAACTGCAAAGGAGCTAGGCTCCCAGCCCCGCTCCAACTCAACACAACTAGCACAGCCAGTCTAACTGCCTTGCTTATAAACTGACATGCACATTTCTCCCCCCATCATGCTAGAGAGAGGAGTATTACACAAGACTGACATACCAAAGCTAGTTTTCTTTTTGTCATCTGCTCTGTTGATACTAAATCAACCCCTACTGCAGCCTCCAGCATTTCAGTAATAGAAACAAAACACTGTGAATTAAAAACTGGAGACAGATCTTCAGCAACAAGAGCTATAGAGGGGGAAAAAAAATTAAAAAGAAGTCTTAATTTAAATCAGTAGCACTGATGACTGCTAATTGTTCCTAGAAGAGCTTGAAGGGGAACAGTCTCCCAAGAGAATAAGGACCGAGCGCAACACTGAAGCTCTTGGGGCAGGGGAGCAGCCCACAACTTGGTCAACTCACTGCAAGCACTAAGATTTGAGAGAAGATTATGCAAAGACAAGCCCAGGGTACGATCTCTTCCATGTTACACTCCAGATTTCCCCAAAATAACCCCTCTGGGCCCAGCAGACCAAATTCAAAGTGCATTTACATCACTGACTTGCCATGGAATTTGGATCAGACCTTAAAAACTCAGTATTAAAAAATGCCATTTATTTATGTCTCCACATTCTGGAGATTTAAGAACAACTGACAATTTGACTGAGCTTCTAAAATCCATCAGGCATCTCAGTTTCTACAGATTATGGCAGAGGAGGGAGTGACGATGCCCTTACTTCTTCCTCTGCCCACTCTAATGCACAGACTGACTGAGGAGGATCTTTAGCATCCATGAATCTTATGTGAAACAAACTCACACCTCAGGATGTGGAGCCAGGCACCCAACACTACCAGACACTGCAGAAAGCAGCCCAACATGGCAACGCACAAGGAAATACATAAAAGATGATGTTGCTCTCATTACAATTCCTTGAGTTTATGGTATGCATTCAATACTGCACCGTAATCAAAAACCCACCAGCCTAGTCCTACACTCTCTGCAGTGGGCAGATTGCAGCATCTGCGTGGTGTTGGCAAAAAAAAACATTGAACATCCCACAGCTTGGAGCAGATTAATGAGAGAACAGAGATGGTCCTGCCAGGCACTAGGAGGGATATTCGGGGCGGGGGGGGGGGGCGCTGCCCAGCACCAAACAATTTCCTGGAATCAGGGAAATTCAAAGTGGGGGAAAGCTTCTGAACTCTCCAACATGCTTTCAATTTCTTCCCTTCCCAGAGCATCTTTCCCAGATGAGTTGCTCATTGAGCAGCAGGAGATCTCTTCCAAATTCAAATCAAACCACATTACCAAACAACATAACCAATTTGAGAAATCATGATCACTAAAGGAACCAACTGAACAACAGTGAATGTGCCGTGGGGTAATAAACATCAGATGGCTCTAGGATTCATTTAACATTACTGTGGAGCTGATAAAATAGATGTTAGAGATTTCTTCTAGGGAATCAGCAGTTTCATTTGCAATAAAGAGCTTCTGCTTGCTGTTCTTGCTGGGCCAAGGGTGCTCTTTCTAACAGAGGAAAACAGCAGATTTGCCCAGATCTTGTGGGAGCAGGTTAGCAGCAACTGAGGAGGCGGTGCGAGAATGAACGTGGCCATAATTCATTCCCTCACTCTCACTCTCTTCTTATTTTAGCTTAAAGTACTTCAACATGCCCAGCTTATATGGATGAGAGAACTAGGGTCAGAAAACCCTCAGAAGTAACTGTTTTCTTTTTTCTCTCCAACTCCAATGGTTTAAGCTTAGTTGAAGTTATTAGGAAAAGAAACAGGAATGACATCCCATCTGTGGGCATATTCACATCCAGAAAAGAGGTCTTATAGCTGCCTGGGAAAGATAGGCACATCAAACTTCTGCGCTTTCAAAACCTGGCCATGGCTCCCCACTTGCATTGCTGGGAAGGGTGGCTCTGCCTTAGCACTATGCAGCTACTTTGGCTGTGAAGCTGTCTTCAGGTCCTGTACTTCTCCAAGTATTGGGGAAAAGATGCATAGCCTCATGCATCAAACCCCTTTACACAGCCCAGAACAGCAGGCTCTCTCCAACCCCTGGCAGCTTCTTGTTATCTTCACCACATAAAAGCTTTATCTGGAAGTTTAGCATTAACAAAGTATTAGGTAGGATTAGCAATTAGCCAAATAGATCTCCATTTTCCCATTCAGATAATAATGCAATAGGTGAAAGCAAATGAGGAATGGGTAGGCAATCATCTCTACTATTCACTGGGATGAGGAAAGGAAAGCTGCCCATTTTTGCTCCTCTCCCTACTGCACCAGCCTCGTTCAACCTTGGCTTGCCCCACACCAGTCCCTTTGGAGTACCCTGCATGTCCAGAAAGACAGGGGACAAGCTGCCTTCTCACATACAGGGATAGCTGCAGATGTGAAAATATTCCTGGTGGTGCTCCATGGTACCCTCTGGGTACTGTCTAAGGGACACCTGTACCCATATTAGTCAGCTTTGACCCACTACATTTTTCAGTCCTGGTTGCTTGGGATTATTAACTCCAAAAGGATGTATAAAAAGATTATTCTGATGTGTTTATTTGGAATTCATGCAGGTTTTTTCATTTGTTTGTTTGGTTGGTTTTTTTTAAAAGTATTTACATCTAAAGCCAAACCATAGTAATCATATCACAGATACTTACTGCTTACATGGAAAATTATCATGGTTTTTCATTGGGCTGCTATAATATTCCTAAACCCCAGATACCCACCAAAAGTGAAACAGCCCTGGCCCCATCAATATCCTGATCAGCTAGAAGTTGCTGAGAGCATGAGTAAAACTTATTCAGAGAGTAACTCCCTTGGAAGAGCCCACTTTTAAGAGCTATTGCTTATTTATTCTGCACTTAGCTATGACAAGGACTAGTTGGGGACAGGGCTAGCTAACAGTGCTTGCTAGCCAGGGGCTACTGCAGGAGAGAGACACCAGGGTCAGTGTGGATGAATAAACTCAACATCCTCCTGAATCCCAAGATAAAGAGACAACCAGGCACTGCCCCAGAGATCCTGTCATCTCAATGAACAATGTGCCAAGTACATGGCTGCTCTTCATTAATTTCTTTAAAAACAATTCATTGGGAAGAGGGTTTTATCCTGGTAACCCTTAAGCAACCTCAACTGCATAAGCTTTGCCTTTTGTCTTTAACAACAACAAAAAAAAGAGTATTAGAGGTTTGCAGAAAGACAAAAGAGAAAGAAATATTGAGAAAGATTTTTAAGGCATTCATGGCCCTTTTGTTTTTCCTCTCCAGCACCACCCAAACCACTTTCCAGGTTGGCTTATTTTTCCCAACACGCAGCAGAGCAGGCACACCAGGCTGGTCCCTCCGGTGCTCTTCCACACTGCCGCAAATAACTCGTCCTCTCTATTCACTCAGCGCTCACTAGGACCGAAAACAAATGCGCCAGCTGTAATAAGAGTGTCTGATGTGTGCATTTGCATAGCCTGAACTGGAAAAAGATTAGATGGCTCAAGAGACTGGTTGCAAGCTAAGGTTTTCAGATCAAATCAAGACCAGGTCAGGGACAAATAAACCTAGTCATCCTACTTAGCAACTGCTTGGCAGCTTGCATGAAATGAATAGTTAGAGTTAAGTCAGTTTTTTAGACAGCAGATGTCTGCACCACAATACCCATTCATTACCTAGGGTTAATAACTGCACAAATATAAATTTTCAGGATTCAGCAAAACTGATCTCCCAAAGCTACTTACCCCTCTTTGTGACAGGATCTGTGTTGTACTTTTCAATTCCGTTTTTTAAAAAGTAACTTTTCTTAAAGAAGTTCACTAACAAAAACATTTTTATAATCACAGTAAAACCTAATGGGAATTAAATTATGGTACAATAATTCACACTTAGCTGCACAGAGGCCATTTGGCCTTCATCTTTGTGCCTGAATGTGCTGGGCGTGAATTACTACACCGTAATTCACATGCTGTCACATCTTATGGCTTAATTAACACTACAAAAAAAATCAGAGTGCACAGAGTTGGTCACTAGAGATCAGAAACCAGTCTTGTCAGGAAACGGTTACAAATGAAACAAGCATCAGAGGTTATAGGCCTGCAGGGTAACACAACTCCCCCCTTCCTATTGCTGTGAGAGCAAGCACATTTTCTACTGCTGTAGCTCAGAAAGCAAGCCATGTGCCCTGCCGCTATATGTCATATATGTTAAGGAGCCTATAGGAAAGGGTAACTTCCATGCATTAATTTGGGCCTTAGTCACCAGCCTTCTTCTATAGTTCAAGTCTTATACCTCCAGCTTCATTGCAAGTAGAGCTCTGCTGATAGCTAAGGGTTGCATGTCCCATGGAAAGCGTGCTTTGGTACAAATAGCAAGTGAAAATAGTACAAGATCTTTTTTCCCTCTGTAACGCAGGAAGATGCTATGAGCAGACACGCTTGACAAACACTGAAGAAAAAAAACATCAGAAAATCCCCTTAAAATCTCCTTCCTTATTTAGTGTGAAATTTAGACATGAAAGAAGTAGGTCTGCACACAGACCTCTGCACTGCTTAATGGCTTAAGCGAGAATTAAATGGTGTATAGAGTCTTTGCAAGGTTGAATTTCACCCTCTATCAGCTTATAGATTGGTCAATCATCAGATGGGGAACTTAATACTCTTGATTTTAGTACATTGCTGCTAATGAAAGCACTGTAGTATATACATAGAACAGCCACCCCCTTTTATCAGGAAAAGCCTTCCTCGACTACTTGTTCCACTATGGAAAAGGTGGCACAGCTGCAGGTAATACAAATTGCCAAGAATAGCAAATATTATAAATATTTCAAGGATGATTAATCTTTTAAAACAATGAAGTTAGGCAGAAGCCTGGAAGTCAACTTGGCTATTTCACAACTAATAAAACATGTCTCTTGTATTTCATTTTGACTATATAAAGAGTATTGTAGTAAGAGGCAATTATCCACCATTCACTAGCTAACATAACACTTGTACAAGTATAAAAGAAACACAGTATGTATTTTAAGCAGTGGCAGTATTTCCACTGTATTAAAATAGTAGTAAGGCAAATGTTCAGCTCACATTAAACAGCACTCTGTCACCAAGGACCAGCTTGCTAGCATCATATATTCCCCCAAGAAAGATAATGCTGCTTGCTTCAACAGAATCATTGTCACCAGGCAACTACCAGTGCTGTTCAGTAATAAATATTTCCACTGTTCCCACAGAAACTGGCTCGGCATCTGGACCTGCTAATGCCTAGAGAGATCAGCTTGACCTTCAAGCACCATCTTCTCACAGAGACACAGCCCTCCCTCCCCATGGTCATCTCCCAGAAACATCGAGAAGATGGCGCAGAAGCATGGAGGGTCAGAACAGGACAGCAGACGAGGCTCTCTTCCTTGCAGCTGCAATGACTTGAAAGGACTTCAGATTTCATTTTCTACTCTGCAAATGATAAGTTAGTTCAGCCCCATCTCGAACTAATTCTCATACGGAGAGACAAGATGGCATCTGTCCCTAAATGCAGGAAGGTCACTTTACAGCTATGCCACAACTCTGCATAAATAAATTCTTGGAGGCAACTTGTTTTTTGGAAGTTCAGAGTTGAGCCAGCAGCAACTGTAGCCCTGCCAGTTTGGTGCTGTCAACTGTCAGTAGTAGGCCTTAAGCTTCATAACAACACTGGGCTCCAGGACTTGTCAGGCTTTGTCTGAACTAGAACCTATTTTAGCTTAAACTTAGCTCTATCTCCAAAGTTATTTAAGAAACCTTCACTGCACCTGCAGCTTGCTCTAGGATCAGATGATTCTGTCTAGCCTGTCCTAGCTGTAATAGCAAAACTAGTCTAATGTCAGATACCTATTGTTTGTCCTGTAATTCCAGCCAGGTTTTGGTTATGTTATTGCATAACTTGTTCTGGCTTCAGTGTTGCTTAGCTTTGGGCAAGAATGTGGTTCTAGCCCAAAAATCACATTGTATATGGAGACAAATATTAAGAAACCTAAGTAATCACAGCAATGACTAACTACCCCTATGGATCTTCAGGAGGGAACAGTCTGCAACCCATTAACAAATACAGGGTTAAAACATATTAAAAAAATAACCCCAAGCAGCTGCAAGACCAAGAAGGAACCAACTCCCATAAATGACACCACACTTTGCCCAAGCAGGAACCAGGATGCTGACAGCTCACTCTCACGACACAACTGCAGGGCAAGAGCTTAGCGTCAGACGAAACAGACAGACTGCCATGCCTATTGATTTTATTGCATTTGTAATGATCTCCAGCAGAAACTGGGCAATTTGGATTATTGCTTTAATCTGAGTAATAATAAGTGGTTGTCCTACTTTGGATTAGACTGTTAAAGCATTAGAACAACAACAACAAAATAATAATTCTTCGCTGCCCATCACAAAATTATGCACACAATACAAGCCTTAAAAAAAATAATTTTCAAATAAATAATAATAAAACAACCTGATGGGATGATAAAGATCTTTGCATTCAACAGGCCTTCAGCTCTTTTCCAAAGCCTAAAGTAAATTACTTGTTTGGAGATATGCAAAATTTCACCCCACAGCTATCACTATGGTGTCCTTCCTAGCCTGCTCTTAACAGCATGCAGTTCTGAATCCTTTTATTTCTATTATTATTTTTGTCCAGCAGTCTGGAAGTTTTAAATCTCAACTCTCAGCCACACATGAGCACGACAGCAATGTGACAGAGCAGGTGTACGTCTCTCCAGGCTCGCAAACTGAGCTGCTGCCTGTCACGTCCGTCTCATTTTGGGTGAACTTTGACAGTGTTCATTTGTGGGTAAAGAGAAATCTGCTTTGTTTGGGGTCAAGGGGAGGAAGGCTGAGGAAGATGAGAACAGCTGCTCATTCCAGAAAATGTCTGTGGGAAATCCACCCGTTACAGACAAAGAGGATCAGTTTGCTCAGGTGTACATGGGGGTACGCAAGCCAAAGACCACTTTCCTGATGGTCCAGGCCTTCGGATGCTTTGGGAAAAGCTTCCAAACAGGGGCAAAAAGGAGGCAGGGGTGCAAAAGCCCTGCCCATAGCAGAGCCCTTGCAAAGGATGTTTTTGTTGTTGCTGATGTTTGGGTGTTTTGGTTTTTATTTATTTTTTTTTATTCCCTGGTATTGTTGCTTTCTATCTTGGATAATTCTCTAATTTTGTGTAACAAGTTTAGTTTTATCCAACAGATGGATTTACAGGCTTTGCTGGAGCTTAGAAAAGGGGACAGCTTTCTGGGGGCTTCCACACTGGTCTGAGTTGTGTTGTCTATGCAAGCTGTAAGTTATTTTCCATTCAAGTGAAGGGCAGCAGTAAAGAAAGCACCCACTACTCAAATCTGCTATTATCTCAAGTATTTCACATGGTTTCAGTTTTTTTGTGAGCTAGGATTCAGAGCAGTCCAAGCAAAAATAGACAGTACAGTGCCTGTGCGTTTAGGATACAGCAGATTAACATCATCACCGAGAAACTACAAGGATTCATTACTTTTTCCCCTTTCATTATTTCTACAGCTTATCAACAAGATGACATTGTACCAGAGCAGTATCCTGGAAGATTACTTTTCATCTTGCAGATAACTGAAGTCACACACCCTTTGACTCCACACCTGTCATCACAACCCAAGACACACAATATACTTCAAGAAATGAGATAGCTAAAAAAAAAATCCCACTCAAAAAAACCCCAAAACAGCCAAAACAAACAAAAAAACCACAACCAACAAGTTTATGAGATCACTGGCATAAGAAATATGTCTATAATGTAGCTACCACTACAGATGAAGGGACTGTGTCAGGAAACTCAAGAAGGGAATGAGATGCAGCGAGGTCAGTCTGTAAAAGTAGTTAATATCAACTCTGGCAATCACTACAGGACAGGAGTTGTTCCAGCCCATGAAACAGGAACTGAAATGCTTGAGTCCTGTTAAACACAAAATATGAAAGCTTTCTGCATACAGCAAAAGGGGATTATTAAAAGGGGGAAAAAAAAGCAGGGCTTAACTGGACTATTTTTATATGCAAGGTGAGGCTGTGGCATGTGTTTAAACACACATATACTGTCTTCAGGCTAGCAGGAACCTCTGCATTGATACCGGCTTGCCATTCATGTTAGGCAACCTTCTGCAGGTGCTTGCAGGGAGAGAGGCAGCAAGGGAGAGCACCTGAAAGCCATCAGACATTCAGTCTCTGATTTCAAAGCCTTGGAAGCCACATTAGACTATTTATTCCAACCTTCGATACAACTCTGATTTTTATGCACACATCCTTCAGTCCCCATGGGAGACTGGATGGGTTTGCCCAGTGCTAGCCAATACCAAACATACTCATCGAACATCACATCACACAGCTAAACTGCAGTCGTCTTCTTTCATTTAGTATCAGGAATGTCCCACCCTCAAACAACCAGACACATGCTCAGTACCTGCTTCCCCCAAGAAAGGCAACAGACCAAAGTTTTGAGATGGTAACTGCATCCTGGCCAATCTTAGAGATCAAAACAGGAAGAACCAAACCAAGTCCTTTGCCTCAGACCAAAGGTCTTCACTCTCCACCATTCAAAGGTGGCTGTGAGCCTCTACCGCACTTTCACTAGCGATTTATAGGGATGAGGTAACACATGTATGTTGGTTAGATGTGTGGTGGTCAGATTTACCACCACTGACTGCTACAAAAACCACAGCAGCCACCCTGTACATTTACTTTGTAGAAGAACATAAAGGGTAGAAATATTTCCAGGCACCTAGTTTCTGCATCTCTGATGTTTCCTCATCTGTAGCATAATACGACTCCTAGGATACTTGTGACATTTTCCTTTACTGCAACTATCAGGCAGGATTTTCCAGCTTACAGTGGCATTGCGAATTTAAAACAGAACTGCCAGAGGCATATTTAAATTGTTAATTGCGTAACTGTTAATATTGTTTAATTACAAAGATTTACAAAACATTTACCATTTAACTTTCCTGGAGAAGAATGGAGAGCACCTTTTCTAATGGCTCTTTCATTCCACCCCAACTGCTTGGCTCAGTTTAAATAGTCATTCTGATTTTAAAGTCAGTGAGGAGTTCTGCTTGAAGAACAATAGTACAGATAACCTTTGTGCCCAAAGGTGTTATAAGTGATATGAGCAGACAGGTTGTGCTCTACAAATAGATATGTTCAGCCAATTACACTTATTTCATTTTTTAACCTCCTTCTTCACTGTAAAATTTTGCTCTAGTATCTTAGCACATACACAGTGCATGTAAAGCACAAAAAGTCTGATGAATATTTTAAAAGCAGGGGCCCACAGCCTACATATGGGGAGTCATGTTATTTACAAACATGCTCCCAACTGACCTGTAATTAACATGAGATCCTTGGTGGAGCTCACCTTCCATTTAGGAATCAGGAAAATCAGGCAGACAGATTTTCCAAAGCTCTACTCTGAGCATTTAGCAACTATCACTGCAAATAAGACCTCCTGAACCCTTCAGCACATATGAAATCTGGCAACTTACTTCTGGGGCCTACATTTGGGTTTCTCATATCAAAAAACTACAACCCTAGACCTCAAAATCTTACTGCAAAGAATTAAACATGTCAGATTTCACTTAACATTTTCCTGGCTAATAAAAAGACTAAATTTTTCTGCTAGAGCTCATACATCCCTGCCGCACAGCAGCTGTGCCTGATGCTATTAGCTCAGTTCTCAGATGCAGCCTAGTGCTACACCTAATGACTCCACATTGCTGGGTGGGTTACACAGCATGCCAGGCTAAGGCAACTACAGTGGTTTTGGTTCTTCTTGGCTCAGGGTCACTGAGATTATGGGAGCCTCCGTCTTTTGGCAGAGCACAGAAACATTCACTGCAATGGTTAAAATCACAGTCTAACATGATGTGTGCAAGATCCCACCTTGGAGCTGTGGCTAAAGGGGGACATGCAGCCCCTTACTGAGCAGTATTCACAGAAGGGAAATTCATTTCCATGCAGAGGCCAGGAGAGAGAATCCCAGTGACACACAGCCAACAGAATGGGTTTGAGCATGAGGAAGAAAGACTGCCTTAACGTAGCAGCTAAACTCAATAACAGAAATCTTTATGTGTGACCGGAGTTCTTTGTTTCAGGACTTAACTAGTCATAATGTAGCCCGGGAATTCAAAGACCTGGAGTGGAAGCGGGGAGAGAAATCAACATCCTGGAAAAAAACACACCATTAGGTAAAAGACAGGCAGAATCTTTGCTATTTTCTATTCTCTTTTCTCTTCTCACAGGCAAATTTACACCATCTTTCACTCACCATGGGCTAACGGTGTTAAGAGCATTGTGAAGAACAGCAGCTGTGATGACCACATGACTGTGAAGGAGGGCTTGAAAGTATCCCAGCAAACGAGGGTTCAAACAAAACAAGGTGTCCTCCTGCACTTGCTTCCACCACTTCAACTGTTGGCCTTCAATTCACATCCAAAAAGGGGGAAAAAAAATCAAAAATAATAATAATAATAATAATAATAATAATAAAATCCCACAGCCAGTATCCAGAGTCTGAGACCTACAAATGAGAAAGGAAAGAAAATACAGTTAGTAAAACAGTAAGATAGGTGTTTTCAAACAAGTCTTGTTGTGTTTCTTTGCTGCCAACAGCTGTAAAGGCAAACTTGTCTTCCCTCTCCCCCGGCCCTTCAGATGTACGCACATTCCTACTTACAATAGGAATTAAAACTTGTCCCTGTGCAGAGAGCCAGCTTGTGCATCACTAATGCTCTGCTTCCTCTCTCAAAACAGGGCTTAAGACAGCAGTTTTGAACAATGATGCCCATGGGTCCAGAGAGCCCACAGACTTGAAAGTTGACTAGAAAAAACAAGTCCATATGCATTGCATTGTATCCTAAGTACATGGGACTTCTAAAACAGGCTGCAACTCTCCTGAAAACGTTTGGCTGTCTATAAGTCACAAGCCAACAGAAATTCCAGAGCTAAAATGAGTTTAACTGGTGCCTAGGCTCTGCGCTGATTTCTTAAACAGAAGTAAGTTTTCACCCCACCCACTTCTTTTCTACCCAAAACACTCAAATACAGGAGGGCCAAAGAGTAAATGCAAGCTCCTGAAAGACCACACATGCCAGCATGCTGGCAAGTCAACAAACTACCAACAAGAGAGGTCACTTCACCGTTTGGTCTAGGCCATACCTGTGACCACGCATGGGAAGCACGGTGTTTTAGGAGAAAATGCAACTCAAGAATTGTGACAGCTGCACTCCCTGGCCTGCTTCCCCTTTCCCTTCAAACAGAAGCCTTTTTTCAATATATGTAAACACATCCACACCAGCTTGGCTGCTCCCAGTGTAGGGGATAAGACACCCAGACAACAATCCCACATTCTCTTTAACCTCCTGCACAGTATGTAATGCAGGTGGACATACTGGCCAAAAATTATCTATGCAAACATCTGCTACATGTCCTGAATGACTTGGGAAGAAACTGAGCCCAGTGCTTCCCCAGGTAGCTGGGCATTGCACTCTTGTTTTCTGCTAAGACCTTTCACTCCCTTCTGCATTTCTCCCATGGCTCCCCTGTTGAGGCTGACACCAAGGTAACAGGCAGTGGGATCAGTAATATGGTTTGGGAGTACGTCTGCCGACGATATGCCTAAAAGCCTCTTTATCACCTCATTTGAGGTGTCCTGTAGGGCTTTTAATCACTGAATCTGGACCAGGCTTTGAACCCAAGTGGAGCCTAAAAGTCACCCTTATCCTATAGCTACTTTCTATGGTGACTGCCAGTGACTCGGTCAGTCACCCTTAGTCGAGCTCTGCAGTTATTCATTGTGGGATTAAAAAAAATGGTCTCATCCATCCCACACGCTTACAGGAAAGCACAGGGAAATCTGAATAGAAACATTTGCTCATTTAATTGGAGAAAGTATTCCAGCTTCCCATCATTTTAATCTCTCAAGAAGGGGCTAGATGGTCACAGTGACTCAAACTTGGCAGGAAAAAAACTACTATACAGAGTTAAACCATGGCATCAATTTGAGACTTAGCTTCCCACTGACTTTGAAATGATGATAAAATATGAGGAATTGAAAAGTACTTTGCATATCTGTTTTGAACCCCCTAGACTCTGCAGCCTTCACAGCACTGGTCTAATTAAAAATTTCTCCAAAAATCTCTGATCAACAGAAGTTATTCTTCTCTGAGCAAAGAAGCTGTTTTTGCCAACTTTTGTTCTTACCCAAAACCAAGTTTGAGCCAAAAAGCTATATGAAAAACTGTGCTGCATGCCATTGTGATGTGGGTATATTTCTGAAACTCTGGCATGACAAAGTGGCCTTTGTTTTGCCTCCTGTCTTTGCTGATCAACTAAATCAAATCCCACATTGTTCAGAACCAAAGTCTATAAAGAAGCTGCATTTTTTTCCGATAAATGTATCTGCTTGCACTGCCAAGATTTTATTCTCCCACTCTAGTCTCCTCCCCAGTCTATCCCTGCAATTTGGTCACTCAAATGTAGCATTTAGCTTTCAAAGCTTTTTGTCAGCTCTGTAACTGGGGTAACTAAAAAGCCAAAGGTCAATATGCAGTCAAGTGGCTTCTTTATAGACATCCTAGAAATTAAAACTTTGCTCAAGCTGGTACTAATCAGAATAGTCACTGATAATATTTAAAGCCCGTTTTCCAAAGGGGGCAAGACTCATGAATATTTTAAATCATACATTCTAAACAGAGATTAAGTTTTCCATTTATGGTTTAGGAGACTAGCAGTACACATCAAACTACACCACTGGCCATTATTTATGCATGCTTTTTCTACAGCATCCTCTGTAAAGTTTTAAAAGTGAGAAGCTTTTTGTGCTACAAAATTTGAAAAGGCATACAGAGATGGGGGAAAGCTATTCAAGCTCAGGTACACTTCCCTGAAGCAAAAGCTCAGCTAGGCAGTGAAGGAGTGGAGGTTTGTTTTCTGATTTTTATTTAAGCTGAATCAAGTTCTGAGTAATCTAAATCTGTTAGAAAGAGATAACATTATGGTGCAGTAAAAGGCTTTTGGGTGTAAACTGAAGAAGTCACAAATTAATTATGCTACCTATCCCAGAGAAGGGATAATTGTCAACAAAATATTTACACAGTGGCCTTTAAAATTGTTTTTTTCTGTCAATATATTCCTGCATGATAGGATTCAAGGATTTCTTCTATGGATCTAATGGGCTGGGGCTGAATGAGCAAAAGGATTCACCTGCTCTCTGCAGAGTCCAAACACTAATTTTGGGAACTAATGTCTTGCCACCACCAGAACTGCAAATAAACGTTTTATCCTACTGGAAAGAGCATTATCTAGTCACAAAGCTCCCGTGCAAAACAGATACAATGGGAGTAGCTCAGCATTATGCACCATTTACTCCAGCTGTAAATCTGGTCCAATATTCCCAGCCCTACTTTCCTTCCTGCCAGAGTAGAACAAGCTAGAGACACGACCTGTCAGGTTGTGTCTGCACACCCTGTCTGGGCACAACCTTGCCCTTAAGCCTGCTCCTAAAAAGACTTCAACCCCTTAGGCTTAAGCTCATGCACAAATCTTAACAAATCCACAATGTGTCTGGAGAAATGCCAAAGTTGTTTAACAACATGGGGCACCACTACATTAACCAAACACACTGTAATGCTACAAAATTCTGAGTGGTTTTGTATTTCATGTAGTGTATTTCATGTATTTCATGTAGGCAGCCCTAATGGGCAAAGGAGTCCAGGAAGGCTGGACATTCTTTAAGGAGGAAGTCCTAAAGGCACAAGAGCAGGCTGTCCCCAGGTGCCGAAAGACGAGCCGGCGGGGAAGACCACCAGCCTGGCTGACTAGAGAGCTCTGGCTTGAACTCAGGAAAAAGAAGAGAGTCTATGACCTCTGGAAGAAGGGGCAGGCAACTCAGGAGGACTACAAAGGTGTAGCAAGGCTGTGCAGGGAGAAAATTAGAAGGGCCAAAGCTGAGCTAGAGCTCAATCTGGCTACTGCCGTAAAAGACAATAAAAAATACTTCTTCAAATACATTAACAGCAAAAGGAAAGCTAAGGAGAATCTCCAGCCCCTAGTAGATGGGGAAGGGAACACAGTGACCAAAGATGAGGAAAAGGCTGAGGTACTTAATGCCTTCTTTGCCTCAGTCTTTAATAGCAGGGACAATTGTTCTCTGGGTACCCAGCCCCCGGAGTTGGAAAATAGGGATGGGGACCAGAATGGAGCCCCCACAATCCAGGGGGAAATGGTTAGTGACCTGCTACACCACTTAGACATTCACAAGTCTATGGGGCCTGATGAGATCCACCTGAGAGTACTGAAGGAACTGGCAGATGTGCTCACCAAACCCCTTTCCATCATTTACCAGCAGTCCTGGCTAACTGGGGAGGTCCCAGCTGACTGGAGAGTAGCAAATGTGACGCCCATCTTCAAGAAGGGCCAGAAGGAGGACCTGGGGAACTACAGGCCTGTCAGCCTGACCTCGGTACCAGGGAAGCTGATGGAGCAGATCATCCTGAGTGCTATCACATGGCATGTAGAGAATAACCAAGGGATCAAGCCCAGCCAGCATGGGTTCAGGAAAGGCAGGTCCTGCTTGACCAACCTGATCTCCTTCTATGACAAGGTGACCCGCCTAGTGGATGAGGGAAAGGCTGTGGATGTTGTCTATACAGACTTCAGGAAAGCCTTTGACACTGTTTCCCACAGCATTCTCCTGGAGAAACTGGCTGCTCATGACTTGGACGGGTGTACTCTTCACTGGGTAAAGAACTGGCTGGATAGCCAGGCCCAAAGAGTTATGGTGAAGGGAGTTTACTCCAGTTGGTGGCCGGTCACAAGTGGTGTTCCCCAGGGCTCTGTGTTTAGGCCAGTTATGTTTAATATCTTTATCAATGATCTGGACAAAGGGATCAAGTGCGCCCTCAGTAAGTTTGCAGATGACACCAAGTTGGGCAGGAGTGTTGGTCTGCTTGAGGGTAGGAAGGCTCTGCAGAGGGACCTGGACAGGCTGGATCAATGGGCCGAGGTCAATTGTATGAGGTTTAACAAGGGCAAGTGCAAGGTCCTGCACTTGGGCCACAGCAACCCCATGCAATGCTACAGGCTTGGGGAAGAGCGGCTGGAAAGCTGCCTGGTGGAAAAGGACCTGGGGGTGTTGGTCGACAGCCACCTGAATATGAGCCAGCAGTGTGCCCAGGTGGCCAAGAAAGTCAATGGCATCCTGGCTTGTATCAGAAAGAGTGTGGCCAGCAGGACTAGGGAAGTGATCGTGCCCCTGTACTCGGCACTGGTGAGGCCGCACCTCGAATACTGTGCTCAGTTTTGGACCCCTCACTACAAGAGAGACATTGAGGTGCTGGAGCGTGTCCAGAGAAGGGCAACGAAGCTGGTGAGGGGTCTAGAGCACAAGTCTTATGAGGAGTGGCTGAGGGAACTGGGGTTGTTTAGCCTGGAGAAAAGGAGGCTGAGGGGAGACCTTATTGCTCTCTACAACTACCTGAAAGGAGGTTGTAGAGAGGTGGGGGTCAGTCTCTTCTCCCAGGTAACAAGCGATAGGATGAGAGGAAATGGCCTCAAGTTGCACCAGGGGAGGTTTAGACTGGATATTAGGAAATTTTACTTCACTGAAAGGGTTATCAAGCATTGGAACAGGCTGCCCAGGGAAGTGGTTGAGTCACCACCCCTGGAGGTATTTAAAAGACGTTTAGATGAGGTGCTTAGGGACATGGTGTAGTGGTGGACTTGGTAGTGTTAGGTTTATGGTTGGACTCAATGATCTTAAAGGTCTTTTCCAACCTATACGATTCTGTGAAATAATCATAGTGCATTTGTGAACTGGGTATCTGCAGGGGAACAGCTAGATAGGAAATGAGTGGAGCAACCCTTTTTCTTAATGGTCACACAACCCCTCTTAAGCAGCATTATGAGATGCAGAAAGAGGCCTGCAAAACAAAATTCACTTAATCTTTGGATTACCTCCAGGTACAGCCCAAGAGAGAAACTAGGGCACGTATCTGTGAACTGGTCAGTGCAAAGTGTCACATTTATTGATGCAAGAAGGGGATATTCCATCACAGTGAAAAAATTTAAGGGCTACACTTGACCTAAGGGGTTTGGACTTGAACCACAAAGACGATGCAGCCTGCATTGATTTAAAAGAAAGTTCTTCTGCTCACTGACCTTTCTGCCCATAGGGCTGCCCCTGACACTCTTACAGTCTGATCTGCTTCCAAGCATCACCCAAATCTGATTTGCATGCTGGCAGTTCCCAAAATCCAACTCATCTCAAAAGGTACTGACAGAATAGCAGAAAGCCGAAGGAAACTATGGCTTCATGGTGTAGAGATGAGCAGTGAAGTATTCGTCAAGGAGTCGTTCATAAAAGAGCATTACAGACACACTGACAAACTCAACATCTACCCAAGTCTGTTCTTCAGCAGTTGATGTCAAGCAGCACATGGAGCATTTTCTGAGCTCATCTGTCGACAGTCTACAGGGAGGGTGAAAAAGAAAAGGAAACCAGTTCATCCGATGAGTGAATGGATAGGCTGAATTCAAAGCAGAATTTAGAGCAGCACAAGCCAAACCTGTCAGAAATGCACTTAATTCCTGCCTTCCTCCAAACATGAGCATTTGCACCTGCACAAGGTGGACAATACCCTTCTCACATGGCAAAAGCTGCCTACCTTCCTCAGGTATCTAGCATTTTCTAGGCAGTTGGGGTACAGCCATAGGAGGGGCTTTGCAAGGAGGCTCATTAGCAAAAGCCAGATAGAAATGCCCTGTTTTTCTTATCCAGTAATTTTCTCACCACCCTTGAAAATGTGCATAGTAAAACTACCTTAAACAAATCAGTGATGCAAGAATTACATTATATTTCTTAATAGAAAAGATTCCTGCACTTATCTCCTCCTTTGGCAGAAGTTGCTTACTAAGTAGAAGATAAGTGGGATGTTTCAAACAAATATTGATTAAATCCACTATTTACAAGGGAAAAAGTTTGGAAGTAATTAAACTCATTGAAGATGATGGGCCAAGCTGGAACCATGGATGTAATTCCCCATTCTCATCTGCTACTTGAGACAATTTATTCCAGACAACATTTTCAGAATTTCACTAAGAAGAGAGGAAAGAGAAATAACCCCAGCAATGAAAAAGATAACATGCAATCTCTGCAAAAGTAAATTAACTACAATTTAATGTTAGAAAATTTATTTTAAGTAAAAGAATGACCTGTATTGCCACTCCCATTATGAACAGCTAAACAAAAGAATTGCTCAATACATTTGGTCATGAGTTGTCTGCAAAACATGGGGTTTTGTTTATTTTTTGCAACATTACTAAAAAAAGAAAAGTTTTGCCCCTCCCACCTTTTTCCACCTTTACCCTATTTCAAATCCTTTTCCCTGTCAGGTACTCAGGATGTGGCTCCACAGTCACTTTGTGGTGGCAGCAACACAACCTGCCGTATAAAAGGTCACGCAGACATTACTGATGGTATAACGCAGGGGGAGCAAGGCAGGAGAAGGCTGCACTCCTGGCATTTCAATGGAACCACATGTACTTTCACTCCTAGCCACTCACTGAAGTTACCACTACAGGGATGTAGTTATTTATGGACTTGTTTTTCCATGGGCATTTTTAAGAAGTCAGGAACATGTTTCTGAGACACATAAACTGAATTGTCTGTAAACTTTTATCTGTGTCTGCATTTAGCCCAGGAGAAGGTTCATCATATACTGCGAATGCTCATAAAGTCAGAGTTCTCACAGAGTTCAGGAAAACAGACTTCTGTTTCTCAAAATATCAAGTGGCAGCCATGGCTTTTGGCTCCTCATTTCAGGTTTTAAGTTTGCTAGATGTGATGTACTGTGAAAGATCTGGTGAGCCTTCTTAGGGTGAATGGACTCACCAACTTGTGGTTCAACCTGCTCACATCTACGTCCCCTTTCTGTACCGCAGACCCTGCTCCTGTTCTCTCTCACGTCTCTGCTGGGGCTGTAAACTCAGAAGGAAACTCCTCAACCCTCTCACCCCATATGCACAAAACTACAAGGTATTTCCAAGTCCCTATTTCCAAGCAAGGATTAAAACGAGCACTTGCACCTCTGCCCCTAATTACACATTCCTGTATATTTACATTCATTTAATCCATATTGTTTGAAAACCTAAGACCATTCTGCCCTTTACTCCTCCTTTATATCTTACGTAGCACTCTGAGAAGTATTTTAAAAACCTTAAAAGCAAGCAACAACGGCAAAAATGTCTAATAAGTCTGCATTCACCCTGGACTCTCAGGTGTCACTGCAGTGCTACTTATGCTCCCCTGGGAGGAGCAGCCGGGGCAGCAAGGAACTGCTGTCAGATCAAACCAAGCCTCATCAACCACCTGTTTAGGCTATAATTCAAAGTGACTAAGAACTCTTTAGATGTACTACGGGATTCACTGCAAAATAACTCTCAAGTGTTAACTGAGTTAATTCATTTCAGATTAATCAAGCCTTTGATAAGAGCACACTCTAATACAGACCAGCTGAATATAGTAGCTTTTTTTTCCTGTGTAGGTGAAATGGAGGCTTTTGTACTTTTCTAAAGGTCAAAAGGGGAACTTAAGCTATCAGCTCCGTGTTGGTTTTCCCATTCAATCCAGGATCAAAGCAATTTAAGCAGAAAATGATAACCAAACTAAAAGTGAAGCTAGTCACACATCTTGTGACTTCACATGGGAGGATTGGGGGAAGGAACAGAGAGAAAAGGAAGAGTCTTGGAAACACAGTCCAGAAGCTTAGAAAGATTGTATCGAATTGTACGCATGAACACCAGAGCTACTGAATGCTCCAGCCTTTCTTTAAGTGCCTGCTGGTTATCCTCAGCAATATACTTAAGTACAGATTTAAAAGAGGAAGGTACATCATTCACAAGGTCCCTGCATGTATGCAAACATATCATAACACATGCAAAATTTCAAAAGGTGCAGGGTATCATCTGAGGATGTGGTAAAATATGCAAATGTTTGTATTGCATTACCACCCCTAGATCAGCGGGCTTTCTGAATACTGATCAGGAAAAACTTGGTACTCTCACTGGTTAAGCACCACCTGCTAAAGCAGCTGGCAGCTGGCAAGAACCAAGTCAGCCCCTCCACCACTCCAAACTCCATCGGGGGAAAAAAAACCCTACGTGTCTTGGGAAAAGCAATGCAGCTCTTTGGACAAGCTGCACAGCACCATAAACTTATAACCACCTGAAACAATCATTATTTCATCATTGCTGTATACAGCAATTATTACAACAATGTTCTGAAAACTTTTGGAGAGGTGCTAAGATCCTTCTTGAAAGTTTATTATACCTATGTAATACACCATCTTTCTCAAATGTTTTCGTTTGTAGCACATCTTTATAGACGGAAAATAATACATAGGCAACACATAGTATTTCCAACAGTTATGATTTCATTGCAAAACTGCACTGCATTTCAGTATGTGGCAGCTCCTTGCAATAATGAAAATTTCAGCTTTCTTCTCAAGTAAATTTCTCCTTACAGAGAAAAGCTGAAAAATAGGACCGAAATGCACCTCAGAGGCTTAGTAAACTGGTAGTAAATAAACATAACATATTTATTTGATTTGAAATTCGCATGACTTTTGATCAAATCTCAATTTTTTCTGTGAATCATTCATGAAGTTGAAAGCTTGGGTTTCACAATACTCTCGTAATGCTTATTTGCATTCCATAGAGCCTTTGGCAATTATTCTGTGACAAATAAAACATGCATGGTGCATGCACTGAAGATGGAGACAAGCTTATTACCAGGGTCAGCATAATTTTAACTTCCTTTTGCTACCATTCGCAGAGCTTGTGTTTTGAGGCATCACCTCTCCTTTACATATCAGCCCCATTTATTCAAGTGTCTTACCATGGCTGTAATTGTGATGGCACAGATTCTGCACTGCGTCTTGCTTTAACCTGAGGAAGTGACAGCCTCCAGGGAGAAAATTAGCCAACGGAAATGACACAAAATTCCAGGAGAGTTCAAATAGCACACCTTTAAGTGAAGTGTGATATTAGGACCAGAGGAGAAATACTCCTAAAGTATTGGAGTATTATCCTCTGGATGCAGCCTTTAAAGTAATTTTCAATATTCATTTATCCACCCTATCTCTCCCTGCTCTCTCTGTCTCCTTCATAACATCTCTAATTTTCTTCCTTTCCTCTTCCTGGCAGGAAAGGACCTCTTTTACTTACATTGCCCAAAATTGTCCAGCAGCTGCAGATATAGAAGGAGAAAAGAGTTCAGTGCAATCTGCCATCACAGCAAGATCAGGTTTTGGGGGTGGATTTTCTTCCTGGGGAGCATAGGGGAATGCAGGTGGGGGCCATTTCTGCAGCTCATCAGGACACAGCCCAAAGCCCATATGGGTGGGTTCCATCTCCCCATACATCAGCTAGGAACAGGAGGATGGTGCACAGGCTTTCAGAGCTGTTTGCTCCCCAGAAGTGGCATATGCCAGAGAAGAATCTTACTTGCAAAGATGATGGTGAACTATTTTTTGTGCGCCCTGCAATTCAGAAAAGGGGGAAAGGGACTGCCCACCTCTTGGCACACTCCTCCACAGCCCAGTTGGCCCCACAGCTCTTTGGATATGAAGGTTAAATAGCAAAGTTAAAGACATCAACATCTACAGAGAATTGAGCACTGCTGAGCTGAAGCAGAAAGCCTGGCTTCTACAATGGCTTGTTTCACAGGGCCCGCAGCAGCAGGGACCTGACAGACAGCAACGCATGAACCGAAATACCAGGGTCACAACTGCAGTTGTCATAGGAAGCAGTACTTTTGACAATGCTGGATTTCCTCAGCCTTTGACTTACTCCAGCTCCAGTCACTACTCACATGTATAACTATGTGCAGTAATAAAAGAGGGAAAGAGTACCACTTGACCGAGCAATTGCAGTGAAAACGGCAGCAAAGCTGTGATCTACTTCCTATCTGTAAAATGTGTCTCCAGTGCCCTTTTATTCTACTCGTGCTTACTATTCCTTTCTCAAATGGATGGTAACAGGTATTACTTGTTTTGCACTAAGAAAATGTAATTTCCTTAACTTTTCGTGCTGATTAGGAAATCAACAGGCAGTATAAGCAAGGTTAATCGCTTTTCCCGTTTAAAATGTACTGCTCTTGAAAGAATTAGAGTAACAAGAGATCACCTATACATACAACTCTATGCACATGTGTACACTATCAAACAAAACAAAAATTGCTGGCAAATGAGATTAATGGCAAAAGCCACGTGAATAACACATTTTTACAAGACAGTTATCTAGGAAAAAGTTAAGTTTAATTGTCTTTCAGATCTGTTATGATGTAATAAATGTCTATTAATGTTTAGCAGCAAATTGGGTTTTAATAATCATTGCTATTTTTGGCTGGTGGGTGACATGTACTTTAAATATAAACCAGATTTATGTTTTACACCAGGAGGACTTTCTCAGACGACTCTCCTTGACTTAACCTCTTCACACCCCACAAGACATTCAATATAATTTTATTTCTAATAGACTGTGAGCCAATAGGATCATGTTTGCTACTACTGATGTTTTCAATGAGAAATAAAATCAATGAGGTTTATGCTGAAGATAAGTGTAAGTGATTAGTTAAGTGTAAGTGGCTTGGAAAATATTAGGAGGGTTACATTATTCAACCAAATGATGCAAATTAAGAAAGAGTCTGGATAGAAGTAAAATCTATGAAAAACTCCTGACCTTGCTGTGTTGGAGAAATCTTAGCTAGAATTTGTTCTTTTGTGGGCAGTCTCAAAAAAATTAGTATTAGCAGGTGAGAAACTCTGTCTCATTTTTCAACATAAGCAGTCAACCTTAAGCATTCATATCTACAATGAAAAAAAACCCCATTCTTCTTAGACCCAGAGACAATAGAGCAGCCCAGTGGGTTGCTAGGAGAAAAGTAGAACTTGATGTAGTACAGAAAGAGCAGGGAAGTGAGGCAAAGCCAGTCCATAGACTGACTGGAAAAGCAAGACAGTAACACAGCAGCAGCATTTTGCATCATACAAAAGTAAGAGATCTGCATGCAGAAGAATAAATGTTGCATCTAAATTTCTAGGTGTGGTATTTTCCAATGAGCTACATACACAGGAATAACAGAAAAAGCAATAGGCCAAATAACAGAACAAAAAGAATTTACAGTTCCCTACAGCAAATGTCTGTGCAGTAATAACAAAGAGCCTGTTTTTCCCCATTTTACCAGGTTAATGACTTCTGTTGCACATTAATCAAGAGTCCAGCCTCTTTGATCTTTGGAGGAAAAAAAAAAAAAAAGGAGATAATTATTGCAGTAATTTTCTGCACAGATAGTTTTGTTATTATTTATAACCTCCTAACAGAGGTCACCATCTAACCCAAAGCCCAGTTATGAAAGGTCCTGGGCATTCTCACAGTAAAACACAGCTTTACTCCTCCTTCCCCTTTCCTCCCTCATATTAACCAATCAACAAAGAATGGGAGGAAAACACTCTTTTGCAGAGAATAGAGGTGTAGAGAGATAGAAGCTGGTGATTGCCCTTCAACTCTGAAACCAAGCTTCAGCCAGTTAAGTGGACTATTTCCAGCTGAATTCAATAGGATGTGGTAAATACTCAGTATTTCCTTACTCTCTACAGAAGCAGCCCTTCCAATGAGAGCAACTGAACCCAGTCCAATCTCTGACAAAAATATTTCCCGCCCCCCAGTAATTTGCAGTTGCCTTAGCTTTGTCCCTCTGCAAAGGGGTACTCTGGAGATCTTTTAGGTTAGCAGTGAACCCAGTCTCTTCCCAAGCTACTACTTCAGCACTGAAGCTCAATTAGCAAACTGGATAGCAAAGCTCCCATCGAACCTTAGGGAAATGAGGTAATATCCTCAGCATCCCTCTTACTGCATTCACAACACTGGAGGACAAGACTATAGCCAGTCTTGTATAAAGTGTTGCTAAACCCCTGTCCAGTGAAAACATGAGGGCTCAGCTGTGTGTGAAGGTACACTGGTGTCACCCCAAGCCAACAATCCCTCCTCAAACACAAGCTGACAGACTGCAACTTATTTGGTCTCCTTCCTGATGAGGAGCATCATACAACTATACACAACAGCTATTTGCAATCCGAAGTTGCCACTGCACTCCAGCTGAAAGTCAACGCTTCTCTTGGTACTACAAAGGAAACATTTTATACTAGAAACTCTGGATGGATAAAATATTTATATAACATGGATCACATACACTTCTCTTTTCCCTTTTGAAGTGAAACAAAGGCCAGATATTTCCAGCTGAAACTACAAAAGGGATCTTAACTAAACAGAACATTTAAACCCAGCTGGAATTTTCACCAGGAGCACCCAGCTGCAGCCTCTGCTCTTACACTGCGACCTGGCATTGCCAAGACCCATGTGGTGACCCGTTCTTCTCCAAAAAGACTGGCCCCCTAATTCTTGCAAAAGGTATTTTTAAAGTCAAAACACTTGCTTTTTGCAAAAGAAAAGCCACTAACTCCAGTAAGCATGTGTGCTTTTTAAAGGGTACTATAAAGTTTCTAAACAATAAAACGTTTGGGTGGGTGAAAGGCTAAAATTAATTAATTCCCTGAGTGCTTTCTTGCAGAAATTAATTGTGAGGACAATCAGGACAAACGTGCTTTTTAAGAGAATTATCTTGGGCAGCTGAGTAAGGAATGCGAGACACTTGCCCTATTTTCATGCCTCATAGCTGAGGATCAGTAGCAACCAGCCAAAAGAGAAAATACAGCTGTTTTGAAACTTGCCAATCCAAAATGTGCCTGCCTCGGTAAGCCTCAAATTAAACACATTTCTTAATGGCCTATTATGTAGTAACAGTCACTAAAAAATCCACAGGAAAACTGAAGACAGTCCTTACAACATAAGGTCGTCTAAAGTCCCAGAAAATGAGGCAGCATCATGGGGGGGAAGAGGGGACAGACCCCCAAACCCCTGAAACTTTCTCAGTGCCTTTTTCCCCAAATAAACCTACTCCTACCTGACTTCCCCTGAAATTAAGGGATTGAAGTTAATCTTTTAGATAAATTATTGCAGGACTGGAGCAACTATATTCAACAACAACGCTCTCATTTGTAGTTTGCCAAACTGAAGCAATGAACATCTGTAACATTTTACATTTTTAAATACACATTGAACTTAAAATAATCAAGAAAACAATGTAAATGTGTAGTTCAGTCACAGGCATCTTGCAAAATCAAATATGATCAAATACAGTCAGACTGAAATGGGATGGCTGTACCACTGAGACTCTGCAATGAACTTCATTACTCAGTTTACTGTTTCCTTAGAAATAATGGAACCAGTCTCATTTCCATATACCCTAAGTATAACAGTTGTAAAATTTGCAGTAACACCTTTATTTGTGGTGGTACATATAAAGTATGCAAGTCCACTTCTGATTTTACTCTTAATGCAGCGCTTCACCTAGAAAAGCAAGATGTCTCAGTAGTCGAGGAGAAACATTTAATTGTAGAAATCACATTCAATTCCAAAGAAGAAATTAAGCACCTCTGGTAACTATAAGGCAAGATAATTAATCTGATGTATGGGCCTGTCTCTTGTGATATTTTGCAAGGGACTCTATAAATACCAAAATGTAGCTATGTTTGATATGCAAGATAAATTTGAGGGGAGGACGGAGAATTTTGGTATCTCCTGGAATGTTCCCTGTGAAAGGAAGACCACATTTCTTATCCTCTGCAGGAGAGGGTTTCAAAAGCACTGCTCTAATGCTAGCTCATCTGAGGACACTGGCAAAATCCCACTGATTTCTGTAGGAAGAAGCACAACCAAGAGAGGGCCTTTGAAAACATCACCCTAAGCCTAGCAAGCAGCAAGTAAAACCTTTGTTATTTAAGGTCATAGCTCAACGTGGAACTGCAATAAAGTATTTCATTCAATTATCTGAAAAACCATTCACAGTAAACAACAAACAACAACTTTTTACTACATCTTTACTTTGACTTATTTTACTGTAAGAGGAGTAAGCACTCTAGTTTATAAAACAAGGGGATAAACAACAAAAAGAAATCAGCCCTAAACATTTTGCTAAAGCAATCACTCCCTTGTTCATTTTGTTCTCCCTGTAAGGGAGATTCACAAGGGTAAAGCGGGAACACTGGGCTTGAAAAGTAACCAAAATTGGCAAATTGTGCAGAAAGATAGACAGCGTCATTGTTTAGCACTTGGCACCACTGTGGATCTGAGCAAGCAAGAACACAGATCGCCTGTGATGGGAAATCTATCAGAAGTAACAGAGCCAACTGATGGCTAAAAATCTAACATTAAGATTCTTTCATCCACTGCTTACCTTACATTTACATAAGTTTCACTTCCAAGGCAAACAGACCCCAAAGAGGCAATGTCTGAATTGAAAGAAAACTATTTCAGCTAAGAGGAAGGTCAAGACCTTCTGTTGATTCAAAATGACCGTCAACAAAAAGAGCAATACCTAAAATTAATTATCTCCAAAGTAACACTTTTTTCCATTCAGGCTTTGCCTAGACAGTAATAGAAATAGGGAGTGAAGACCTGAGCATGTCTTCTGAGGGCAAGAAGGGGTAGGTTGCTTCCTGGCATCAGTGTCCCTTCTGACCACACAATTTAACACTGCCTTTACGCAAAGCATACGTTCAGTGCAAATGCAGCCAGTATAATTCAGCAGTGTATCATACACAAGCCCACAGAGCCAGATCCCAGCCAGGGCTGTCTCATTACGGAAGAAAACAGAAATAGCATTTGTAAATTGGATGCGATCACCAGGAACAGTTTAGCTTCAAACGCTTCAGAAATCTACGTGTATAAAGCCAAAGCATTACATGCCAGTAGATTTCAGGCTGTAGATAGCTTTAGGGTGAGAGAGTAGGGAGAGCCCAAGCAGGACACAGTTTGCTATCAGAACTTTATCAAGAAGTTTATGCTTGATTTCTTCCTCCTACATTAGGAATTAAAACCACTGATGTGGGGCTCGGATCAGCAGAGTGAAGGGGGGGGGCATACTCCAAACAAGCACCTCCTCACAGCTTCAGTCCCAGCTAGAGAGAGACAGCAATGCTTGGCAAAGAGAAGTCCACTAATGTCAGAGGTTGAGGTTTTTTGCCCATGAGGAGTCTTGTTGAGTGCCACAGTCACATACTGACACCAGGAAACAAAAATGCCTTTTCATGGAAATCAGGTTGGGAAACTTCCAGGAATTTCCTTCCCTTTTACAACTGCCCTTCTTTTTAAAAACCATCCCATTTTGAGACAAACACAGTCTGCTCCAAACACAAGAAAATTAGGTGCTTTTACAAGCCTGAAGTCTTTACAAGCCACATCACCTGAAGAGGAAGGAGTTAATCATCTCGGAGGCAAGGAAATAATCCCGGGTTACCCAGCAGCGGAGCTGAATTTAACTCTGAGGCACCAGAGGCCCTCGGCTTACATGACTGGGTTACAGCAGGAACTTCTCAGCCAACCTGCGTGTATCATGGATATCCTGGAAAAGTTACTTTCAACTCTTCCTTGAGAACTGGAATTATGTAAACTCTCGTCCAGAACAACAGAAGGTATAGATTTGCTGTTAACCCAGCATTGCTGATCCAAATGACATATTTCTGATTTTTTTCTGAATTTTATGTTTTCCTGAAAATAATCAAATTATCAATTTCAATATTTTTGAAATTAGTTTTTCCTATTAACCAGTTAGGAACTACTTTTTCTGATGTTGTTTCACTTCATGGCAGTTCATTTTAAGAAACTAAGGTGCTCTTAACAGAAAAGATTTCAGTTGTGTTGAAACATTCTGGCTGATACATGATTTTGAGAAAAAAAAAGTCAATTTGCTGGAGAAAATAGTACTCCCTGGATTTTTTTTTCTCATCAAAATTGCCAGTAACTTAAAGTAATTTTCTCTCTACTCAATGGAGAAGATGCATGCAATGTGATGACTCAGATAACTGTTGCATAAAATGGTCAGACCACGGGGCAGCCTACTATGAGATGAGAGGAGAACCAGGAGAACCAGAACCTTCTACAAATGAAGGCTGGTGCTGGAAGGCCCTCCATGTCCCTGATTCCCCATCATATTTCTGTTATGCTTCCCTCAGCAAAAGGGCAAGTCCTTTTTCCCCCATCCTCCTTGAATGCAAAATGCATGTACATTTTCAAGTGCGCTTTTTCCTGCTACCAAATATACTTCCACTTCTATATCCTTCACTTCTTAAATACCCAGAACCTCTGTCCCGCTGGGCTCAGTCTCAAACCCACTGCCTTCTTCCCCATAAATGCTGCCATGAGTCCCAGCCTTTCATTCCTGTAGGTAAAAACAAGACTGAGGGGAGAAGTACAGACCAGCCCATCGCTGAAAGCTAATGGGTGGAGAGTAGTTGAAAACACAGATCTCCCTAGAATTATATTCTCCTTACTGAGTAATTAGAAGTTAGCCACAATTAAACCAGAACAGCTGGTCAAACAGTGGGTCTGCTCCCTGGTAGCAAACTCGCTGATACCAGCAGTAAGGATGAATGCAACGTGCTCTTTTGTGCATCCCTATCAACTTCAGCATTACTGAGGCAAAAAGGTGGAGATTAGGGAAGAGAAGTGAGAGCGCAAAGCACGTTCCAGCATTGCCATCCTCAAGTGCCACACAATCAGTTCAAGCACTTTCCTCTGCGAGATTCCCTTGCATTTCAGCTCTCTCTACGTACTTTAGTTTCCTACCTGCCTTGAAATGCATTCACTAATGTTTAGCTTTCAAAGAACCGAGTTGCGAGACTGAAGTGTTCTTCCACTGATCTTTCTCTGACCTAATCCGGGTCTTGCTATTCTCATCTACAAGTAACTGATACTGGAGAGGCAGCGTCAGAGTCTTCCCTACCAAGCATGGCAGCAATGTCCAAGCGAACACTATAGACCTAAAAAGCTCATGTCAGGAATAACTGGAATTAAAGCTCAGGGTTGTGAGAAGAAGGGGGGGGGGGGGGGGGGAGAAGAAAGAAGAAAAGAGGGTGAATCCTGAATTAGTTGGCATCGTACTTTTGATCCATAGGACTTCCTTGTGCCTTCCTCTCCACAGCATTACGCTACCTTTCCTTGCAAAAACAGCCAGCACCTTTGATTAATTTTTGAACACTAATCTTCCAGTCAGCAGCAGGATTTTATCCAGTTTCAGTGAAAGTGTCAGACTGGTTCACCCTATTTAATGAAGCCACTGTCACATAACCTGCAGTCCACACTTCAAGACTATACCAGAACTGAGCCCTCCTCATAGCCCTTCAGCATCTCTACATATCATCACTGTAATTTAAATTGGCAAAGTTCCTGTGAAATACAGCAAGCCCCAACCCTTAAAACATGTTCCTCTGTCTTCTTAACCAAACAGCATCTGGAAAGGTTTTCCCATGTTAAGCAAAAGGGCAAAAAGGAATAATCAAGAACACCACAGCATGGTTATCAGAGGCAGGACAAACAATTGCAGGGATAACCAACAAAGCGAGAGCTCATCTTCACAAAGCCGATAATTGTGTCCATGAGGCTAGCAATTCCAAAGGCAGCCTGCATGAAAATCACTGTGAACTGAAAACATGCAACTTGTATCTCTGTGGTGTAAAGCAAAGCTATGCTGTAGTGACAGTGAGAAAACTAAATCAATACTGTTCAAGGCCAATATTGGTAAGCCACTAACCAAACGAGCAGCAACGTGAACCTATTGATTCTGTAAAGCTGTATTTCCATGATGTTTTCTTCACCTTCTGAAACATTTCTATCACCTTGCAAAATGGAAAACCAGAGACCAAAACTCCTAATTAATACTTCCTCAAAACCTGAAGTCACACTTAGATCATTACAAAAACCCTTGGTAGCATGTTCTGCATTATATGCTCGTCAAAATACATTAACAGCAAAAATTGTTTTTTAATTTATTCTGCTCTGGATTATCAGGCTGAACACTTAGTTATGACAACCTCAGGCAACTGAGCAAGGCTACCTGGTTGGGTTCGTGACACGCTCTGTCTGACTGACAACTGCTCCTGCTGAGTACACGGGAGTGCAGACAAAGCACATCACTATGCGGGGACAAAACCAGGTAAAATTAATGCATGGGCTTATTTTAATGTGCATCCAGAGGTAGAAAAGCCTGTTGACCACTGGAGACTTGCATGTCCCCATCTTCCTTCCCAGCCAGGTGAAAGGCTTCTGAGGACACACTTACCTTCCCCTCCCTCCCCACTGTTCCCCTCATCTCAGGGTGAAAACCGGGGCAGGATTAGAAAAGAGCTAGGGGATAAACACATCAGTAAAACAATAAATACCAGCTAGACAGCTACAAAGGTCAGGAGATGTTTAGGAAGATTACAAGTTCAAAGAACACAGCAGCAGCAAGTACTGACAGATAAAGCGTACCTCTCCTTCTGAAAAATATATGCAAGTTGCATACATATATATCGTACATACATACAATTTTTCATACAAAATTTTAATCATTTTTGCTCTTATTTAAAATTGTTTTCAAAAGTAGCCTGAAACATGAAGGGCTACCTTCCTTACTAGTGCTTTCCTACCACAGACTGCATCCCCATAGAGTGCTGGAGAGGATGCTTGCCTGCAATGTTGTGTCAGAGGCCTCCAAAGGGATTTCTTTAACAAGTCAGAGATTTGGGGGTTTTGGCAGAAGCGGCAGGGGTAGGAAGGGGCTGCACGGGTCCCACACACCTCCAGAGCGGCATCTCAGAGGAAGCCCTGCCCAGTCACTGAGGCCACCACACCCAGTCCTGCTTCCTCCCCTCGTGGGGGACAGAGTGGGTAGAGGCCCTGGTGGGGTCAGGGCACTCAGACCCGCTCTTTGGTGCCCATCACCCCTAGGTGGTATGGGGCCTGCCCCACGGACTCCTCCCAAGGCCCCACCACCAGGATCCCTGGGCCCCATGGCAACCCCTGATCCTAAGGCCTTACTTTGATGGCCCTCAAGCAGCAATTCTCCTCCCCCCCACCTCAGGCCCCACCATGACCCGCTGGCAGGGCCCAGCAGCCCCACAGCAACCAGGCACGATTTCTTCAGCAGCCCCATCCCACACCCACAGCACAAAACAGTTGTCCTCTCTGGTGCCCCTCCATGGAAACCAGTGCCAAGGCTCCCAGCCACCTGGGAGAGGAGACACAGGTCCCTAATGCTGCTTTCAGACCCCAATCCAGGCTGTATTAGGCGTACCAAGAGGCCATTAAATTGCTAACACAGCTTTAAGGCCAGGCAGGCAGGAATAATGGTTTGCAGAAGACTTGTTATCTGAGATAGAGTGCCTTGAAGCCATCAGGGAGCCCTGAAGTGCCCCAGCAGGCCAAAAAGCATGGTGAGAACATGGCTACTGTCCTTCACCAGGTGAAGAGGTCAGACTGCATTTACGAAGTCAACCAACACCTACAGAAGTACTCCAAAAACAATGCGGCCTTTGCAAAACATAGCCCAAAGGCCTGCAACGCTTTCCCCTCTCCTCCAAAATAATCAGATTTTAAATATACCCTTCAGAGAAACGGTCCAGCCATTAACAGTAACTGTTTCTTATGCGCATCAGTAAAAGATGTAGTGCTACAAAGACTAAATGGGACTTATAGAAAAGAAGCCATAAATCTTTGTCAGCCTCTCAGAAATGAACACTTAATACAACTGGCTTGGAGTACTTCACTTCTCACTCAGCTGAGGTACCAATTATGGTACCACTATGATACATTTTAATCATTGTTGTTAATGGCTCCCCCAATTTATTTTATCCCCTCTCCTGCACTAATGAGCTGTGCTCAAAGTCTCATGATTCAAATGCTTCCCCCTCCCAGCTGAATAAAACAATCTTTTGGATTTTGACCTATAATACTGCTGACCTATTCAAAGACATATGAAAGGACTCCAGACATTTGGACATACAGAAAGTTTGGGTCAGAAAGTAGAGTTACAATGCAGCCAGCAGTCATTTGTTTCCCTTTTCTTGCCCCTATTTCTACTCCTGTGCTCCTTTGCTTCTTCCCCACCCCACCCCCCAGTGCTTTAATTTCCTTATCAGCAGGTGAATACTTTCTTTTCATATTGTAAAAGTCAGTGTAAAACCAACACATTGTTTAGGGCCACAAACACAGAGTTGCCTACTAAATCTCGACCACCCCTTTAGTTACTAGTTGGCAATAATTTAACAAGCAGTTTTACAATCTCAAAAGGGGGAACACATTGCATGCTAGCGAGAAGCCTCCTCACTTCTACAAAACTCAGCACAAATCCAGTCTCCTTATCCCAGCAGTGCAAAGGAAACCAATGATTCAGGCTCGCCAAAGCAGGACCAACTAGAAATACTCTGCATCCATACATCCTGTGTACGATGGAAGCACATCCAAAAGCATTTCCAAAGCAACAGTGAAGGGGCTCAGTCACAATGTGCAAAGAGATTCAGGTAGCCTGGGCACTGATATTCCCCCAGATGAGATCAAGGGTCATGCAGCAGTGTTAAAAAGCAGTAAATCAAAACATCTTGAAGAAATTCCCCCCGTCCCACCTAAGTCAGGGAACTTGCTGCCACAAGAAGATGATGAAGCCAATTCACAAAAGCAGCAGATGTTTATATCCCAGCTCTTAATCCTCGAGAGCTCACAAAATCCTTGTGACCAGGTTATCCTGGAACCATTTATCAAACAATCTGGCAACCTCTTTGCTGCTCAGGATCTAAGGAAATGAGAGAGGGAAGTCACATACAGAACAACTCTCACATTTGTTGCAACCGCAAGTGGGTAACACAGATGCAGACGTATTCTGACTAGTTTTCTCCATCATCCCCTGAGAAACTCATGACAAAAGTCATCCAAGCAAGAGCATGTCAGAGACAACTTTTCTTCTATGCTAGTGACTAAAAATAAACAACAAGGAAGCTTTTATTTATTTATTTTTCTCTCCTCCCTCCCTCTCCCTCCATCGTATCAACTACCAATTTTCTTTCCTGGCTAGTTCTAGATTTTTTAAAAACTTCCTTCCTGCTGCGTACCAAGAATATAGAAATTTAAAGCAAAAGCCACTTTCAAAACTGTTTTTCTTCCTGAAGAGGTAGTGGGTTCAAGGCACAGTGTACCCCGCATCAGTCTTCAGACTATCTGGCTGCCTAAGCTCCAAAACTACAAGGAAAATACATCGATAAATATCCCCAGTGCTCTCTCTGCATGACAACAGCTGTCTTCCTACCCAGAAGATCCTAACTGTCCTCCACAACGCACCCTCCCTCCATGAGTGGCAAAAATCTTCCTTACAATGAAGTTGTGCTCATGAGCAGTTTTATCTTTTGCAGAGCGTTGAATGCTGCTGTGACAGCAGGTACCTTCTGGGCTCTGAAGCCCTGCAGGGCTTTGGTTATGAAGAAGCACCACCTTATTCTGCATGTATGGGGGCCAGTTTCAGGGTTGGATCATGGCAGTGGCTGGGTAGGGAATGGTCCCATGAAACACAGCAACACATTTCATGGGGGACTTCCTTTTTACTCTCTGCCTAAAAACTCTGTGCCATATGGAGAGCTGGCAAAAGGGAGAGGACAGATGTCTGGAGACATTATAGTTTCTATGTTAACTGCCTGTGAGTTTATTCATCAAAAGGTGATCACCCTTTGTTCCGGTAAGAATTTATTTCAACTTTCTTTGCAGCTTTGAGAGGTTGACAGCAAATCACTATTACATAGTTCTCAAAAAGTACCAAGTGATTTGCAGCCTGATTAAAAGGCAAGGTTCTTAGCCTGAAATACCAAACATTAAGCAAAACCTACAAAGGCAGAACACAACTAAAAGTGACAGCAGCAGAAAAGGAGATGAATGGAAGCCCTCTCCATAGCCAGGCAGGCTCTGTATAGGTTTGCACACCCACGTATGACACTGGACCAGGCTGGATGTCACAGGGATGCACAGCTACACAAGCAAAAACATGCTGCTACACCAAAGAGAAGCTTCTTTCTCTGCATTCAGAGAAAGGGGAAGTTTGGAGCACTTGAACAAGTACAACAAAAACACTCCCTCTTTTTTAAAGAGGGACTTGGATGTGCATGCTGTGATAAGAAAACAAAACACACCACAGAAGCTATTCACTTTCCAGCAGTATTTCACAGAGACAGAGCTCCCATGAGATGTCCTTTGATTCAACGTGGAGGTCATTTCCTGTGGACTAGGGAGAGCATTAAATGCCCACGTGGATCTTGGAAACAAGAAAACAAAATTGGAAGACTCAATCATTTAGAAAATCTCTTTCAATAGTAAATCTGCTTTTGGAGTTTGCATCTTGTAAGCAACACTTCCTGTGGAGGAGTAGCCATCGGCCGTACGAATCTGCAGTCTCACAAGCTGGAGATGAAACCTGAAGTGAGAATTCAGTTCACAGATGGGCATGAAGCCCAAAACTTGTCACACTGTTTGGAGGAGCATCAGAGATACAAAACGAAGTCAGCTTCATCCAACTGCAACCGATGTGAAGCTGAGGGGAAGCTACCCTGGCATTGTCTTCACCTGAGCACTGGATAGATTTCAATAGTGAAATCATAGACATTCGGACAGAGACACAGGAGAAGGGAGACGTTAACTATCCCTTTCCCCTGGGAAGGAATGTTCTAGAGGGAACCTTGCAACACTACTCACAACAGAGAAATCTCAGAAAACAGGTGACGGAGTAAGTTGGCAAAAGGGGAGGGAGCTGGTAGCATTTTCCTGAGGTTTGCTACCAACATAACTACAATCTGGACAGGCTGGACTGATGGGCTGAGGCCAATTGTACGAGATTCAACAAGGCTAAATGCTGGGTCCTGCACTTGGGTCACAACAACCCCATGCGACGCTACAGGCTTGGGGAAGAGCGGCTGGAAAGCTGCCCAGCAGAGAAGGACCTGGGGGTGTTGGTTGACAGCCACCTGAATATGAGCCAGCAGTGTGCCCAGGTGGCCAAGAAGGTCAACAGCATCCTGGCTTGTATCAGAAATAGTGCGGCCAGCAGGACTAGGGAAGTGATCGTGCCCCTGTACTCAGCACTGGTGAGGCCGCACCTCAAATACTGTGCTCAGTTTTGGGCCCCTCACCACAAGAAAGACATTGAGGTGCTGGAGTGTGTCCAAAGAAGGGCAACAAAGCTGGTGAGGGGCCTAGAGCACAAGTCTTATGAAGAGCAGCTGAGGGAACTGGGGTTGTTTATCCTGGAGAAAAGGAGGCTGAGGGGAGACCTTATTGCTCTCTACAACTACCTGAAAGGAGGTTGTAGAGAGGTGGGGGTCGGTCTCTTCTCCCAGGTAACAAGCAATAGGACGAGAGGAAATGGCCTCAAGTTGCACCAGGGGAGGGTTAGATTGGATATTAGGAAAAGTTTCTTTACTGAAAGGGTTATCAAGCATTGGAACAGGCTGCCCAGGGAAGTGGTTGAGTCACTGTCCCTGGAGGTACTTAAAAGACATGTAGACATGGCGCTTAGGGACATGGTTTAGCGGTGGACTTGACAGTGCTAGGTTAACAGTTGGACTTGATGATCTTAAAGGTCTTTTCCAACCTAAATGATTCTATGCAAAGAGGCTGTTCTTCAGCATAGTAACCTATCCAGTATCTTCACCCAATCACTGTTAAAGGGTTATAAACTTTTACCCAGTCCAAGTATGGCTGTAGAAGACTGCAATAAAAAGGATGCTTCTGTTGAAACAGCTTTCACTAAGTAAGAGGGGTAGGAAGACACCCAAGAGAGAGAGAGAGAGAGAGAGAGAGAAGCATCTATTCTTTATATAAGTACCAATGTATCTTGGCACTTTCTACAACATAGAAATGATTGCCCCCCTCCTTGGAAGAGTTTATCATTTACAGTGGAGGGCAAAAACAACTGGAAACCATGCTAGCAGTTCAGGGAAACAAGAGCTGTGTGGTTCTCAAGATAAAACATCATTTGCCAGTCTATCATCTATTTCTTCTGGCACTTGATGAAACTGCCTGCCTGTTTTTTCCACCAAAATTCAGGTCAGTCACTGTCCCTCATTCACAGTGTCACAGCCACTCTGAAAATACACATCAAAGCATTAGCTGAAAAAGCCAACTGCCAGGCACCACTGCAATGCAGGTCAAGCACACATTTTTCTTTTTTGCCTGTGCAAAAGGCCACGCTTATTCCCCCCAGAACGTAAATCCCAGCCACCTGTGAGGAGGCAGATACAGCAAGCAAGCAAAAGCTGCCATCCCACTGCCCCACATGGTGATGCTCTTGGTTAGCACGGAGGTGGGAAATAACATGTCACCTCCCATAGTAGCTCACTTCAGCAGCCAGAGGGGATGGTCAGCAACACACTGAGCAACAGCATGCACATATAGACCCATCTCTCTCCTCCCGACTGCCAGCCTGCACAGCCCATAAACATGCAGTGATTTTCCCAAGGCCCTTGACACAAGAGGGTTGTTAAACAGGTGCTTCTCTGAAGGGAAGAAGAACTTAAGAGCAAAACAGAGACTATGATAATGAACTGTTCACAAGGGCTTTATCTCCGCAGGGGAGGGATTTGTTGGTTTTAAATTCTCAGCCAGCAGATGATGAAACTCCTCTCCCTGGGGTTTACTGACCAACAGTAAACAGCATGCATGTATACATGCATGATTTTTTTTTTAAGCTCCTATTACTTTAACACAGGTTTAAAGGAACCCAACATATATTGCACCTAACACAGGAACAACTGAGTAACAAATGCAAGACCAAATTTCACGACTTACCTTTTTTTATCTGCTGCAATACCTCCACTCACCTGCTTATATACCAGCACAGAGAAGCATGAACACAGGACAGGAACAAAAAGAATTTGCAGTATCAAAGGGCCAGGTTCCAGGAGCTGGCACCTCCGTGCCTGACGCTGGGCCAAAAAAAAAAAAAATTAAAAAAAAAAATGGTGGGGCAAATGCAGCCTATGTTACCCTGTTCTTTCTCCACAGTGCTATTCCCTTATGCACCTAATTTGCTTCTGGTTTTCAGACCATTGCTCTCTAATATTACTGTTCTTTGCCTCAAAAATAGGGAAATTTTTAAAGGAGAAAAAGATATACACACACACACACCCCCCTTAAAGACTGGCTGGATTGTTCTTGACCTTTTAAGTTTTTCAGGTTTGGAGAAGAAGGGGAGATGTTGCCCCTTACCAGGGAGCTGTCTGATCTTTTTTTTGGTTCAGTCCACAGCTCAGAGACCAAATCTGAAGCTCCAATTCTCATGCAGTAACAGGACTGAAGGAGCTGAGATTTCAAGAAAGATACCAAATACAGAGAGTTTCACAATGAAACTGCTAGAAGAAGCAATTCTGAACAGCCATTTTCAGTGGCTCCCGCCACCAGCAGACACCGCTTCTGCGTGTAAAGGCACAACTTCTCCCCAGCCGCTGTCCTCTCTTGCGAGCGTACGACAAAGGGAGACTGAGCTTCCGCAACAAAGCCAGAGGAACCCTCTGCTCTCTTAAGAAGCAGCTCATTAAACTGCGTAAAAGGCGAAACAGCCAATACACCCAAGTACCACAAAACTGCCTCAGACAGGCAAGGATTTAGCCTGAGTAGACGTTCTTTCATCATTTTCAAGTGCTGTGTTACGACCTCATCCAAACTGCACTCTGCCACAATAGAGAAGTACTGATGGATATGAATAAATGGGGAACTGATGCCTAGCTGCTAACACGAAACATTAACTTTGTCTTGGCCATCATAGTTTTTTAATTAGAATAATAAATTTTAACAATAAAAAGCCCTATTTCCTGAGACCAAAGTGCTTCTACCATAATTAAAGGAAGACTGTGGGACTCAGGCCAAAATAACACTAGAAATGGCCTGCAAGCAGAAGGACAACTCTGCCCGTGACAGCAATATGCCTATAAACCAACCATTAGCACTGCACTGTCCCAAATACTGTGTTCTGAAACAGGTTATCTTGTATCGCATTCCCTAGTAAATCTGTGCACACGCTTAATTCCACGGTAAGCAGGACATAGCTCTCAAAGGAGAACAAGCTATCCCAAATTATTTCATATTCTCTGCAGGACAACAGCAAATGTGTGCCCGTAGACCATGATGCACTGGCACAGGGTATCTCACAGTAATTTGCCCATGAATCAGGTATCTAGCTGCAGGTACAGCCTCCATGAAAAAGCACGCCTTAAATTTCTGAATCAAGAACTACACTTGGCAAGAGTGGTGCAAAATCCTATATCAGTCCCCTTCCCTGCTCTGCAACTCTGCTTCCTCCCCCAGCTTATTTTGGTTACTTGGATGAGAAGCAGACAGCTCACACGTATCCAGCCATCAGTCAGCTGCAGCCTGTGTATATTACTACTAATAAAAGTGCTTTATAAAAATATTATAGATTCACAATGTATAAAAAACCAGTTCTAAATAACAGCCATGCACCTCATTATTAAAAAAAAACAAAACCAACAGTATAATATCACATTTAAAAGTCACTTGGGAGAGAAGATGAGTACTCGGAGCAGGCACACAGTGCTGCCGTAGGTCCCATGCATCCAAAAAGTTTGCGTTTTGCTGCAAGTAACTACAGGACCAAAAGCAGCCCTGAGCAATTAGTGGACAAAGCACCTCAATTAAAGCACTGAAGGTTCAACACCAAAGATGAGGGGAGAAGAAAAAACACAACCAAACAAAAACATACACATGAAGACTATTTGTAAGAAGTACAGGGATGATGGCCAGAGAAGCAAGACCCCAGCACTGCCCACCCTCAGACGTGTTCCTTGCACAGGGACTGTTGGAGGCCATGCTAAGGGGAGAAGAGGGAAAGGGTGCCTTGACATGGCTTTGTTGAGAGATATCTAAGAGTTATAACAACATATTCTTGAGTACAAGCAAGGGTACAGATAACAGCAATACTTACTACTACCTAAAACTCAGGCTACAGGGATCCAGAGAGAAGCACCTTGGAAAACAAAAAAAATTGTGAGATGCTAGAGGTTAAAATGGATGATCTAACGGTCTCTCCTAGCTGTAAAAATCTGTAATAGCAAAATCAAAAATGCCAGGCAAATAATTCTCCATGAATTGCATATTATAAAACAAGCCAGCAAGGCACACAATGGTTTTGAAGATGGAAACACAGGAAAAGTTAAGGGACTTGTGGCAGGCAACAGACGAAATCACCGTCTCTCAAGTAACCTACTAGATTACAGCTCCCCTTACTCCACAGTCACCTTGCTTTGAGTTTACTCCTCATTCAGATTACCTTCCAGTACTTCTGCTCCATTTTTAAGGCCCTCGCAACACACGTGCTGCCAAGATCCTATCGATTTGAACGAAACAGTCTGTGGAGCAAGAGGTGCCGCCAGACCCTCGGCTTTGGGAACCTTTCAAGGGGAAGCACAACTACACCAAATTTCTTCCTACTTGTGCTGGTCGGGTTGTTAAAAGCACTGCCTGTGTTTGTGCCATGTTATAAGGCCCCTCTGAGAGGGGGAAAGACAGGTCAACGGGATCGTTTAATTTGGACTCAATAGCTACAGAAGAGAGCGACCCTGCTGGAAATGGTTCATTCTTGGGGGCTGAGTTACGGTCACCATTATTTCAGCCCCCCAGAGAGCTCAGCAGGCCAGAATACAAATTAAAAGATTATAAATAGCACCAAGCAAGGGTTTTTGTTACTGTCTCTGAGGCAGCACTGTGCTGACCTGCATTCAGGTTTCACCATGAATCTGAAATTCAGCTTGAGCCCCCAAGAAAAGTTCAGGGAAGTGTCAGCACCATCCCAATGAGGGCTGTGAATTGGGATAACCCCCTCGCCTTTCTCTCACGGTGCCAGAGAAGTATTTATGACTTTGACTTGAAGCCAGATGTAAATGGATGATTTTGTACAGTCTCAACCCAAGACCTGACGTTCATGCAAAGCATTCAGAGCAGCAATTCAGCACTCTCTGAGGGAATAGCAAGGGCACACGATCCCAAACCAGTAAGCACATGCAAGCTTCAAACTCTCTTTCTCTAAGTTAAACTTCACACCAAATTGAGCTGCTTGTCATATTCCAATGGAAGTAAAGCCTTCTTCTTACCTTGCTTGGTGATGAGAAGTTGCATGGACTGTGGGGCAAGGCAAGGAGCTGGGATTTGGGACCATGTGTTTTGCTTATGCCTCTGCAATTCACCCATGATATGGCCTTGTCCGGCTACCCTGACATACTTGTGCTTCTCAGCACTTACACCGCTAAAACTTGTATGTTTGGTTTAAGGTCACTTCTAATGGAGAGTAGATTCTAGTTTACTTATAAGCCTCAAACTGACTCCCTGATCTTTCAGAAAAGGAATTGGGACCATCAAAAGATAACTGGTTTACCATGATTGAAAGATTTTTTTTATTTTTCGGGCCTTCCAGTTGTAAATCAAAATGTTTTCCCTGGAATAATTTCAGTCAAATTAAGACTTCAGCCATGGCTCAGAGTCCTGCTGCCCCAGGCGGTATAACTTCAAGTAGCCAGAATGACACTTTCTACCTCAAAGAGCTCAAAATTTCTGTATAAAACAAGTGACAGCTGATGGCAGGATGCCAAATGAACTATAGTGACTAACCCTGCTTTCACATGAGGAGAGGTCATCAGAATAATGGATCATTTTGCAGGACTGGGCTCTTCACAGTCCCAACTCATTTCAAGTATGGCAAGTATCAGTATAGCAGCTTTGAATTCATGGTCATGAATCCACCAGTTTCTAGCAAAAAGGAAAGAAAATGAGCAAGACAGCTGAAACCTTATCAATTTTGAGGTAAGACAAATGCTAAAAATGGACCTCTTAATGCAGTGTTTCCCATACCAGAGGGGAGGGTTTCTTGCTCTTGATCCTCCCCCCTCGAGAGTTTTTGCAGAAGAGCTGTGAAAAGCAACTGGTCTGAACAAAGGGACCCTTCACAATTATCCGGAAGCCTTTAGAAAAGGCTGATGTTAAATGTCACATATTATGCTGCTATCTCACAGGCCTCAAGGAAGAATGGAGCTTATGTTAGAGTCGGTATTTGTTTTTCCTTCTGTGGAGATGACACTTCAGTGCTAAGGCTTCTCTTGGAAAGATACATTTCTTGAGCGAGATAGCAATATGAAAAGGAGAATGCTTTGAAGATCCCTCTCCCCCTTTTAATTACAGAGTTTTAATATAACACTTGGGGTAATAAAACCAGATTATTCCACCAATATTCAAGCTGAGCAGGGTTTAGCACACAATAGCTCTCACCAAAGCCCATGGGATTCAGAAAACCAAGTTGCTGAACGCAAGCGGAGACCACAGGATCTGGCTCAAAGTGAATTTGTAGAAAAAACAGCCTCTCATCTCTACAGAGATCATTTAATAATAACACTGCCACTGCACTGCTTGAAGATGGCCAATCTCTGCTTAATAACACTGATGCTCTGGGAGGCATCCCTGCTCAGCAAGGACTCCAAACCTCCCAATTCTCTGGCACTCACCACCTCTCCTTCCCCACCACTTCCAAAGAGTCGGCGTTACCCCATGCATACACTCTGTACCTGCCCTGCTCCTATCTCTGTCTTTCCACCTGGGCTGCCGATTTCTAACCTTGCAGACAGGACCAATGACTAATGTACCGGCTTGCAAACACAACCAGAGTCGCGGCTCTTCCCACAGGCATTTACCAGCATATTTTAGGAAATGGTTTGCACAGATGGCAGCAGGTTGCTGGAAAACCGGTTAATCCTCCTCCATGTGCTTTAGAGACAGCATTATTCTTCGAGCAGGCAGCACTGCCTTGATCCATTGTACCAAACTACAGATTTATCTCCCTTGGTATTATCAGACACTGGCAGTTTGCTAAAAAAAAAAAAAAAAAAAACCAAAAAAAAAAAAAACAACCCAAAAAAACAGTGCCAAGGCACTTTTCCTAAGCATCAGTCAGTACGTTGCATGCACCCCTCAGCAGGAATACCAGAAAAGCATTGGGACAGGCAAAGCTGGGATTGCACCAAAGTGGCAAGGGTTGGCCTGCAGCGATCCCTTCCAGACATGCTCCCACAGACAGCAACAAATACAATGGCTGCTCGAGCAACAGTGCTCATGTGGCTGCAGCCCATGGCTGGCCCTGCAGCAAATTGCCACTGCTCATCTAGGGACAAGCCCCATGGGACAATCCCCATCCTGCCATCACCCCAGCTGGCTTGGGGGACAAGGTAGGCCTCCTCTGCTCCCCAAACCACCCAAAATCCACTTACACGCCATCAGCTGGCCTCAGTAAGGGACTAGACCCTGCACTCTGCAGCAGGTGCATGCACAGTCTTCCAAAGCTCAATTTTTTCTCCCGCTTTGACAACATGCAACATGGTTTGCGATATTCTTGCTACCCAGGGATGTGTCTCAACACTCGAAACCAGCAGGACCTAATAGCAAAATATCAATGCCCTTTCAAACTATACTGCATCTCTTTTTCTCCTGGGGATTCAACCTCCACTGCACAAATCTACAAAATGCCCTATAACCAAACAAAAAAATCTAATCTCCTTCCAAGGAGTACATTCACATGCAAAGCCTCCTTTAACATCCTGAATTCAGAGACAGAGAGTAAGTGGTGGAGATGTGTCAGGAAAGGTAGAGAAACACAATATTTTAAACAGTGGGTTCAGTGAAGTTGAGATAAGTTCAGGCTGTTAAACACTGCAAAAACCACATTTCTTTCAAGAGGATCCTCAAGTCAGCTGCCTGAGATGCTACACCTGGGCAGAGCCACCTGCAGCAGCCTGCCATGAAAAGATGAGAGGATTGGAAAGCAACAGCATGAGGAAGCAGTTACAACAGAACAAAATGTCATGACACAAACCCTGGACATCTCTTAACTGCCATCTGGAAACAGCAAATTTAATTTAATTCTTTATTTAACAAAACAGCCTTCCTGCCCTAAAAGTCAGAGGGCCCAGCATAGACAAAAGACATGCACTAGAGACCCAGATGACTCAGACGATCTAGCTAGAGGGGTACATGTGTACGAGAGCACATCTGGCTGAGCTTCTCTCCTACAGATTGCACCCAAAAAACATTTGCAAATGTCAATACAATTACAGAACAAAAGTTTCTAACAAAGGAGAAAAGGGGAAAACAAAGCAAAGGCTAAATTGAAAGCACTGCTTTAGAAGACAGCCATTTCCTCTCCAGAGTCAGACTCTGTCCCGTCACTGCCCGTACCTGGTGGAGCATCCACTGATGGCAGAGGATTTAGGACAGGACCCATATATTGGGCTGATTTTGTCAGCTTGTAAGGGGGAAAATATATGCACACAACTTGTTTCGATTTCTAGGCTTTAAATAAGATAAACCCTTACTTACAAAAATGCAGGACCCTCGAGGCACATTCATATTTCTGTCAAAGGTGCAACTAACACATGTCGACATACCCGCAGTATGTTTAATCAACCTGACTCAAGTGCCGGAAAGAGTGACAAGGGAGCCCTGTCCTGCCATGGCTTCACTGCTATTGCTGCCATGGTAGACTTGATCAAAAGTAGGTCTCACACTGCAATTATAATTACAATTTACAGCACTAGGATGTTTGTGCTTCACAGACTTCCAATACAATTTAAGCTGCTACAGGAACAATTTTCCTAACTAATCCCACCTTTAAAGGTGTTCAAGCAATGGAGAAGCCTAACTTTCGATTATTTTTAGTGGAGCTACCAGCCCTGACAGGCATGCAGCCACAAACTGAAGGTCTGAGGGACTTTGCTAACTCCAAAGGCAAAGATATCAGATTGTCTCCTAAATTATCTGTGGCCACTGCAGTTTTCTGCTTAGGGCTCACCTCCATGTCCTGGTCTGAGAGCTTCAGTGCCCCGGGACTGGCCTGCAGGCAGAGCTGGCACCCCAGCCTCACAGGCAGCAGTGTCATCAAAGGGATAGGAAGAAAGGAAATCTCTTTTAAAGCCCAGAAATTCCCCACGTAAAAAAAAAAAAGAAAGAAAAACAAACAGCCTGGCTCCTAGATTACCTAGACAGCATCCAGAAAGCTGGCTCGGGTACCCTAGTGATGTATCATTGGTGGCTAATTACCTTCTGCAGTTTCCTGCCTTCTTAGATAGCGAGTCAAAAAAGCAGTTCACTTTGGGCTAACAACATGACATTGACATCTACAGTAAGATCTTCTTGCCACGTAGCTAGTGGTACAAATTTTAACAGTACCACCCAGTACCTCTGCTCACACGCAGTACCTCAGGCTCATCTCTCCCGCTGCAACACCTATTCTTTATTGGAAGCTTCTTGCATTTTTCTGTTGGCAGTCTTTGAGACACAGCCAGGCCACAAAAATTAATCTGATCATTTGATTGTCATGATTAATTATCTCCTGATAAGCAGCTTTTCCCCCCACCTTTCACAAGAGTAGTTATTGCCCAGCCCTGCCCTTAATTCATCACGTCAAATTTGATTTCTCATATCACACTCTGACAAGTTGAGGATAAAGTCACAAATGAGCACTGCCTTGCCGCACACCAGCTAAGCCTGGGGACAGCAGTTGAGATGGAGAACTGACAGTCTGGCTTGAAATTAGCTCGAGAGTCAGCCCACTGCCACGGGAAGGCATCTCATGCTACAAGGAGAGATGCTCACATGAGCTGGTTGTCCTGACCCCCTTGTCATGGCATTGGTGAAAGGATGATCAGAAGAAAAAACACAACCTCCTGCTTTCTAAAGAAAGTCCTCTTCTTTCTCTTTTCACCACCCTGCTTCAGAACCCAAAGGGGTGCTGCTTCCAATACCACCTCGCCGTGCTACGCCTTCAAAGTGTGACTGAACCCTCGCTCTGGTGACAAAAGAAGAAATTGCCAGCAGGGATTATAACGCAGCCAGCAGTGGCCACAAACAACCTAATTTTCCCCAGGGGCAGGCTGTGTATGCTTTTTGTTGTTCAGAGCCATCTGCAAGGAGCTGGATATTTGCAAATAAAAGGAGATTAGGACAAGGCATTAATCCAGCATCTGCCTCTCATTCATGCTGTCACCTGAAAGGGAGCCCAGATACAACATTTAAGTCGTAACACTCAGTTCTGAGCTGCTGGTAAATTTAAAAAAAGATTATAATTAACAGACACACAAAGTTGGGATATTACTTTTTATACCAACTAAGCCCCAGGAGGGCCATAAAACGTGGAGCTGTTAAGGAAACAAAGTGAGATTCCCTTTGGGGAAGGGAGGCTCCCCCTCAGCTGTGCCCACCCATACACCGAGCCCCAGCAGAGAAGACACAATATAGCCAGGAACAGGGTGGGAGAAGAAATGGCGACAGCTTGTCCAGAAACGCTTGCCCTTAGGAAGGCCTAACTTCTTGAAGCCTACCAAAATAGCACAACAGGGCTATTGTTCCCAGAGTTGGATGGCAAAGGCTTCTACTACCCTTGGGAATCGTTTCCGCTGTTGCATGGAGGGGGTGGAGATGGGGTGGGGGGGGGGTGGGGAGGGAGGGAGGAAAAAACTTAAGCTTGGGGAGAAACATCCAGTTCAGAAACACAGATGAAAAGCTTTTCATCTCTGCGTATTGTCTGGTTTTGTACCAGCAGCCACTTTCACAGAGTATTTTGCCTAACAGAGCTGAGAGGCGCTCACCGCTGCTCAGATTTTTGGGTTTGATACCTTTCAGATGTAGCTGGTGCGTTCGGCATTCAAAGGCATTGCACACGTGGCACCACTTGCATCCTCTGCCTTGGGAATCAGGAGCACATTTCACACTACAAACACTGCCTGTCGACCACTGCCGGCTGATGCTTTCTATTCAGTATTTTTTCAGTTTAATTTCGTTTACTTTAAGATGGAGAAAAGATGGTTCGTTAGAGGCACTTCCCGCAGCCTGCTTAAAGCATTGATGAGCCGACATACATTTTCATGGGTCCAGGTCTCATCACTTTACGTTGAGTTGCAGGTCTTTAGCAGACAGCAACAAGCCAGTCCAGTAAGCGCTGCCTTACGGTGCCTCGTAGATCCCTATTTACAGCACCTCTGCAACCTGGAGTAATTCCACCTTACTAATGCAGGAACATCCCATGCTCAGCAAACCAAACCTTCCTGCCACCAGCATTCATTTCACTAACATCTTGGAAAAAATAAATTAGGTTTTCAGCTGAAAATTCAGGTCAAATTTCAGGCGAAAGACCTGGATAGTTGGGAAAGACACTCACGTAGCACCTCAGAGGAAACGGTCTTTAGTAATTTCTGGAAAAGACTTTGAGGGGGTTTTAAGAAAATGAGTTTCAAATACATGGAAGAGCCAATAACTGGTGTCAGTCAGCCCCACCACTCCACACCAATCAGGGGAAGGGGAAAGAGACCCAGCCTAATGGGGTGACTCCAGCTGGTGAAACACAGTGGGGAGACATGCACAATAGCCATGGGAGAAGCTTGGGAGCAGGGACAGTCGTGACTGGGTGACCCCTTTTCTGCAAGTGGTGTCTCACAGCTCCATATGTGACAGACACCTCATGCCAAGCCAGGCCCAAGCTTTAGGCAGGCTGTGAGGGGGTATGCCATTACCCACACTCACCCCAGGAGCCACTTTGGCCCACCATCACTCAGCCCCAGTCCTTCTCTATGACCTTCAGTTACAGCCCCCAGGAGCTCCCGGCCTCCACGGCCCAGCCACAATCTCCCTTCTAGAAGGGCAGCACTTCTTCCTTTTCCCTGGACCCACCTCCCCAGCTGAAAAATCCTGTAAGTCCCATTTGGAACCAGCAAGTCCAAACAACCTAACTGCCTTATGAGACAAAATAGGCTCCTGGACGTTAACATTCAAAGAAAAATAAGTATCTACAGCAGAGCACATCTCTCATAGATGCAAAGACTGCAAGGAGGTAGACTTACTCCAGCCCGGTATGGCCACCTCCTCTGAGGTGACTACTAGGCGAGTCAGCTGCAACTCCTGGAGAAGCTGCCCCCAGGACACACAACCATTTCCCACATCCCTCCTCAAGTGTTTGTGAAATCAGCCCAAGCATCACTCAATCGAGGCAGTCTTTTGGCATTCAAGTGGCATTAAGCTCACCCTTGCATTGTCATGCCATTAGTTTAAATCAGTTTTACAGCCAGTTCCCCGATCAATAAAATGCAGAAACATGACTGGAGAAAGAAATTAGCATCTGTAATCCCGTGATTACATAAATCCCTTTGGTCAATCAGTTATTAATAGCTGTTATATTTATTGGGGTTTATAGCAGGCCTACAAACCTGAGCCACCAGAAGTAGACACCAAAGAAGACACTGTAAAAAAGCTATTTGATTACTGACTCCTCACAGCAAGTGCTGACAGAATACAAATTTGGCTCGCTCTCCCTCCTGTTAGCAAGCCTGCTAATGAGCTTGCCAATTAAGAGCCAATCTGAAGACCTTGGAGGGGAAGCTGTCAAGAACATGAACTCCCATGCCTCCAAGGAGCAGCTGTGGGACTCATGATGAGGGCCACCTCCGACACTTCTTGCTGACGCCACCCACTGACCCCTTTATCGCTCACAACTCATTCCTCTCACCCAGGAAATACAAACACTCATAACACACGCACATTATGGCTTCTAAGGCACAGACACTGAAAATAAACACATGCCAAAGAGTAATAAAACCTCCCTTGCTCCTCATTATTGCAGAAACCTTACTAGGTCAAATGCTGGAACTACTAGGAAAGTGCACAGGCTTTAAAATAATAATAATATAAGAAAAAAGTCACTAATTACACATCATCATGTCTATCTAATTATTTTGGGATACATTTTGTATTTTTGGATGTGTGTGTTTCTACTTAAGGAATCAAGGACAGTTTGGGCAAGATAATTTGGGCTCCTAACTCCCTTTGGATATTTCTGTGCATGTTCCCCCCCTCATTAGCAATTAACTTAATGCAGCTCATGAAAGGAAAGGCAAAAGCATAAATACTACACCAGGCCAAAATATCTGATAACAAAGCTTTATGACTTTCAGTGCAGCTGGCCCCGGGGACACGTACAATCCGCTGCCGGCCACAGCACGCACCACTGCAAAAGTGGATGGGGCGCAAGCATGTGAGGGCTGCGATGCGGCCATCAAATCTTTAAGCAGCTATTTCCAAGACACTCATTTGACCACCTTGGCCTGTCATTTAAGCAGACTATTTCATTTCAGAACCACTCTGCGCTGTATTTCTTTGCACTTTTCTTCCTGCCTAGTCATTCAGTGGGTAACTAGCAGCGGCATTTGCAACAGAGAACTGCAACCAACACATTTTACCCCTGAAGTACCCCCCGGTGACTGCATGTAGAGGTTAAATTTTATTGAAACGCTCATGTGCAAGGGACTGTTGGGAAGAGAACAGGAGCTGGACTCCTGGTCCGAGATTTCTTCCAGATTTATCAGTCCTCCATTTATTTCATCACACCACACGATGAGTAACCCTCTGGAAATAACCTTTAGCAGAAATCTCTGTTACCGAAATAAAGAAATGCCATAGTTTCTCTGAAACCGTATCCTTCTGCTGAAACTAATTATGAGAAAGCTGTTGCTTAATGAAAGTTTGCTTTAATATGACTTATGCTATTCATAAGTTTGCTTTGGACAGCATCCAGGTTTTTTAAATTAAATATTAGCAGTCTGTTAGCCTATCAAACAAACCTAAGCATGTCAAGTTAGTATTTTAATAGTGTTTTTTCTTCTCCCCCTATCCTCCCAGCCTAGGTTTGGCTTCCTAATTGACTTGCTGCTTTAAAGTCAGTAAACTCAAAAGTCTGAGGAGAAGATGTCACACTTTAATGGTCTAGGAGTGCACACTTTGTCTGGGTGATTGATGGATCAAATGTGTGCTGAGGAATGCCGCAACATTTCTTTCATCATTTCTGCTTCTCACGGGGCTGAGAACTGGACTATTTCTAAACCTCTTTGCTGCTAGCAACAATAATCAAATTATCTCATTCATTATAAATGTAAAATCCATCTTACTATCCTGAAGGGATGTTATTGAAGTGACATTACTGCGTGAGCACCGACAAAGGTATACGTGTGAATTTATCACCTAGGATGCTGTTGAATGTACGCACCAGGCGTGCTGGGCTCTCTCTGGCTCATTACACTCCTTTCTGGTTATTGCCAGCCCCAACTTGTCTGGTGAATGAGATATGGAAGAGCTGCACAGGCATGGCAGTGACAGGTCCTTCAAAAATGCAGGTGATAAGTGGGATAACATTCACAGATGAATGATAAAGAAAGGCTGATGCGTTAATCGAGGGTTGCACATCTGACAAAAGGCACAAATGTAGATGGAGAGCACTTATTAAAGCAATATTTAATATTTTCAGAGTGCTTTTCAACCATAATTATTTACTTTCAGTGCTGCCTAATCAAGTAAAGGACTGCCATGTTTCTGATCTCAAGATGAGGGCTGAAAGGTAGAAAAGGTTTTCAAATAATATATATGCTCTCCAAAGTGACTAATATAGGCTATGCATATATTCACACGCCTGTGTCAAATTTGCTAGTGCAAGAACAGTATTTCTGACCTCAGGCCCTGCCAGTGGGATGTGAAAGTCATGCAGGTTCTCTAAAGCGCTGACATCACATTTATTAAAGATTTTACATATACAGCTTAGTTAACAAATCCACCGATAACACATGAGCCAGAATAAAAGCCTGCTCCTTCTCCAGACCAGGGAGGCTCTCCCAGATTAAAGGGGAGCAGAAAAGGCGTTGAAACTCACTGAGGTCAGGCAAGGCAGCTGGCATGAATATATGCATCATTACAGCAAATCTGCCCAGTGGGTCCCAGAAAGAGAGGGTGCAAGAAATCCCTCGGGGTGCAGAGTCCAACCCACCCAAGTGTAAGCAATCAGAGCAAGAATGGGGCAGGAGGGATCAAGAGCACTGCGAATACCCTCAGGCCCTGAAATTTGTTGGATTTGTTAAAACCCAGGGAGTGGCCCTGGCTGTATTCAGCAAAGGAGGATAAAGCAAAGCCCCGGGGTGCTGGCAAGTCTGGAGGGGATGGTGGTCCCCTTCCTCTCCCCAAATCTAGGGAGCACAACTCGAGGTAACAAGCAGGACTGGACAGCTGGGTACCCCAAACACATTCAAGCTCTCACAAAGAGCTGCCAGTGCCTGCCCACCACTGAGGCACAGGGGGTTTCAGCAGGACTCAACTTGCACTTCGGTCGCTGCACAAAGTGTCTGTTATTGATGTTGGTCAGGCATTCGTCTTTGCTCCTCATCCCCGCAGCTCCTTCAGAGTCCCCTGCGAGCCTAAAGGGGGATGCTGGGTGCTTTATCCTATAAAAACCTTCCTGTCCTGCCTCAAATGAGCATGGTTTCATTGCAGTGGCTATGTCTCTCATTCATTTTTCTGCATATCACCCATGGCAATAAAAGAAGGAAAAGGTGCTGTGTTATATCCAGCCTTGTGCTGCATCTGACTGCACTACCGACCAGTGGCAAGGTGGACTTGCATTTTCCTCTGCTCTCCCCACACCTAACTTCTACGATCGCTCTCGTGTATCTTTGCATTGTAGACGTACCTCTGAGACTGCTCATTTATCTAGGAATCATCCTCACCATAAAAACAAGTCAGGAACACCGACTCCCCCCCCTTGCTCTATAGAGAGGCAGAGAAAAGAAAGCAGTGGCAACACAATTATTGCCTGAATAGGTAGGTATGTGCTTCAACTTTTGCCATAGTAAAGAATCAAGACCAGGGCCACCCAAAAGCACAGTCTCCCCCCTCATTTCTGGGGAGGGGAGATCAATCTCACCCATGTCCTCACTGCAGTGCTGATGACATTTTGCAGGACAACCTGCAAGTACAGCAGGGATTCAGTTGCATCCAAGGAGAGCTTTGCTGGCTCGCCCTCGCCAGGCCCGTTTGCAGGACAGTTGTGCTTTCCTTTGTTCCCTACCTCTTTTCTTCAAACCTTCCTGCTGTTGCCTCCCTTCCCCCTCCCATGCTCTGGCAGGGATGCTGAATGCTGATGAGACAATACTTGATCCATCTTCAAGCACTTATTTTCGGGCAATTAACTTGGCATCATAGAAGCACTTAAGAAACCTGGCTTTCCGGAGTGGGAGACAACTGACTAAAAAGCTAAGCAAGGTAGTAAATTATTGTCAAATGACTAAAAAAGAACGGGGCGGGGGTGGGGGGAGGGATAAAAAGAAACTAACACTTTGATAGAAGACGTTTGCTGCTGCTAGACCAAATCTGAGATCTGACAAAAAAAGCCAATCTAACAGTTTAAGCAACCGTTAGCGTGAGTCCAATACTGGCCACTATCAGTTGTGTCTATAACAATTATGCTTTGCCATTCAAGGTGGATGCTTTCTTTTCTGACATCTCCTGATTGTATGTCACCGATTCATCCTCAGAATAATTAGCCAAGGCAAACCATCTATTTATTTAGATAGCACACATTGAATGTTCAAAGGCTTACCGATCACCAGTGGTCTTTCATCACTATCCCTGCTATAATACTTCTTTTCTACTTCCAGAGGCAATAGTTTACACATAATCAACATTGTACTTATTAACTCGGTCTTAAATTCAATTCAGGGGAGCAGAACCAGAAGCAAGTAATTCCATTTTCCAAAAACCAGAAATTCCCCAAATCTTCTTTGTGGCATTACTTTCCTGTCCCCAAAATGACACTTCAAAGATGCATTTGCCTTTCATCCCCCAAATGCCAACATCAGGGCTGTTAGTGGTACCCAAGAACAGGGCATGAGAAAAGCCAGTCTGGTACTGCCTGAGCAGTCTCTCTCTGCTGGGCACCTGGGTCTTCCTTCCCATTTCCTACTTGGCTTTGGCAACAGCGGGGATTTTTTGGAGATCAGAAGCACGTTGATTTTGCAGGCACAGATTCAGATCTAAAGTGAATAAATAAATGTCAGTCTTCACATGCATAGCTTACAGCTACCTTCCATGTTCTTCAGTGGATCTCACTGCAGACCCCTACAGCCACAAGAAACCTACAGACACTTGCATAATAAATTGTCCTTTGGGGGGGGGAAGTTAAAAAGTTCTTCAACTTGCAATTTATCCTACTGGCCATTCCAGCTACTGCCTCACCTCGTATGTATACTGCTGCTGTCAGTGAGTAATATCCCAGAGCTGGAGCTCCAGTGCAGCGCTCTGCAGGCTCAGCTACCAGGGCTGCTTTCAGAAACAAAGAGGAAGAAGGTAGGGACAGACACAGAGGGAAATAAATTCCCCTATTCCCCATGTTTTCAAAACCTGCAAATTAAAAATGTTTCCTTTTACCTCACTGAACTGACATGATGATGTAAAACCAACGTACGGAAGTCCACAAGGTTTATCCATCAGTTCTAAATGCTGGAAAATAAAAATTACTTGCTCTCCTGGACTTCTCTCACACTCTTGGGCATGTTCTCATCCTTTCATTTAACTGAGAACACCACACACTTCACCCACAATAGCATCAAGGGAAACAAAAAACTACTTTCAAACATCTATTATCTCTTCATTCAAACAGTCATTCCAGGCTAGACCAGAGGTCCAGACAGCTATTATCTTCAAACATCACCTACAGTGGATGGCTAGCCCAGAGCATTAGGACCAGACAACTACTTAGCCATAGCCCTCCACATGCTCTTCCAGACTCAAGCAATCCAGGGATCTGAAATTAAGCAACACAGTTCTGCACGCAGGTCCTTCCAAAACTAACGGTTTTCATTAGCACTCATCCAGCTGCAAAAATATTTGTCAATGCTTCATTAATGCCAAATGAGCCCTGCAAGCATGCAGGTTTTGTTAAGAGATCCTGAGATACTTGAAAGGTAGGGTGGGCTTTTTCCTCTCCTGTTTTGGTTTTCTTGGCCCTTCTGTCCTCCCCTTAAGTTCAAAAGCTGGTAGCAATTTACAACAATTTACAATTTAGAAGGCATGCACTTACATACGTGCCTGTGCACGCACACAAGCCAGAGAAGTCAGCGAGTCTCTTTTAGGGAAAGAATCCCACCGCAGGAGTCTGGACTCAGTCCTCGATGGTCAAAATGGGGTGTTTGCTGGCTAATCCTAATGAAAGCCTCAGCCAAAATATTTCATCCAGGCAGATGTTTCCCCAGAAAGAACACAGCAACCATTATATACCAAAACAGAATCAAGTTTGGAGATGCTTAAATCTCCCTACCTTGGAGTCCCAGGTAGCACTTGACTATAGACTAGAGCCCCTCTACACACCAACTCTACCTTGCCATTGCCCCAAACAGGGAAAGCAAGGGATTTCAGGCCTGTTCCCCTAAGCACTTAGGGACTTAAATAAAATCACCATTCAGGAAAACATCGTGAGATAGTTTACCTTGTGATATTTATGCCATTCAGGCATGTAATCACCCCCCAAACTTCCCTACCTACATGTGCCAAAAAAGACAGACCTCTCAACTTCTTATCATGGGTTTGCGACAGGGCTAAGCAAGCAAATATTTGTTTACTGCCTTTCATCAAGTCCAGTGGACCACACTAAGTCACACTTTCCTCTCTCCTCTGCTCACATCTACGCCATGAGGCTGGATGCACCAGCACCACAGTCTGTGCTTACATATGTGACGTTCAAACATGTTTTACAGAGAAGAAGAGACATGCACCTTCACCCCACTTATTCAGGGTTTCTACCTGCTCAAAGAGATGCATTTTGCCAAGGACTAGGCTTAAGTTACTCAATCCACAGGAGGAAAGACTGATGAGAACAAATAAGTTTTCAGGGAAACCAAATGAAATGGAGCAGAGAAGATAGCAGTCACACATGGACATAAACCCATGGAGCCTCAGAGCAGGATTAAAAACACCACTTGTCTTCACCACAGGTTTTGTAGTCCTCACGAGCCTGAGAAGAACAGATTTCAGCACGTTAAGACTCTAACAGAATACCAAAATAAATGGCATGCCATGTGTGGTTATATGGTCTTCTGGTTTACCAGAGGATTTTGCAAACTCCCCCAACCCTTTCATGGCAGATCCATGAAGATTATAATAGACATCCACACTCTGTTGGGGATTTTCAAATCTCTCGACCTGCAAAGACAGACTCACAGGCTTTACAAGTACTGCCAACTGGCCTGCCTAGCTTTTAAATTTCATGAGCCCTGAAATGAACAACTAACTCATGGAGATTATAAAACATACTATTTTGATAGAGCAGTTTGTCAGCTCAATAAAACCTGAAACAAAGGGCTCACGGAATATTTTAATTTCCACTGGCAGTGTCGCCTGCAGAGTTTACAAGGTGCATCGACAAACTCGGACCCAGACACATTTTGTTGTCTCAGATTTACACAGGTTAGGAGGAGCCCACCATAACCAGCACAGACCTTACAGTCTGCAAAATTTACAACATCAGCAGAAAAAAAAGAAAAAGAAAAACTATTAAGTTTGTATATTCCTTCTGTAATGCCAGAGGACCTCACAAGCTCACCAAAGTACATACTGAGATGATACACAGCCAAAAGATAAGGCCTTTGCCTTTTCCTTAGATGCTGATGCAAAAAGGGAAAAAACTGCAAGCCAGCACTTTGCAAACTCTGGAACCCAACCTCTAAAAGCAGTTTCCATATACTCTTGCTCAATGAGAAAAACAGCAGTAGATTGATGCATACTTAAATAGACCCAAGGCCTTTGTGAATATTAAAAGGCCTTTTACATATCGAAGAACCTTTTTTGAAAACGCTTCAAACTCTCCATTGGAGTAGTGCTCTCCTTTTCCCAAGCTGTTTCCTTGGTCAAGAGAGAAACAGGTCATACCTCCAAAGGAAAAAGAGCCCGCTCATCCCCACATCCTTCCTCCAGGAATTGCTCTAGAGAGGGAAAAAAAAGAAAAAAAAAAAAAGGAAAAAAGGAAATAATCTATATTCAAATTGTTTCGTGGTTTTCCTGCAAAAGTTTTAATAGCTTCCTCCAGGGTTGTCCACTCAGCATATAATATTCAGAGCTATCCAGATGAAATTCCCAAGAGTTCAGCAGGATTTCCAATTGCCTCGCTTAGAACAGTTCCCTGTCGAGGGCCCATGCCAAAAGCAGGTTAGGGCTTTCAGGTCAAGGATATTTCAATGGGTAGATAGAGATTTAGAGATAAAAAGGCAAAGTGAGGAAGCACACAACATTTTTATATACTGTGGCTAGTCAGTGTCTAAATAAACACCTGGGTACAATATAGGGCTTCACTTTTAATATCCTCACTGTCAGGCTTCTCAGAAGTTTTCAAAACATCGCTTATTATACATCTTTGCAGAACAGGCAGACTGGGGTTATTCACATCTTTGTAAACACACACATTTTAACAGACCATGAGTCTACATAGCTCAGAGGTGTCAAATGAAGAAAGAAGTAGACTGCCTCCTAATGAAGTTCAAATAAGAAAAGCATTTAATTATGCATACTTCTCCAATGCTTTGGACACTGCTTTTAAAGGAGAGAAAGTGTCATAACTCAAAGGTATTTAATCTAATGAAAAACTACAATTGTTCAGGCTGTTTCCAATATATTCAAATAAAAGAAGCTGGGTTGAGATTTTTCCCTTCAAGAAGAACACTCAGGAAATTACATCCCATCCAACCCTTCCCCCTCATCTTTTTGTCAGCAAATCCTATAAACCCACAAAATGCCAGGAATTAAATGCTAAGGTTGGCAATCTGTCATTGACATATGTTCCTGCCATACTTTTTTTTCCCCACTAAATCCTGATATAAGGCTGCAGTTTCAGACTTAGCATGGAATTTCTTAGCACCAGTTAGTATTTGGTGGCTTTAATTCTCCCTCTTCCTTCTTCCCCTTCCCCTCCTCTAATCAATGTGATTTACTTCACCATACCACAAGCCAGTTTTTCAGGAGTCCTTTGGGAAAAAAATAACACAACCCAACTTGCAGGAACTTGGAAGCACTCTGCGCACGTAACAGCATGCTCTGAAGCAACACCATCAGCTTCCAGCACGACACCGGACAGCCCCATGATACGCTGCCACAACAAAATAGTTTCTTCCCTTTGGGAATCCCTCAGCGCAAGCTGTCCAAACATTATTTACGGTTTTGAGTGTTGCTTTATTTATGGCTGAAATTCTCCCTTTTCAGAAGAGAGAGTGACTGAGTAACTTATTAGGAATGTTCCTGGGGAATGGGGTAAAGGGGGAAATGAGATCATTCATAACTCCAGAAACATTTACAGCTTTTATGCAAAATTTAAAATTGGAGCATTATCAAAAAAAAAAAAAAACCAAACCCAACCCAAACAACCTTAAGCTGGTAGTCTGCCAAGCTACAGGTGGGCTTTGTAAGGAGGGAGAGGATTCCAGCTTTCTTGTCTGGAGAAGAGAGGAAAGCATGACTCCTGGGAAGATAAAATACTTGAGGTAGATATATTTACACAGTATGTGGGAAGTGTGAACAGATGCTACCTAGGAGGCCTCTCTCATGACAGCATCTCCAGAACACAAGAGGGTTTTTCTTTTGGATTTTGTTTGTGCGGTGGTTTTTTTGCAAGAAACAAAAATAAATTTTAAGAAGTGTTTTGCAATAGGAAATATTGGCTTCTAAGGCCTTCCAAATGCATCTATAGCTTTTTTAGTAATTAATAGAAATAATTATTGTAGTCTTCTTACCTGTAGATTGCAAATACAGACTGACTCGGTTTGAGTGTTGAACTTAAAACCATCAGGTGCTGTTTGCAGCGGTGGTAAATACAACTGCTCCCACTGACACCTCTCCTGGTTACAGATGCTCCCCATAGTTGCAAACTCAGTCCAGACCCTGACCTTCCCAAAATGCTGGCCTGCAATTTTGCCTACAGCAGAGGTTTCCAAATCAATGGTAGGGAGATCATTTCTTGCAAAGATACCCTAGGACAGGAAAGGCATGACAAGGCTCACCTGAGGCCAGACAGGCAAAGAAATCAATGGGAGAATTAGGAAGAGCAAACAAGATGCATGCCACCAGAACTTCTTGTGTTTAGTTCATTATAAAGCAGGGCCCGCATCAGTAATGACAAAGAAACGATATCATGATTTGTTTGGTTACAGCTACAAGCATCATCGTTTTGTGAAGAGCTGGCAGCTCCCAAATAGTTGACTTCCAGAGAGTTCAGTTAAATATAACCCTCTCTGCCTGAGCCAGGAATAAAATCTATTCCATTTAATGCAATTTCAGCTAAATCTGAAGAGTTAACAGCCAAAGAGCTACATATTGATTATGCCACTTCCATGCTGATGAAAAGGACTTCGAAATAGCACCCAGAATCCAATATTTTCCTTGATTCCATTAAGTTCTGCTTAAGAAAACCAAAGGTTTTCTGTTTATTTTTATTATAAAGTAGCATATTCACAGGTACCCCTTCCAGGTCCCAGGTCATCCTGGACATTTATCAGCCCATACAACAAATACACACGTACAACCATATCCCTATGCGCATGCACACAAACACTCATTCCTCCACATAGGCTCCCCTTGCATATCCTTAGGGTAGAAAAAAAATAAAGGAGACTGAATCTGTTTCAGTGGCTCAAACCAGCAAGGAAATTGGGCATGCTATATTGTTTTCAGGCTGTCGGCTAGACAACAGTTATTCAAGGCTGCTGATGGGAGCACAGTCATTCATGCTGCTTTGTAAGAAAACAGAGAAATAAAAAAAGTGTGATATGCACATACATGAATACCATATACACCAGAGAAAATGGATGGTTAGATAACCTCTTCTACTTCTAATGATTCACAGCAATTTAGCTCTCTACCCTGAGGGCTTGTAGGTAGATAGGCAGGCAGTTTTAATACTCTCTCCTAGCTCATTAAAAGTATCAATCAGGGGAGCTCTCTTCTGAAGCTGAGTGAGCATCATCCACATTAAAGTAATCAAACGTACTTCCCACCAAGGTCCATGTGGCATCTGTGCTTGTGAACAGGCAATGCAAATGCTCATTCGTCATAACTAACTCTTAAAATTGGAAAGATATTTTCTTCCATCTTATGTCACTGCAGAAAAATTAAGAGGGGGAAAATAATGTCCCAGGATGGTCAGAAGTCAGATTGGTTTACTTGCTGTAGACATATCTTTAACTGATCTTTATAAAAAAAAAAAAAACAAAAGTAACATGCTGTTCTTCTGGATACTATAAGCTGACTATGGGTATCATAGTCATATGGGTATAAGGGTGAGCTATGGAGAATAAAAAATTTTAAAAAAAAAAAAGAAAAACTGAAAAAAACATGCAACAAATTCACAGCTGAGGTCCATTGCTTAACTTCTCAGCCATAGTAGTGGTTTTTGGTAGGTGAAGTTTTCTTATACTTGATATGGCTCCTTAGAGTAACAAGGAGCAAAGGTAAAAGAAAAATCAAAGAAACCTTTTATTAGGTTCATGAAAATAGCTGAGAGGTAAGGGCTTGTAAATATACTCCTGCCCACTTCTTTCATCAGACTGCCGACCATGAGATGCCCTGAATATTTGCTCACTGTTTGCCCTGTCAGTGGTTTTCAGCTCTACCAAATTCAGACTAAGAACCATGCTCATAACAGCATAATATAACTATGAAAAAACAATCTAGCAATTCCCATTAGGACTGTGACCGTACCTCAACAGCTGCAGATGAGGAAGCCAATGATCCCACCTCCATACAAAGATGAACAACCCTCTTCCTGAAGAGGGCTTGAGCTCCAGAGACAGATAAAACTTCCTTTAGTTCTGATGCTGTCCTCTGCAGTGCCCGATCATCTTCCAAACATAAAAGGAGAAAGCAAGTCTGGTAACATTTATTACCTTTTTAATCCCATTTCAGTATCAAAAGAAATTCAAGTGCAACATAACTCTTCACAATCACCTTTGCCAGGCACACTAGGAGAGCAGTATTTCACCTCCTGCAAGGAGATGCAAAATTTCTAACGCAAACTTTAGTAGCATATTCTACATTTTTCAGATTTCTCCCTATAGAAAGATATTTGCTCCAGTAACAGTATGAAGCTGATCTGCATTTTCTGCATTTTTGGCTATATTTTCCAGTGCTCCTGCCCACGTTTAGAGAAGAAAGCAAGATATCTGTAGGGGAGATGCCCTACAATGTCATAATTTTTTGACTGGTCCATCAGCCTGATTGCAAGGTGCATGAGTAGAGCTGCCTAAATTGGTGGCATCTAGTTAACAAAAGAAGTAAAGAAGTCAAGATTTAGTGCCGAATTAGTCTGCAAACAGCTTAGCATGACTAATACTGGGCTCAAGCGTAGTTCTTCTGTCTGCACGAGTCCCACATGCAGCCTCAACCTTTCCATACCAAAACTGTGAGGTGAGACACCATCAACACAAACTGAGTGTGTAAATCCTGCACAGTCACACTATAGGGAAAAATGAGCTGCAAGAAAAACAATGTATAAGGACATCATATGTTAACCATTCAAAGTAGGTATGAAACCCGAGTAATTATGTGTTTGCTGAAAAGGCTGATTTCAAGATGGACCTAATTACCAGCAAGAGCTTCACTGGGGCCAGATGTCCCAGAATTAAGCCTGCCCCCACCATCCTCTCTCTTTCTTTGCAAAGAAAGAAAGTTAGGGTCTTATGTCTTGGGATTATAAAAATAAAAGCATGGCCTTCTTCCACATCTAGCTTCCTCCTTCTCCGCTCTACAGGGAAAGCTTCCCCTTCTATGCTCTACCACATCTCAGGTCAGAAATCAAGAAAGTTCAATACAGTTTTTCCTTTGTTTCTTAATTTTTCTCTCTACCAAGCTAAAGACATGGAACAGCACCTATGTGCAGTTCCCAAGTAAAATGCTTAATGCAACATCCAAAGCTATCCCAGCCAGCATCCCAAGCAAAACTTTGGAAAAGCCAGAGGAGGAATTTATGAGAAAATCCCTCCTCCCCCTTTTTTACCCTGAGCCAACAAAGCATGGCAGCACTACTTGTTCCAGAAATACTCTTCAATCCTGCACTTCAAGACATCAATCTTTTGGTCAAATTTTCAGCTCTCTGCTCTGCATACTCAGCTCCCTATAATGTGAGACCTCAGGGGTACAGCACAAGACAAAGCTGAGAGTACAAATAGCAGCACAAGAGCAACAAGTTATCAGTTGTCAAATCCAGCTTACTCTTTAACACTGTTTTTTTTGAGGGGTTTTTTGGTTTTTTTTTAATGTTCTGAAACCCACATGGCTTTTGACTTTGGTTTGGCACAAGTATAGCCTAGTTTCTGGTCGCTTGAGCAATATGTTCCCAAGATCCAGGCTTGCTCCCAACTTCACGTTGTCTCTGTTTCTCAGTTCACACAACTTCAACTCAACACGTGGCTCCAGCCTTCAGCAAACAGATGCCAGAAGCCAGGGATTGATCCCAGCTTGCATCCAGCCCCCAGGTCCTCTTTGGGGAACCACCACGAGGAAAGCTGAGTGGGTGTTAGGGAACGGCGCACCTGAGTTACTGCAACCAACATCTGGCTTGTAACTCTGCGCCACACTTTTGCTCCTTACTGCTTTGATTTAAAAAGCTCCTATTTAGGGATCCTTAAAGAATTAAAAGCATGGGGGAGGAATGAAACACCATTTGTAGGGTTTTAAGAACTAGCGTGTTTCCTCTATAATCGTTTTCAGCCCTCTCTCAACTTCAATGGGACCAGATTTTAAAGACAAACACAAGTTACTTATAATTCACTGGGAAAGCCTCCAGGACAAATGATCTTAAAGATAATCATTAACTCAGAAATAAAACATTAATCTGGTCTGCGTGGGCAGACCAGAAGACACGAACTGCAGTAGAGGGTCCAGCGAGAAGGTGGCACAAAAGCTACTGTTCAGCAAAGATGCGGCAAGGAACATTTTAAGCTACAGAGAACTGTACATAGCATCACTAAAGCGACAACAATGTCTGTCGTGCTGCATTAAGTCTCCCCTGGCCTTTTAAGAGTAATTCTTAATTTGCTTAAAACAAATGATCATTCACTTTGTGTATTAACATCACCACTCGTTAGAGCTCCCGCATATGGCTATAAACCAGATTTTGTCTAGCCTTGGAAACTGAGCAGACCTGGATTTGGCTACTACTTGGACAGAAGAATAAATTGGGACCCCAAGCACCAATGGCAAAGACCGCTGTTGGTCAACTGATGTTTGTTCAGCCATGGAAAGGGTGGGCAGAGTCTAACAGTGAGGTTTTAGCAGCAGCCAAAGACTGGACGAGAAATGGTATTGCGAGCGTATAATGAGTCTCCAGGTTTTTATTACAGTGGTGTCACTCATTAAGTGACTGATGTCATTAGAGTTACGCCAACAGCAAACCACCACAAAGAGAAAAGAGACAGGCTCATAACCTTTGATTTTCATCTGTGCATCTCAGTTTCAGACTTCACCTCACCATGAAGTGGCCATTTGAGGGAGATAACACCACAGTGTGCGAATGCCGAGCACCAGCTCAACCCCAAGCATGACTTCAGGGTCCTTAAGCTAGTCTCTTTTTAAATGAATCACAGGCAGACTCATGCTGAGTCGCCTCCCGGTTTCAGAGCCTAAAACAAGATGCCAATTTGCTTAATGTGTAAAAATTAAGCCACTCCAAAATTAATTATAAACATTCACCTCACTTAGCTGAAATCTATTTGGCAGTCAAGAGTACATTGGAAACAGTCAAGAGTCAGATTAAAACTCCAGCCTGTCCAGCTCATTTCTCTGACTTAGGAAGTTAATACCTTGTCATATTACAGGTGACATGGTTGCCTCATTCCACTTTGCATAACATTAACTGCTGATTTTCTTCAGTGCCTTGGTTAGGAGCAAAATGACCTACATACATGCTTGCTAATGTACAGCACCGTGCAGAAACCAAACCCAAGCATCCTCACATGGAAAAGTGTGCAAAGATGGGATAAGACTTTTCTTATTTTACTATATATATGTATGTATGAATATCCACACACATACAGACATGCAAAGTAGTTTGCTGGCAGAGTGTTTTATTCTATTTTTGGCAAATACTTGGCCTGGCCTCTTATATACCAGGAACATAAGCTAAAAAATGCTCTTGGAGCATTCCCTTAGAGAAATAAGAGGAAATTTCACTCCTGTATTCCACTATGTTTCTCCAAATGGGATTACTTTGTAGACTTCTAAGTCTACAAAACTAGGGATCTTTGTTTTTCCTTTTCTGCCTCAGTGGAGTCCCTGTCAAATAACAATAATTCATCTTTTCTCCCACCTTTTGTCCATCTTGTCTACCTAGAGCTGTATGTTTTTCAGGATGGAAACAATGTTTATAACCAAAACCAAAGTGGCTCTCCCCTTCACCCTCACAAAGAAATAAACACTAGCTACTCTGCTTGCATTTTGAACTATGGATACAACTTTCATAAAAAGTTAGAAAGAATTAAAATATTCCACTAAAGACAGTACATTGCATGATGGGTTTGGGGAAAGGAAAGGGAGATCTCATGGAGGGCTGGTCTACACTGGGAAATAACATTGTGTTAGACCATGACACTTGAAGAGCGCCATTAACAGCTAGGATCAGCTTTTCACATGGTATCATCTGGCACTGCTCTTATAATTTTTTTCCACGATACTTGCACAGATTTGCACCAGACACAGACCTCCTTCTCAGTCTATAAGGGAGCAGCTGGCTGAAATCACAAGTGCCCTCTGAAGGTACAGTATTTTGGGACAGTTGAAACTGCGTTCTGACCCACATGTATTCCCCCAGAAAAAACATGTAATAATTTCAAAATGCTTTTCCAGATCTAAAGCTTAGCCAAGCTAAACCAACAACAACATAAGAAGAATTCATGCTACGCCTGCAGGAGCACTGGGTCTTCAAAAAAGAAGTACTACAGAAAAACAATCAAGCCAACACAGGGTTTACAGTCAGTGGCTTATACATAGAGTATGCAGGGTGGCACCACCTAAAGAGTGTTCCGTCCTGCCAAGCGTTGACTTCAGGTATAGTATTTCTGGCTGTTTGCAATCCATAACCATGTGTATCCCATCCTACCTCCTTCTAAATACATCTCAAGTTCAAGATACAGTGCGGGGAAAAAAGGCATAGTCACCACCTTTGCAATTCTTGTTAAATTAGACAAAATGTTGTTCTGATGATCTTCTGTGAGAAGCAAGTCGTGGAATACAAAAGAAAATAGCACGATGTTTCTTGGGGTTTTTTTCCCCAGAAATTTTCCTCAAATAAATTAGATAAGGAGCTTCTATGCAAGAAGTTTTGCTGAAAAAAAAAATGTTGTCAGTATTCTTATTTTCAGAAACATGTTTATCCAGTTCTTGCAAGTGATGCAGAGAGGTCATGACATAAGACTTCAGCCTGAGGGCCAAAAAAAAAGGTCAGGGAAGGTGTGACATGTGCTGTTCACAAGCAGAGAGCTACAGGATTTCCCTCCTCCTCCGTCAAAACCCTGTCCTGCATTTCCCCATGCCTTGTAAGTCAAAACCACTTTCTCCAGGCAATGGAAAAAAATTCACCCAAAGCAAGGAAAGCCCTGCTACATGCAGAACAACAACCACCACTGTGGATGTTGGGGTTACGTTTTCTTTTCCCTGTGGCAAAATTGTTTAAATGCGTATGGAACGGTAGATTGATAGTCGCAGGGGAAAAAAAAAAAAAAATCCTTTTTCTTTCCTTGTGCTAACTTACAAGTCATAAAAAATAATAAGTTCAAACTTATTTCCTGATAAACAAAACTGCAGCGGAGCGCGGCATAATTTCTCCTCTTTTGCTGCTGTCTACCTCAGCTTTCTTAATTCATGCCATATTTAATCTACGTGTAGGAAGTCCACATTTGTTTCTAATAAGAGAAAGAAAGTAATGAGATGTCAAGAAACAGTTTCCTTAGGCCAGAGACTTCAAAGGTGAGTCTGTCAGCTTGTCCTGCATTTATTGTTTGTGTCAAGCTTAAGATTTTCTAAAGAGCAACTGCCCGTTTAAAATAATTATAAGCTGCAACTTAAACCTGAACGGCACATGAATGTATGATAAAACACTTACACCATCGTCCAAATTTCAGTGTCAGCCCTATATCAGAGAACACGTAGCTCCAGATGCTGGATTAAAACAATAAGTACAAGCTGAAAATGAGCATATAATTCTTTCAGCTAATGTAGAAGGGTCATGCTGCTTAATGCAAAAGCAACATTAAATTAGTGTATGGACTACATTATCTCAACATATGAGCTGCAACAACAGCTACTTCTGCTGTGCCTATCAGCTATATCTATACTGTAGCAAGAGACAGAGTCCCCAGTAAAAAAGTAATTCCACTGAGTGATTATTTTTTCCCCTCTGAGTATTCTTTTAGTCAAACTTCTGAATTACAGCAGAGTTGGGAAGAACAGGGAATATATGAGGAAAAAGAAAAAAGACACCCTGCTTATTGCATATCCCGCAGAACTGTACTGCTTGTTCAGGACTGAGTCTTGCTGCTCCTGAAGCCAGCACAAAGGCTCATCCAGGAAGGGGAAGCCCTTGCAACAAGAACCATAGCAGCAGATAATAAGCATAAGGATCCAGGTTCAATAATAAAAATCAAAACGAAAAGGCGTTACCTCCACATCGATAAGCACAACACAAAAAACCTGCACGGTTTATGACATGCAAATATTGAGGTAGCCAAAATTATTAAATAGGAAGCCAATTTGTGTATCACAGGCACCATTGCTAAACACAGAGTGTACCTTCTAATTGATACCATTTTTTAATGTGTGTGTGTCTGTGTGCATGTATTTGTAAACACATACACACTTTATTGTTTATCATCTTTCAGCACACACTCTGAATCAGCAGATAGAAGGCAATATGTTTGGGCGGTGTTTAAAGTGACACCCTTTACAAATGAAACCATCTAAATCCAGTGCTAGAGAATTAATGAGCTTCTCATGTAAATCACGTATAATTTACAGTGGAATTTGTCCTTGTGCCAACAACCACTTGCACTGCATAATAACGAAGGCAGGGCTTCGGAGACACAAAGCTATCCGCAGCCTGTTTGTGTCCTGCCTCTGCTTTTCCCTGAGTAACCAAAACACTATAAACCCTTTCGAAGTGCAATAATATGAGGCAGCAAATAATACAGTCTTCATCTTGTCTCCCACTTCTCCTTTCCACCTCTGGCTGAGGAACATTACAACCAACACCCAGGGAAACTCATTTTAAGAGCTATTAATTCTCATTTAAGAGCATTTTAAGTTTGGGCACAGCCCAGTTTTGGGTTCCATACCCGAGATGAACATTAAGCCTTTGTAAAACTGTTGAAGGCATTACCTGTGTTTTAGGCAAAAGGAGGGGCAGTGACAGCACCAAGGAGTAGAGAGGAGCAGAAAGGACTCGCACACACCAGCCAGGCATGCATGAGAGACGCAGCCAATGGGCATGGACCCAGGACCATACTGCAAACATCAGTTTTGCTTGCCCCAACCCCATTTCTGTTGAGGGAGAAAGCCTGAAAGACCTCACAAACACAGCCCTGAAAAAGCGCATTTCTTTTTTTGCTGATTAGTATTAGCAATCTCTGAGCCACTGCCTCACGTACCACCACCGCCCCCCCCCCCCCACAACAGCCACCTCTCACCATCATCAGCCAGGAGCACCTCAACAAGCTGCTGCAAAGTAGAACTCCCTTCAGCATCCAGCCTGGTAGCCTCGGGGCAGGAGAAGAGCTAAATTCCTCCTCCCCTCGCTCATCTGGGGCCACAGCTGGGAGCCATAATGCCTCCTTCTAGGGGAACAACCCAGGCCTGGGGGCCCAAATTTAGCACACAGGGGCAGCCTGGCTAGTGAAACCTCCCTGCAGCTGTGGCACCAAAGCAAAACAACTTCTTGGTCCCTGTCCTTTCCTTTCCTTTTTGGGAGACTGTGGCTGGCATGTGCTGTGTGGATTTGAGGGGTGCATGGAGACCCAGCAAGGCTCCCAAGGATGCAGCAGTACAGGGAGTGCATGGAAACACTTAAGTGTCCTTCCCTCCCAAAGCCACAAATACAAACCTGCTTCTGTATTACCTCCACAGCCTCTTCTAAATGTATTTACAAGGGCTCCCCTGTCTGTTCCTTTCTGTTATTACAAAGCATTCATATTTGATGCCTGGGCAATACAAAGAGGCATTCACCTATCCTTTCCTACCACGCTGCTTAGCAGCTACACAGAAGAGCTCATTAATAAACCGCCCCCACCACCCCCCCCAAATCCAGACGAAGGAAGCCCATATTATAAAACCTGGAGGGATCACACTGTTGCATTGTGTGAGGCTGTGCAGGAGGAAGCAATAAAAATGGGAATTTGATTTTTTAAAACAAAGGACGCATTCTGCCTGGGCATGCTCATGGCTCCCAGTAGCAGCAACATCGCTGCTGATGGAGGTAGAAGAGTAGCAGGTGGAGGAATATCCCTGTTAACACAAGTTAGGTATCTGGGGTGTCAGTAGTCCCGTCCCAGCAGCTGTAAGAGCTTTCTCAGGTGCCGCATGTTTCCCCCAACTTGTGCTTTTGCTGCTGAAGGTCCCATCCACAACTGCTGGTTAGGGCATTTATTATTATTGAATAAGGCAATTAGGTTTAGTGGCATCCTATCTGGATTTCTCCCTTCATTGCTAATGGCATTGCCTGCCCAGTCCAATCCAGTTGTCTTTACTCTTTTGAGATCTTCCTGCCTCCTTTTCTCTTTCCAAGCCTTCTCCTCTGCCATCCTGACTGGTCAATAACTTTCAGTAGTACCAGTCATCAAACATCCAGCTCTGAGACAAGACTAGGTGCCCAGTGAAGCTCAAAAACCTCAACATACAGAGTGCAACATTATGTCCTAGGGACATTAAATGATAATGTACCCACAGCTTCAAGTGGACTCAGGATATCACCTAAAGTCCCTGCTTCTCAGATGTAGTTATGAAAATAAATGAGAATTTTCCATTTCACTATTGGTTTGAAAATCTGATGTTCAATAGACATGAGAGTACACCTCTTCTGTCACCTTCTTCTGTATTTCTTTGTTTTTCTCACTGAGTTGGCCCAGGAAAACCTATGGGGCTTTTTGGTGGTGAACTCTACTCCGTGGGAGTGAAGACGGCATGATCTGTGCCCCATTTTGCACAGCAAATTTGGCATAAGCAGAAGCACACCTGAAATTTCACTGCCATTGGGCTGAAGAGTATCAACATCAAAGCTGGTGACAAATCCTCTCAGAAATCCTACCAGCCTGTCCCAGCTGAGCAGCCACTGAACAAACTTCTTCCAGCCACCACCAAGATCTGGGATTTTCTTCCAGTTATGTGATTTTATAAAGGTATCTCACAGGCTGGAAGCAAAATGTTCAGGCAGCCCCCCCAGAGCGTGAAGCGAGTCCTGTACTCATCTGAAATACTCATTAAATAAAACTATAGAAATAATGGCCTCTTTGTCTGTGGGTGGTCAGGAAATAATGAGTCAAAGCCCTAAGTAGCCCTGACTTCTCGTTAGCTTATCTCAGTGGTCATTAACTGGTCATTACTGGTGGAGATAGAAGCCCCTAATGTTTCCCTATAATGCAGCATTGGCTGCACACCTCCACATTGTCCTACCCTCACGAGGGATTCATGGCGATCCATAAAATTGTAATCTCGTGTCATATATTCACAGACATCCCCCGATAAAAAACAAAACAAACAAACAAAAAACAACCAAAAGGAAGCGAATCCCTGTGAAATGGCATCTCACAAACAGCTGGTAAAGGGGGATCAAGCATCTCTCTCCCTCCTTCACTTTTCAGCCTTTCCTCAGGACCCGTCCGCTCTTTGTTACACATAAGTAAAATTAATTCCTGCTCTTGTATTCCTCCTAATGAAGCTTCTCAGAGCAGCCCAGAATTACAAACATTTACATAATGACTTAATTTTTAGAATAAGTTAGGAATTTTAAGTAGGAATTCTTAACTCTTAATAAGTTAAGAAGTCTCTCCACTGCCAAAGCTCTGCACCAAGCCAGGTGCTTCGCATGCCTCCCTTGCAACTGCAAGCAAACTTTCTTTGAGTTGCAGAAGGCAGGCAACACTCCTTTGGCTTTAAAACCCATCAAATTACAAATATTGCAACTGCGTAAGAAAATTAATTACATTGAAGCAGCAAAAGTTCTGCCACATTTAAATTAAATGGCAAAAAACAAACGAACAAACAAAAAAACCCAGTCCACCCCACAGCAACAGTTAAGTTTGTTTAAAACAAAAAGCAATTCTCCTCCAGCTCCCCCAGATTTTGCAGTGTAACCTTTTTTTGCACGTTTCCTATGGAAGCGAGAGCAATGCAACCCCCCTTTTTTGGTCTCTCTTGCTTGTCTTCCCTCCCTACCCTGTACCTCTGAACTCACTGGTTGCTTTCAATCACGTTTGAAAGAAGGGTAGAAGGTTTTGAAAGATAAATTGATTTTTTCATGATTCGTGAACACTGGCAGCTGGACAGAGGAAGAGATGCCAATCAGCCTGCTGCCTAGGGAAAGGCAGGTAAAAATTCAGCTGTTAAATGCAACTTGAAACTGGATGGGTGACTAATTAGTAGATGCAAGCAAAAAAAAATTAAAAGCTAATCTTTCACTCAAAAATGAAAACATAAGAGTTAAACAAAACAGAAACTACAACACGCTGCACACAAGATCTCACATTAAAATCAGCTTGAGTGCCATAATGCAATTCAGAAAACCAGACTCTCTGCACCTCAAAATGATGCTGTACTTGTGCTGGGGAGGCCAGCTATGCAGCCCTCCCTCCTTCCAGTAACATTTTATTACAAAAACATTAACCAGTATGTAAGAAGCAGCCTGGGCAGCATTTTGTCCCCCACCCACTTCGCCCCCCCAGTTTTGTCTTTTCCCTTCCACTCTCCAGGGAAACTGCTGGCCTCCTCGCTGTGGCCCTGCTATGCTCTGCTGTGGTCCTGCTTTACGCATGGTCCCGGCAGGTTATTCAAGCTCACCAAAATCCAGGGTACACCTGGAATACAGCACGCCGTGCTGTACGTGCACAGATTTTCCTTGCTGTGCCCAAGAAGGCGCTCACAGCTTTTTTTTATGGAGCTCACAGCTCCATAAAAAGTTTGAGCCCTTCCTCTCCAAGGAAGGTTTTGGTTACTGCAACATCCTCTCCCATGGCCTTGCAGAAAATCATCTTGATGCATTTGTTTTCTTTCAAAACGCTGCCATGAAGATCCTTTCCACACCTTGTTGCTTTGACCACATCCCACTTCCATGTTTTTCTTCCGTGGTTACATACACTTCACACATCCAGAATAAATGCTGTGCTTTTAGCTGAAAGTTTTTTTTTTCATGGCTTATCTCCAACTTGAACATCACCTCTCCTGCTACCGAGATATACTTCTACTCTGCCACTAACAGCAACTTTTTCCCCTGAATTTCTATATTTGAAAACCAAAAAAACATGCTTTCTCTTACACTGGCATGCAGAGAAGAGCCACACATTGCTGAAAACCTCTCTCTGGTCCTTCCCCAAACCTCTCCCTTGCTGCAATGCAGAAGATAGACCCCCACATCTGTTTTTTAAGTCCCACAGACACAGATATGTGCCGAGTAGGGTATAAAAAACATCCCTAGCCTTGTAACTGCCACTAAAATCAACACATGCAGCTCTACTTGCAGTTATAGTGCATTTATACAGTGGATTTTTAATAGATCTTGCTTTCTGGCATGCTGAGGCTGATAACTGATGTGGATCACTGTCCCACTGCCTCCTTACACCCTGTCTATAACAACATCTTACAATGGGGGGGCTCTGGGGCAGGTGCCCCTCTCTGCTCTACAGTGGTACAGCACCTAGCACATCTGGTCTCGGTCCACATCTGGGGCTCTCAGATGTTACAGGAACTGGATAATATTTAGATAATAACAATAACATGCTCTGCTGTTTGTATTACAGCACATTTGCGGTCATCAGTGTGCCTTACATCTTAACTTCAATTTGCCCCTTGCGGTCTCTACATAGCAATTTTGGAAGAGTCCTAGAAAGCCTGATTTCCCTTAAAATCACTGAGGATCCAGCGGAAGGGCTTGGGGTGGGAGCTGACTGGCACTCCCAGCAGCTCTCAGCCCTCTCCCTCCCCTCCAACACATTTTTACTTCCCTGCCCTCTTCCAGCTGGGTCACCTCCTGCCAATCAGAGCCCTGTTTATTTTCAGCAGAAGGCAGAAGGAGCCCGAATTAATAGAAAACAGGTAGGTTTCTGGTTTTCATCAAAATCCACAAGGTTCTGGCTAGTGTGGACAGGAGAAACCGCTTTACAAGGGGTTTGGAGGACAGCAAAGCAAAAACACACGGATGCTTGCTGGAGTGAGCCCATGAGACCCAAGTGTTGCTTCAGCCAGGGCAGCATCCCTTCATCCTCAGGGAGCAAGCATCCAGGTGAGGGGAAAACTGGGGCTTACCCTGTCTCCCCCAGCTGAGCCTGCTGGTGATAAATGTGTTTAGTTTTGGAACTTAAAAACTTGTAATTCAGCAATGAGCCAGTGTCCAGATGTGTGCTGAATGAATAGAAATGTGTTGGGTTTGTTTTGGTTTTTTTTAAGAAGCTTAACCTCATTAAGGCTTTTTTAATTACGTCTTCTTAGAAGGCTTTTGTAATTTCTCTATATGTTTAACAGCAGGGATGAGACATGTTGGGTGGCTCTATCAAATTTGGTGTCAAATTTATAGGAATGATACGAAAGCAAAAAGAAGCATTAGGTTCCATGTACTTCTGAGTTCCTTAGGCTCCTTTGAAAGCGATGTAACAAAGATTTAAAAAAAAAAACCCAGACAGTTAGACATTATTTTCTCCTTGCACACTGTATATCTTGACGAGCTATTTGGCATTCCAAACCTTGTGTCTGCAAAGAGAATAAAGGAAGATAAAATGTTCTGCAAATGCAAATATACAACTCTACATTAAGCTGAGTATCTCCTGATATCTCTATATAAAATGAAAGCAGTGCTTAAATTCTAGTTCTGGAGTACCTGAACTCCACAGAGGAAAAGCAGTTCTTAAAAAGATCTATTATTGAGCAGTCTGCAGGATGACACATCTGCTTGTTAATATATAGGAGGTTCGGAAGGCTGTGGCTGTGAGTGATGGATTCTGAAGTATTGCCTATGTACATCAAATCAGATTGCTTTTTGTCAAAGGAAAAACAGAGGTCTCAGAAACCGAAAGCGGGAGGGAGAAGTTTTAACAACAACAACAATATAACAGTAATAATTATTAGCTTCCATTGTTTCTGCAGACAAAAGGGCAATCACTTTAATTCTTCTGCATCTTGCCAAGTCTCTTATTTCTTAAGTCTTAACAATTAGCACGCCAAATGAATATGAACCAGGATGCAATTACTGAAGAGCCAAGGAGGGGAGGGGGAGACAAGGGCAGAACGACTGCATGCTCCAATTATTCCACTTTAAGGAACATCTCAGTGAAACCAGCTCAAGCACACTACTAACTGAAGTAAAATGAGACAAAAAACACAGTGGAAGAACAGATGTGAAACTAGACCCCCATTCCCTTTCCTATATGGGCTGTGTGTGGGAGAGAACTATTCCTACATCCCTACCAGGGATTTCATTTTTGCCACTACTGCACACAGATCTCCTCGCTGCAATGTTGATGGGAACTGATAAAAACAAAATGTTTCTTGTTCTTCCTTCCCAGCTGACGTCTAAGACATACATATATCTCATGTCACCAGCATCCTCAAATTTTAACAATTGGTTTCGACAGCTTTTCTTTTTTACATCAGAACTTAGGTACATGCAAATTCTACATTATCTTGCAGCTGTGTAAGCCTCCATCCCCAAGACAAATACTGTTTTCACAGAAATAAAGAAGTTCTGTTAGCAGGTTAGTATTGGTATCATTTTAAAAACGTTTCGCAAGGAAAAAAATTCTAAAATAAATTTTCAGAAATTAAGATTAAATACATATACATAAGTGGTTTTATTTTGTTTCCAATTACCTTTTCCCAGTATTAATGTTTCCCATACAAACTCTTACAAATGGACCCCCTTAGCATCTGAAGGGGAGGGATGGTGGCACGACATTCATATCATCACAAGGCAATCAGAGCCAGAGGACAACCTGGAAGAAGGGTCCAGAGGACTGCAGGATGAATAAATTTGGGACTCTACACACACACAGGTCACCCAGTGATTTTTAACCTTTTTCAGCCTGCAGAAAATTAAAAATGTTCCAGTCGAGCTCATGTACCCTGCCATTACTGCAAAGGTCCTCGGTGGCCCTTATGGTCATAAAGATCACGCAGGACACCCACGGAGTGATGGGGGTGTATAATTTTGCAGTTAGGTCAGCTTTGCCTGGAGAGGAGGAGGAAGTTTCTTGGCAGCTGCTCTGTGTGGACAAATCTCCAGCTCGGGGAGTAAGGCTAATTTTGCACTTACTTCCCTTTTCTAGTATAGCACGTACATATACATTACCCACATACGCATGTGCATGATTATATAAACCTTCCCGACCAAAACACTCGACTCCACATCCTTCTTTCCCTGGGGAGCAGATGAAAGAGCACATACAGATGTGCACTGCTGGAAGCTATTTGGAAACTGCAGCAGTAAGAGTGATTTCAAGAAACAACTGAGGAGAGAAAAACAAAACCACACGAAACCAAGGCAAAGTGGTATGTCCAGATAACCCAGAAAGATTGATCAAATACATTTGCTTTCAGTTAAAAATGACCTGAGATGGAGTGTTATCAGTGCATATATGTGGATACATAATACACATTTTTTACAGTGCAAACACGTAAGGAAGAAAAAACACGAGAGGGTTCCTCCAGAAACCCTAACTGTGAACTTCCCAGCATAGCTGCAGCTAAGCCCCTGCCTTAATCATGCATGTGTTTTGAATTATTTTTTATTGACTTTTCAAACTCATAAAAGGAGAAATTAAAAGAAAATCTCAATGACTAGTCACACAACCAATCTTTCTGGCCTCATAATCCTGCAGATCTTTACAACACAGTCTTATTTTAAACACCTGGGTAATCCTGTTGAAGTCAGGGAAATTACTCACAGACGTGAAGTCAAAGATGTGAATCACTGGGTGTCCCTACTGACAGACAAGGCATGACTCCCACAGAGACCCTCTTGAAACGCAGAGCCATAATGGTGGATTTTTTTTTCACATTTTTTTCAATGGGAAAGCTAAAATAAGAAGCGATGCAAACATGAGACGCATCAGCCACTCATCTCAAGTCCGTGGAAAATCAGAAATATCTCAAAGGCAACTGGGGAGCCAGGGATGGGATGAAATGTTAATGCAACCCTTGCCTGACCCACAGTCACAATGTAACTGCTAAAGCCATAGTGGATTCTAGCAAAAAAAGAATATAACCTGCAGCATCTTTACAGCAACTCAGCAAAATACAGGAAGGTCATCAACTAAGCAACAAACAAAGGATTATCTTCATTTATAAGGAAGCTATTCCAGGAGGAAACCGGATCAGGCAATTTCCATCTCCAGTGGGATCATGTCTACCTGTTTGAGCTGAAGGGAATCGACTCTATCAACAATAACTCCACTTCAGGTCAGTAAATATTAGTCTGCTGCCCTGGAAGAAACACATGTTCCACAGATACCTTTGTTTTTTTTCCTTTTGCTGATCTCCCATTCAAGTGTGGACCACTTCCATCCCTGATTCTTGTTTAAAGTCACACAAACCCAGGTATAGTATTTCAAGCATCCAGGTTTGGGTTCTTTAATTGCAACTTTCTGTGACTTCATGATTTATTAATCTCAGGATGCACTCAAAAGTCTAGCGTTTCGCTGTGATCCTCACACAGCGTACTGTTAGTTTTAAAATTTCATAAACCACCACATACTTGACAAGTTGAAAAGTTAACAAGGGTTATAAGGCAGGGGAAAAAAAAGCATGCTGAGCTCTGATCAGCTCAGCCCCCAGAACTCCAGGCTTTTCAGAAGTGCAGCACACAGCTTGCTATTAAAATGGGAGACTCTATTACAATATTGGCTTTATGGCCTATGTTTCCCCATTCCTCAGCTGAGATAAAATACATGTCTCCTCTTTAATGAAAGCCATACTTACTTCATACATACTGGCTGTAAACTTTCAAATAGGATCTCTGTCTAATGAACGCATGAAGTCTCGCTCGCAGCTTTTTCTAAAGACCTTTGAAAAGAAAATGGCTTGTGAGGCCACTCGCTGCTACACGCGCATGTGAGCAGTTAGGAGCCACCAAAAACTGCCCTTCACCCCCACGCAAATCAATGACCGTCTCTGCTCTGAATTCAGAGTGCTCTGGGGGAAGAGAGGAGAAACCTTGCACATTTGGAAATGAGGAATCCCTTAGTCGAAAGGACTATTCAAGATGTTTTATTTAAAAGAAGCAGCCTCTTTATAGAAAAGAAGTGCCAGAAAATTCAGCCTGAGAAGGTTTCTACAAGGGTAAATTTAAGTTCTCAGCCTACAATCAGTAGAAAAAACATTACAGGCAGACACAGACAACATTAGGTAGAACAAAAATAATAAATACATAAATATCTTAGCAACATTATGGGCATTAAGTTGTACCTAGATGGTTCCAGAGACTTTTTTTTTTACGTCTACTGAATTATCCCACCAGTTTTTGTGCACTCACCCTGATGCCAGGGACTTTTGCTATTCACAAAGCAGCTCTTTTCCGATGAGCAGGCAGTGAAATGAGAAATACATGGTAAATCTCTTTTCAGCCCGTCAGTGATGATGCAGCTCTCGCACACGTGCTTAGGCTCAGCATCGACTACCACAGGTCTCCCTCAGGGACAGACGAAGGGGCTTTGGCCATACACATGAACCACCATACAAAGTTTCAGAGGATGACAAAACTGCCTTTCAACTGGTTTTCAAGTCAATAAACAGCACTTTCAGAGCAGCTTACCATTTTAGTTGTCCTGTGAATGGACTTCTTCAACAGGCAAGCAACAACAGTAATTCACTTTCATCCCAAAGGACCACAGCTAAACCAGAAACCATGTGTATATGGCACCAGAATATTTGATTACCACTTCTGAAAATATACCTGCGTGGCATGAAAAATCTCCCAGCAGATCGTGCTGTACTGTGTTTTTATTTTCCAAATACAAATTGAATTTAGGTGGCTTTGCAAAGCCTGTTTTTGTTAACAAAATCAGCTAGTGGTGTGATGCAGTCCTGCCTCTCTTTTGCCTACGTTAGCAAGGACAGGCTCAAATCTGCAGGATGGGGCAGGGGGGAACACACAGGCAGGTGGTGATCTGGTTTCTGCACCAAGCTCAGAAATTTCAAGCTCACTTGGTGAACACTGAGCTTATGAGAAAACACAGATTATTACAAGTTGGGCTGCAGCAGGCTCTCCTTGAAAAAGCGATGCTGCAAACTCAAACAGAGGCATAATTTAATAAAATGTAGTGGGATTCAGGCTAATCACAAAACTTATCGTGATGAGAAGACTGAACGAAATTGCTTCTTCTTGTCCATTATGCCTTTATTTTTGATTAGGGAAACAAAAGCTGGGAATCAAAATGTCAGCCTTTTTCATCCCCGACAGGTTCCTATGGATACTGAAAAGGAAGAAAGTGCCTTGATTCTTGTAAAGATAATTAGCATACCTTCAGAGTGAAAAATAGGTAGAGCCATTAGCAGCAGTCAGACAGCTCACGCTTGGACGCAGAGTTCTGGAAAGACCCTTTAATAAAAAGCCGAATCTTATCACTACATTGATTTCTAAAATGAGTACATAAAAATACATTTATTTCATGCACTTGCCATGACATGTCATTACTTTCTGGAAAATGATATGCACTGGCTCTTGTTTCTTACATGCTAAAATGTATACCGCACTGCATGCTGGCTCTTGTTTATTACATGCTGCATTTTGAAATATGGAGTAAAGACCTCCTTGGGCAGAGAGGCTAAAGGAAATGTATGACTCAATGCGAAGCTTAGTAAAGCTAACTGGCATACATGCAAAATTTTCCTTGTGCTACACTCCCCAAACTCTTATGCATTTTCTGTTGAGGCCATTAAAGCTGTTAAGTTGGGTTACTTGTAATTTCTATCCCCACGTTCTCAACCAAGAAATAAAAGGCTGATTAAAAATCTCTGATCCTTCCTGAAACAATACTCAGTTGCATCTGCCCAAGCATTTCAGCAGTGAGCCCGCTGTCATGAATACTCTCACCATAAATCTGTCATCACCAGTTGACTCCCTCCAAGTGCCATTTGCATGTAGAAATAAAGCCACATCACAGGATTACTCTTTTAATTACTCTTATTTATGAATGTCAGTGACATCCAGAAGGCCAAAAACCCAGCTTTGTTGGGTATTTCTTTAGTCATCCACATGTGAAGTTCACTACAGTAAGATAGCCTGATTTCTCCTCTTCCAAGTCAAAACGTGATTATGTTGTTGGTGGTAGTGTTTAAGGACAAAACATGCAGTTAGATCACTCTCTAAATTGTCAATACAACTGTCTTTCACTAGGACTACCACAGCCTATATGGAGAAGATATTAATCACTTCAATTCTACCAGCCATTATTTCTAATTAAAAACTACCCCATAAATACCTATTTTATCGCTAGGCCTGTGTGGTAAATAAATTCAAGCGGTCAGTAAAACACTCATGAAGGAAATTACCTTTAAAAAACGACTTTTCATTTCCAAGCGTATCTTCCTAATTAAAATGGCTGTTTCCCATACGTATCCCAGCAGCACAGTCTGCAATAATTTAAGAGTCTTTGAAAGCACAATTCTCAACAAACCCATTAAAATAACTTCTTGCCATCATCTATTCAATGGAAACTATAGCATTTTAATATTATATCACGCTTCTCAATGTTGACAACTTTACTGCTTCTTTATCTCCCAGCCAGGCAGTGAAGAATTAAAGCACAAGCAAAAAGAAAAACACACAAAATGTGCAACTTCCTAAACAGGCAACTTTATACACATAGATTAAATCCCCCGCCAGTGCTGATGACAGACACGAACCTCTATGGGTAATTACATCAGCCTTGCTTTCCAGACACATCTCAAACCTAAGAGTTTCTTGGGGCACCTTGGGGGTTCCCTGGTAGGAAAAAAAACCCCTTTTTTACAGTGCAAAGAAGCTGCTTCGAAGCAACCCCCCAGGGTGGGACTGCCAGGCCAAAACACTGTGTGTGGTCGGCATGAAAATGCAGATGTTAACACCCTTCTAATCATCACTTCACATCTAGCATAGTCGTAACTTCATTTCTGTATGGAAGAAGCCCTTAAACAAAGTCCTCTGCCTTAGGAGCCCCAAAAGGACACACTCCATAGAAAGCAGAGCAAACTCCTCCATTCCTGATAGAGCACGTGGCAAAGGAATGCAGCCCTGCTCCTTGGTATGGCTTCAGTGACTAGGGCAGAAAATGGGACCCCAGAGCCTGAGATGTGTTTGTCACAGCTTGAGTTTCCAGAAGATGAAGCAGAAGGACAGTGCTGGGCACAGGCGATGTTTCCAGTGCAAAGGAAGGAAGGAAGAACGGCTCAACTGAGACATGAAAAAAGGCAAATGCTGCAAGCAAAGCACCAGCTGAACTACCATCTATAAATATTTGAATTATTCTATGCAACATTTCAGAACATAACAAACAGACAGCACTGGGATTTATATTAAAATTATCCCTCTGTGTTGGTTCCTGTATGCGTATATGAATCATACATATTCTTTTTCAGATGCACTGCATATAAAATTGGAGATCATATAAAAAGCTAAGGACCAGAGTTTCAAAAGCACTCAGCACCCATTTAAATTCTAACTGAGCGCAGAAAGACCGCTGGAGAAATCAGATGATTTTTTTTCAGGACAGCAAGGATGGCAGAAACCACCACCACGCTCTTGAATTTTGCTGATACACAGCCTGGGTGTTAAGACTTTTCCAAAACCAGGCCACCATACTTAGACTCTTAAGTGTATGCTAAACACACTTGAGAAAACCTGACCCTAAATGGCCAATTTTACCTATGCTGACTCCATTCAAAACCACAACAAAGCCATTGCTTAACATCTAGACCAAATACAGTGCACTTGAAACATTTATAATGTGCCATATGTATTACTAGTTATTTATTATTTAGGATAAACACTTAAAAAATTAATTACACGCTCTGTCAGAGCTGTCTAATATATAGGCAATCTCAACTATAAAACAGCGCCATGCTCTTTTGTCTAACCTCCCCCACCCTTTGAAATTACCTTCGGATGTTTGTTAAGGGACATTAATGTCTCTGAAATGTAGCAACAGCAAGAGGTGAAGTGCTGCACTCAGTTCGGTGCCATGTATTTAATTCCTTCATCATTAACTAGTGGCCACTAATTTTATCCTTAAACGACTCCACAATTTTATGAGACTTTTCCAGAGACCAATTCTTGTAAATTACCACTTTGGGAGGACAAAAAAAAACCCAACCCAACCGCATTCAAACAAGTCTATCCTGAATTGCAATTCTGCAGCTCACGTGGTTTTATAAGACTGTAAGTGCGCTGCTATGGGATTTTACAGTGTGATTCTCCATCTGCCTGGACAGACACACAGCAAGAACAGCTCTGGCAAACTTGTCTTCAGCATCACTTCCACTGAGCTGCAAAGATCTCCTTGGAGGTAATCAGCAGTCAAACGCTGGAGCGTATGCACAAAGCCACACTGGACAACAAGGCATGGGAAAACTGGCTTGGATATATATTTTTTTGAACCAAGAAAGGAAAATAGGAACATGAATATGAGTAAAACTTAACAGATGTCCTTTCTAGCATGGGATTTGTTGAAAATGATCTCTACACCTTGGAAATTATGCAGGAGAAAATGAAGACAATGTATTTAGCGAGAGGTGTTTTCCCTCTTTCATTAACTGCAGGGTGATTACCAATCAGTTGTGAAAGTTATTAAAGCAATTTGTAACTTTAGGCATCTAATGGCGTTTATGCAAGAGGGAACTGGCAATCAACACCACCTAATACAGCTTGAGGTGTTTCTGTTTTTTAATATATCATAAGCAAATTACAGCTGCGCCTCTAACAATACACCACATCTGAATCTGGCTCTTAGTTTGCGCTATTAATTTGCACATTTTAAGCTGACTGGAACTAACAACCAAGGGTGGCATAAGACTGTTTCTCACCCTCCTTGCTCCCTTTTTTTGACATATAGGTAAGAAATTCCTCAACACCCTGTTTTGTTCTAGAATAAATAAAATTACTCTTGAACGTGCAGAACTCCTTTTAATGAAGTAGAGAGCTATTTACTAAAATATCTTACTCCTACTCAAGTAAGCGGGACTCCTTAATTCTCTCGCTTGGAACAAGATGTAGTAGAAACAAGACCTGTGTTGAAGCCAGACGAAGGGCTGCTGTAACAAACATGCACGCTTTATTCCACAACCAAGTCAATGAGTCCACATCACCCAGATATTCCTCTAGCTACTTTTTACCCCCTCCAGACAGACTTTTCCTCCTCATTAACCTGATGAGTTACTGAAGATCATTGAAAATATGGGCACAACCAGCCAGAGTCACCTTCGATGCCAACCACTTCTACCAAACCATTTCATGGTTTTAGCAGACAATTTTAATGACTCCAAACACCTTAGGGTATCTTCTTCAATTTCCTGAGCAAAATGCTTGCAGTGACTTTAAACTTACCTATGCAGGGAAATGAACTGCAAAGTCAGAAGCAAAAATCACCAGAAACAGAAAGTGCACTTCAACATACACCATCTTATTAGGATCGCAACTAATCAATGTAGCAAACACAAAATGCTTATAGAAATCAATTACCCATTAAGGGAGGTTTTTTTAAGTGTTGAATAATTCTGAATAAACAAATAAAATAAACACCACGTAACCCTGCCCATTTAGTCCATAATTGCCCATTATGGACTCTTCCCACCTACAAGACCATGGGCCAGTATGTTCTCAGATGGAGCCCTTTTGCTAAGAAATAACTGAAATCTCAATCATCTGACATGTAAATATAATATTGACTTTTGAATTGCTATTTTAATGGTGTGGTTAAGCAGCATGAATACACGTGTTATGCAGAAATAAACTGATATATTTCCACCACTGAAAAAAGAAAAAAAAACACCCCATGGCACTATTTTGACTGCAGTAAGCCCATTATTGCCTTCCCCACTTTCTAAGAATGTTTTTTTTTCCTCCCAGGTGTGACAGCAAATCTGTCTTCCTCTCTTCATTTTTACAGACTCCAGCCCATGGGCATTTGCTAAGGTATGTGTGTTAATTTCTGCCACCAAGTACTGCTGCATTTCTGAAGAAGGTTTTGGGAAGGAGTGGATCAGTTCTGCATGCCTCTGCATCCTCACAGACATGACTTAGGTATTCAAATCAAAATGAAACCGGCACAAAAATGACCTTTTTTTAGCGACGCACCACCAAGCAGCTTTTGCTACAAATGAAGAGATCTGCTGGCTTTTCATACCTTTGTAAAATGGTATCCGCTTTGGAGAGTGGCTTCTATGACTTAAATCCTGAGACCCTCAACTCTCCCCTCTTTATATTCAGCAGGTTCAGGTGCCCAGTCTAAGCATAAGATGCAATTAGTGACTGCAAGATGCTGGTTAGGGTCAGGGTCCACAGAAGCATTTCTCCATGCAGGAGACTCCAAAAAATCCTCCTTGTGTCCTGGCATTTTCTAGGCTTCGCCATCTCTCCATGCCCTGGAAGGATGAGCAAGATTTTTCCCTCCAAGGATTTTCATTCTACATTCACCAAAAAAACCTACAGTTTTATTGCAGGAGGGGGAGAGGAAGGTATGGTGGGGCAGCTAGTAAGTTGATTTGAAAATGACTGAGAAAGGCTTTTTCTCCCTATTTATAACTCAAGACTTACTGAAGTTTAAAATTTGAAATGTTCAGGTTGGCTAATCCCCTCTGGGGCTTTGCATTACTAGTAAAATTTATGACAGCAAAAAGACCTGGATTAGAAGTGGTTACAAACTCCAGTTTGTCTGGGAGATAAAATGGATGGGACAGCACATGGGAAAAAAAATTCAGAAAATTTCCAGTTTTAATACAATGACACAGGTAATACTGCAAATCCACTCTGCTGTTTCAGCCTCTTTTTTTGGTTTAAATGTGCACTTTAATGCACACCTGAAACAGTGCATGAGTATATATGCATAGGTGAAAGATACCCACAGGGTAGCTCAGTCCATTGGGCACAGAGTGGAGTTGTATTGGGATTTCAAAGAAAATTGGTGGCCATCCCAGGCAGACGGACCACTGCACCGCAGGAGAGAATAAGGGAAGTATCCTCCCAGCTGTAACTCCAATGAACCAGGACATGACTGAAGGAAAAAAATATATATATTCAGGGTTTTTCAGCTGTTGTGACATGCAGCAAGCCTGGTCTGTAACCCACCAATGCATACTGCCTCTCTCCTCCTCGCAATTGCTTCCCATCATGAAAATCACTGAACCGAGCTCACAGCCTAACATGTACAGTTCCAGTTATCTAGCAAGCCTGTCCTCTGGGAGGGAAAAAAGAAAAAAAGAAAAAACAAAAACCAGGAGAGACATGAGAGGTGAAAAAATATTGCAAAAAACAATAAATAATTAGTCCATTTTCCAAGAGTTATGCATACAGCATTTATGCATGTATTCCTGGGGAAAAAAAAAAAGATGCATAAGCTGTAAGACTTTCATTGTGGGCATTTTCTAAAGTGCCTCTTACTGTCTTATACAGCAGTGTTTTTATTTGTACATTGTGCTGATTTATAGCCTTCCCTTCTAAAAAAGAAAAAAAACCCTGCCTATTCTCTGCAAGAAGGGTTAAGTGTTTAAACTTGTCACTTTTTCAGAAAAATTACAATTGGGCTATGAAGCCACCAAGAAATAAAAGGAGGGAAAAAAAAAAAAGTCTTAAATGGATAAGCCGTTCCAGCAAGCTCTGACTGCTGTATTCAAAGTACTACCTCTTTTTTACATTACATGAGAAATCTAATTAAATGCTTCAAGGGGGAAAGGCAAAGTAGTTCTCAGGCTGACTATATTTGACCTTTCTTCCTTCAAGGTGACAGACAAACAAACAAGATGCTAATTATTGTCTCAGCTTGAATTTGCACTTGGAAAAAAAATCAAGTTTTGCTTAGCTATGGGGAAAGCTGTAAACTCACAGGAACTATACAGCTCGGCTTGACTTTGTTTTGGCTTTTGATGTCCAAAAAAGCATTCATTCAGGATGCCTTCACCAAGCCCATAGCTTGAGCAGAGCTGTGAGCATGAGCATCCAACTCCCATCAGCACCACTCTGACCTGCCCAGCTAGAAATCACTTGGTACAAAATTCAGTATGATTAGGACCAGGTATACATCGAAGAACAGCCCTGTCAAAGATCGCTTTCATCAGATGGGATAAAATTGGACTTGTGTCATCAGCAAAGGAAATGTAGGGGAACAGAATAAATCAGTTTGAGTTTTGGAAGAGCCCATCAGAAGACATGCCTTTTGGTTTGGCAATGTTCCCGTTATAAAGCCTTTGATGCAAACCACAGATTATGGTCACCTAAACAGCTGCTTAGATGCCTCTCTCTGGCTAGAAACCTCTTCTGAGGTCACCTCAGCCATGCCTCCTGCACCTTTCCATACAGCCATGTGGGGACCGGGGCAGTGGGAACGGCTGACTCCTGAGAGCCAGCACCTTGTTTCAGGGGACCATGTGGGTGTTGTCAGGAGAGGTGACATCAGGCCATGCAGGAGCTCTTGGCCCGAGAGTTTAAGGCTGCTTTTGTGTCAAGTCAGGGTGTTTTCTTTCTTGCTCTGACCTTGAATTCTATCAATCAGGGCACACATCCACTTTAATCCTATCCAGGGAAGTCCGCAGCCTGTTGAAAATGATGGTAAACCTCCCATCATCAGCTTGAGAGTGGGCCAAGATTTTACCCTTAAAGCATTTGGCAAAATTAAAACCACCACAGAAAACTCTGAAAACCAGCAGGAATTAGAAGCGCAAGTCCCAGGCTCTTCCCTTGAGTAGGTGTGCTTCAACATTTCATGTGGTCAATCTAATAGATAAATTAATCAATAAAATGGTATTAAGCCACTGGAGCTGCTAAGATGTTCTGCTCATCTAGGAAAATAAAACATCTTCCTTATTCAAATGCCTACCTCTGGACTTCTGGTTTTATTAAACCTAAGCTTTGAAGATAGCACATGGCTTAAGCAAAACTCTTGGGATACTGCTATCCTGCTTCCCACGCCAGAGCTGGCTCCCTGCCATGCAGACACATGCTTTTTGGTGCAAAGTACCATGAAGATTTGCTGAGGCAGGAAATTTGAAGCAAAGAAAGGAAAGTGTTCCCTTAACAGCTATTGATGTCTATATGGTACATTGGCCACTGTCATGAAATTTTTCTAATATGAGCTGCAGCATCAGAAGGAGATTTATTTAATACAAATGGTGTGGATGTATCCACCTGTTCGCCCTTTGGCTGCAACTGATATGCAGCTTTTGGGAGCCACATTATGGGTTTTGAAGAAGGACGTCCCACTGGAAAGAGTGGGGATGTCCTGCTCAGAAAAACATCTGCACGACACAGCTGAAGCCTGGGCTACTTGAGTATCGACTGAAAAATGAATCAAAAGCAACAGGTCAAGGCACAGTGAAAAACGTGGGAGGAAATGCAAACAAAAAGCTATTAAAAGAAATCAATGCCACAAACACAGGTGAAATTACCAATGCTTCTCGCAGAGCCACCAGTTGTTTGCTCGCCTTATAAAAGCTCACAAGCTGTATTTTGCCCAGTAAGGCAGGGTTCAGCAGTGAGTTTAAAAAATTCGAGTCCAGGGTCAGGAAATAGCTCCACAAAATATAATCTGTTAGACACATCCTAGAAAGTGCTTTTAGAGTCATAAAGAAGAGTTCTTTATGACATGTTGGGAAGAAGCTTTTGCTCAGTGAGACTGTATCAAGTATTTCTTCTCCTTGATCTATGCACCAGTACTTAAGCTACAATGAAAAACAATCCCATGCACCTTTAAATATTTTATTGTTTGAATCAAAATGGCTTTTCTATGCCTAAAATGGACAGAGGTTTATTTTTATCGGGAGATACTGCAACAAATCTTTTGGAAATCTTTTATCAGCGTTCCACTTCTTTGCAACATCCCCGCCGTAAATTTTAGTGTGAGGAATTCATTACATAATTGGATGTGGCTCTACCCAATTTATTTTCGCTTCCTGAGAATCCAAACGTAATTCATGATTCACGTATAAATTATACACAGGAGCAAGTGATCTGAGTGCAAACTGCATATCACATTCAAGACGACTCCGCTGCTCAACTGCGGCGTGTAACATTTTCATTTTAAAATGAGAATAAGCATGGGAAAGACTTTTGAGCTTTCCTTGATATGTGAGAAGGTGAAACACGGCAAGCCCAGAGGGTGAAGTCTCTGTTAATCCAAAACAATGGAAAATAAAAATGTACATTAATAAATATGTAATTTATATGCAAACTTCAGTTATACCAATCCAGAAAATAAGTTAATAAAGACAACCAGCCAGCAGGAGCTGGCACTGCAGAGAATTATATATTGGGGCGGGAGATATTTTCTGATTTTTTTTTTTTTACTCTCTCTCTCTTAGCAGGTTAGTATATTGTCCAAGAAAGTAAGTCCAGGCTTTTAAAATAGGTAGAATAATTCAGGGATACGTTTTTAAAAGTTCTCAGCTTCTCCAGTCAGGGCCAATTTTTCAAAATGTGCCACATATAGTGAGAATAATGGGAGTTTCTGAATGCTAAGCTCTTCTGAAAAAGTTTTACACCCTTAATCTTCTAGCTAGAAATGATGCCTCCAGCCTGCAAAAGGGCAAGACAGGCCCTCTGACTTTGTTTTTATCTCTATCTGGGTCTCTCCAGATGCGCAAAAAATGAGCTAGCTGGAAAAGCTCCATGAATTTTGACATTTCATAAAAAATACAAGAAGAAAAAGTATTAAGCAAAAACAAAATTCCCACCAGGAAACCTAAAGAGATTATTTCAAAGAGATTGAAAACAAGTCAAAACTATCTTGGAAACAGTTTTCTATCAGTTTGTCCACTACAGCGCTTCTTGCAGCGTTGAAATGCTCCATTTTCTCTTCTAGCCCATGCACCCTTGATAAAGCATCTCGTTGCTCATCTACCAGTGGGTACCTGTAAAGCATCTTGGGGAAAGCAGTCAGGCAGGGAGCTCAGACAGCAGGGGGAAAGCCACACAGTACTTGGGAAGGACCACCTAGCTCAGGAGCTCAGCGTGAGCCAACCTTGGAGGGACGATGTTAAATTCTTCTGCATGGTCTTTACTGTAAGTGGTCTTTCTTTTTTTAATTTTTCCCAGCTCCCCCAAAAAAGGTGACAGCAGCCAAATGCCCTTCCCTTTCTACCTTTCCGCTATTGGAAAACAGTTTCAGCTCACAAGGCTTAGGGCAGCCCCAACGGGGCATAGCTGTAGCTGAAGCAGAAACAGACATCATCCCGCAGAAAGACCTCATCTCATTGCCTGTGAGCATCTTCCTCACCGGGGCCAGGAAATCCTCCTGATGGGACAGGACCTACAGGCTCCCAGGGTGGCACAGTGCCATTTGGCATGGCTAAAAGGGACTCAGACCAGAAAGACAGAGAAAGAGAAAGCCAGAAGAATATAATGACCACATATTTGCTGAAGCACTGAAAAACACCTGAGGGCTTTAAAGCAGGCAAGTAATAAACAGCAATGGTTTTGCTCAAGCAAAACCTCATACAAAAACTTCATTTTTTCACAGAGCTGCCTATCAGTGACACCGAGGACTCAAGAAGGAGACAGATTTGAAGAGAAGGAAGTTAGGGGGAGGAGAAGAGAGGAAATAGTGACCCAAATATCCACACTGATGGAAAACAAGAGACTGGGAAGATCGGAAAGTCTCACTACAGGGAAGCCCTGTAGGGAAGCCTAGGATGCAAAGAATGAATGCTCCATCCATCTGGAGCAGGTGAAAAATGGGGTTTTGTATTTTAGGAATTCCTTCCTAAGTGCCTTTTCAGGGCCTGATTCACTTGATGCACTTGATTTAGCCATGTAAGTGCAGAATCACATAGTACAAAATAACATTTACTTGTGGCTTGTAAGACTGAAAGAAAGCATCAGGCTTCTTTTACCTATACAAACTTTTATCTAGCCTTCCCAGAGAATCCCACCAACAAAAATATTAACCAGTCTTTCCAGAAGAAGAAAAGACGTTTTATCCACTTACAATCCTGACTTGCTGGAAGCTTCCAGCATCCAGCAGTAAAATCCACCAAGGTTTTGACACTCAGAAAACAACCCAATGCTGCCAGGTACCTCTCCCGTAGCAAATAATTTCAAACATGGATGCAATGAGATTTTCATCATGTTGTTCTCTAGACTCATTTGGAGCAGAACTGAGCTTGCGGAGTCATTAAAATGACAATGACCTGCCATTAAAATGCCAAAAAGTGCCACCACGACTAACAGGGGCATAACTTATTATTATATTTTAAGTGAAACACCAATATAGAAGTGTTTTGTGAAAGCAGTTGGGGGCTACTGATATACCTAAGTCCAGTCAAGGGAAAAAAACATCCACGGCGTTATGGCCATGGGCTGACTGCAAAGTCCTCTGCTTGCTGCAAACCAAATCAGAAACATGCTGCGGTAAAGGAGAAAAGAGAGATGTCTTCTCATCTTTTGGAGTATCTTTTGGAAAGCAATGACCGTTGATAAGAGCCACTCCTTCCTACTTCATGAGTGAAAAATTATCTGGTTAAATACACACCACACCACACCCACCCCCCCAGAAATATTCCAATTTCTTACTTACAAGCACTGGGCAAAATTTCTATTATAAATTAGTCCTTTATAAATAAATGTAGAATTACAGAGGCCTGCTAGGAACATCAGCAAACAGTTTGACTTACAGCATTTCAAATGAACCAAATCATGGCACTCATATTAAAGTAATTTTTCTATGGAAAATTGGTTTTGCAGTTCTCAAGCTCTGCTGTAATAAAACACCCTATAGTATATTTGTATGTCAGCTGATTTCAGGGACTGATATGCGCTATATGTTTGCAATTATTCGGTAAGGATATACCAATGACATAACTCTATGACTACACAGGCTAAGCTCACCTCTTAAAGAACAACGTTTGAAGTGTTTTTCTTTTCATATTAATCCTCCACACACTTTAAGTAATTTATGGTTACTTAAAGTTTTACAATTCTAAAAATTCTTTGTAGACTGAACCAGATGTTAATCTTCTTTTTAAAAAAATATTCTTGAACCCAACAGAGAGATAGCACTGTTGATTAATAACCGAATTTTCCATCATGTCATCTTTGAAGGATAGTTAAGGAAAACTCCCTTGTGAAATGTACTTTTGAAACATTACTGATGTCTAAATTTCTTTGATTTTCCTCACTCTCCTTTCACTGCTTCCACTCCATAAAAGCTTCTTTGCATCCTTCAGAAATTGTCTTATTAAAAAAAAAAAAAAATTATATCAAGCTGCTAAGTAAGTCTGGCCTTTTGACTAAAATTACAATTAACAAGCTATGGGACTGAAATTTGTCCCTAAGGCAGATGCATGATCCCAACAAAGTAAACTGGAATAGCTACTGTTGACCTCCTCAGGGCCAGAATTTGGCCCACTGAAAACTTTACAAGAATTATTGAAGAACTAAGTCACTAGACACCCATTCAGAAATCAATCATGCTATTCAAGGTTTACTCTTGTTTTATCTATCATTAGACTGCAAATTTTTATGGCCTCAATAGTATCACCTTATGCAAAGCAAAACATGTGATGGCCAACTATTAACGAAAGAGCATTAAATATTTAGATAGCTTTGCTGGCTTGCAAAATAAGCCAAAATTAGTGCCTTACAGTATTGCATTCCACTAGGATATTATTTTAAAGGTCGCTATAAGTAGCAGCAACCCCTACAGCTGGTATGCAGGCAAGTCTTGTGTACGGTTTGGTGGAAGAACGAGGAGTTTTGGCCACTGACATATGAATTTACATTCTGAAATCTGACACTCCCTCTTGAATTACTCAACTGTTTACCCTCCTCTTTGTCATCTTCCCGAAATCCTGGTAGACACAAAGCATCTGCCAGGAGGTTATGCTGAAATCAGCAGGCAGGTCCCACGGAGGAGCGAGCTCTGATCTACAATGCCTCCAGCTACACAATGCAACTGGCGCCTTCTCCAGCTTGCTTGGTGCTCGTCAGACAAATGAGAAAATGCAGTCTGATTAGAGGCTGCTTTTTAAGCAAGTGCCAAAATAAAACTTTCGCCTTCCAGAGGGACACAGATTATTTATAAGTGATTATTTCTCTCGAAAACTCTCTTTTCCAGGAAATCGTCTTTTCTCTCTTCACTTCAGAAAGTTTACACGCAGCTTTCCAGGATGTCACTAAAGTGCGAGCAAACTATTTACATTCCTGCCATATGTCTATCGATATCCTGCAGCTGTCTATCTAATTTACAATTAGATACCAAACGTCTGCTTGCGTAACCATTTACATGCTTCCCTAATTGCATGTTTTTAACACAGTTAAATAGATTAAATGTTGTTATTTTTTACATTTGGCCTTATTTTTTCCTCCCCCAAAACCTACTCAGGTCTACACATTTCTCCTATTTTGAGCATTCAATACCCTGGGACAGGTCAGCAGAGAGACAGTACTATCTCCACCCTTGGAGGTTTCTAAGATACAGCTATACAAAGCCACCGTTGAGTTGGTCTCATGCAGACAACAGTCCTGCCCTCACCAGTAACCCCACAGATCCCATCCCACCAGCTCTCCTATACCTCCCAGATCCTACCGTCCTGGCATAGGGACAGGAAACATCATACCCTACTTCTTTCTGAACAAAGCAGTAAGACCCAAGCCACACACCAAGAAAGCAAGCCCCCACCCCTAAGAAACTAAGTATAGTTGTATTTTCAGAGGTCTGTAAACACTATAGGCATTAAAACTTCAATTCTGTGTGCATCCATATGCCCACTTCTTAAGTTCAAGCATGCGTTATGACCTGCTTCATGAGTTGACCAACTAAACGCAACAGCAACACTCCTTAATTAGAGCCATGCATGAAGTAACCTACCCCACCACAACAGGACCTGCACTTCCACTGCCTCCATGGTATTTCTTCAGTGTAGATTCAATACTTAGTCTCCAAATGCCCCAAACAAAAACCTTTTATAGCTCAAAGTCAAGATGCAACTGACCCAACAGGTAAACTCCATGCGTGCATCCATGTGCAGGCTGAAAGCCACCTGCAGCATAGGAAAACCTCTTGGGAAACTGTGTGGATGACCACTGGACTCTGTGTGTGTGTGTGTGTGCTGTGTGTGTTTTGTCTGTGTGTTTTGTGTTGTGAGTGGCTGCTATAAAGGACAGGCAAGTTTTTAATTCACGTGGTATCCCCCAGCATCACCTTAGAATTGTCATGCAAAGGAGGGTGCAATCTCTGCAAGGCATGGGAAAAAGCTCAGCATATTTGTCTCGGAGATGAATAGCTGACAGGTATTCTTCCAGGGCTCCAGGGGGAAGTAGGGGAAAAATTAATTTCCTAATCCAAAGAAGACTTGGAGATTTTTTTTCCCCCCTCCCTAACCTGAACTATTAAAATTATATATAGACATCAGAAAAAAGCTAATCAAGTTTTCCTTTTTCGTGAAACAACATTCTAGAAAGAAAGTCATTTCAGGTTAATTAAAATAAGTTACATTCAATGAAAAGAAAAAGCCTCACTTTCCTCTTTTCCTATTAAAACAGAGTAAGAGTTACAACTCTAAATGAAAGTAATTTTACACTAAAAAAACTATCAATGCTGTAAATATCAAAAAGACATTCTGACATTTTCCAAATTATTTTTGTCTTACTTCCACTCAAAAGAAAATGCCATTAAAATTGATGAGCTTTAACAAGCAATTTTGTTTTGAAGAAACAGCCTTTTCTAAGAGAAAATTGTTTCAATGGAATTTTTTTTCCTGTTTTGATCACTAACTAATTATTTGAAGACACTGGAGTTCTCTGATCCCGGACATATGACATGGATTACAGTGAAACCAGCTGGAGATTAAATTTCTAACTCACATATGGAGCTCATGACCCTCTTTATGAATCATCACACCGTTTGTTTAATATTTAATGCAACTCTTAGTTACTCTGAAGAAAACACTGAACAACAGGGGCCCATAAAATTAAAATCACCCAGCAAAATCACAGCTACTTGCAAATCCTCTCTCTTCTTTGGGACTTCATCACAAATCTGCCTGATCTAGGTTCATTAAGTTTATTTTTTCACTCCCAAGATGGTAAGATATGATGGAACACTAAAATTTCATATAAACATCTCTGATTACAGCTTGGGAGCCTCAAGAGATCCAGCCTCGCCTTTCATGCAAACCTAGGCATGGTAATATCTTGAGATTAAAAAGAAATATTTCTGAGCACGTTAATCTACTGAAGTCTTAGGAAGAGTGGGAAATTAAAACCGTGCAGCTCTAGAGATAATTTTACTATCTTAAATGCATAGACCATGCACGCTGGAAAAGTAACTGCCTTGGTCGTGATCTCTCTTTCCTCGGCTCCTTAACTCACCAACTTGAAAAGTAAGTTCAGAAAACTATCAGTAGGTACCTATGGATCTCAATGAACACAAACCTGCAGTCAGGAACATTTTGTCTACCTATTTCGCCAAAGCTAAAAAAAATATACTTTTTCTAAATGCATTTGCACAGCTTCTAAAAATTGCCATTGTGTTAAGTGCTATTAAATGAGTTGCGCAAGAAGTTTAAAGCTTCCCCCAACCTCCTCATCAGAGCAAGGTCAGCGAAGTCAAGCCAAAACCCAGCTCCCATCCTGTCAACCTGAATCTGTCTTTTGTTCAAAGACCTGTTTCTACTCAGTATGAAGACATGTCTCGCCTCCAGCTTTCAGACCAAAACACGGATTCGCATCCAATCCCCGACAGACACTCAACGAGCAAAATCTCTACAGCCATGTTATCTTCTGGCATGAAGCATCCCTCTGCCTTCTCTTTTGGTCCCATCAGCATTCCCGCTCCAACTTACCCTCATAATACCAACAAATTGCATACCTCCTCACCCCTAGGTGCCTATTTTGACCTGGAATTGATTGATACAGCATTACTCAGGTTATATAAGGCTCGCATGGTTCACTGCTAATAATCTGGCATCAGTAGGCATGATCATTTAAAAGCTCCTTTTAATAGTATAATAACTGGTTGAGTGGATTCAGTGTGAAAATATTGTGGAGTTGCATCTTCGTTCAACAGCAGTGCTCCAGGCAAGTCTCAAAGCACAGGAAGCATTGATCGCCTCGTGTCCAACAGAGTTAGGTGTGCAGCCAGAAGACATCAGCAATTGTGCCAGCTTGAAATGATGCTGCTGCTGCTCCTTAGCTGCCGCTGTCCTGCCTGTGCAGAGCCAGCGGCAGGGGATGTACGAGCACTCCTCATCCTCTCCAGTGCAGGTTACCGCAGCCCACACCGAAGGCTGCTGACACTGTCCTTAAGAGCAGATGAAAGGCTTTCTCGCAGTCCTTTTTGCAGCTTCACTGTGCTTTTTCACTCCTGAGAAAGCCAACGTCCACATAAGCAAAATGGGTTTGCATATGCAAAGAGCTGCAAGAGCAGAGCGGAGCAGTGTGCACCTCCAAATCTGCATGTGCCGCAAGCAGTTTATACATTTTCCAAGTGAAGAGCATGCAAATGCAGCCCTGACTTCTGCACGGCCTCTCTCTGCCTCAGCACCCAGCATCCGCAGAGCATTTGCCTTGCTGTCGAGGTTACTATCACTGCAAGCTTGAACCCCTCGGAAGAGGTGGCTGTGGGCACAGAAATCCCAGGTCACCCATCTCCCTAAGCAGGACAGAAACAGCAACCCTCTTCTGTTGGAAACACCAAGCATCCACTCAGTGGAAAAAACAGGCACCTAAAGGAGATTTTCCTCCCATGAAACCACTTGTTGTAGGGCCCTTTGCCGAATTATGTATGTAAGCATAGATCTCCCAAGCCCAGCAAAACTGTCCTTGCCACCTCTCCCGGCTTTGCAGTCTGCATAACTATTCCAGCAGCGCTTTCTTGTGCACTCCCCAGCAGAATTAATTAATGTTTGCACAGTACTTTGAAGATTAAAGTACTAAGCGACTGCTAAGTATCAGGCCAGATTCTCAGCTGGTTTAAAAACTGGCATTTGTAACACAGCATCTGGGCCCATGATCACCCTGTCTCATTAGAGAGACTCTGTAGAGAATGTGAAGAAAAAAGAATTTAAAAAATTAAAGAAAAAATACATAAGAAAAAGAATACAGAAAAAGAATACAGAAAAAGAATACAGAAAAAGAATACAGAAAAAGAAGAATATAAAAAAAATGTAGAAAAGCAGCACTGAAGTAATAACCTTCATGCTTTTCCCAGAGTCCCTCTTTCTGCAGGTGAAGAGTACAAATCTGCAGAACCACGACACTGTTCTCCTTCAAACCTCCTTAAAACTCACCTCTGCTGAGATGCCTACAAATCATTCGGCACTGATTAGCCAGCTGATGTACTGTGACTTCTGCACATTACACTTACCATACCCATCCTGCTCTTAACGTTGGCCCGCCCCATCTGTTTACTCAATGTGCTGCCTCTTCCCTATCCTCTGCCTTGAGCATTTGAAGGATTTTTTTCTTGTATATAGGTGCTAGGCCCAGCCCAGGGATACAGAGATGCCGACAAAATGTCTTTCCAGTCCTTTGCAGGCTCCATATAATATGGATGTGCAAAAGTCAGTCTCAAAGGATAAGTCTCAATAGGTTTAGATCCACTTACTGAGATGTTGTGTTCCTGTACGAAACTGTTGATCATGGAAAGCAACCCAGGAGGTTTAACTCACGCACATGTTATACGTAAAGCAGCTGTGTGCTTTTCCAAAAGGCACTGTGCTGCTGCAGTTCAAGGGCTAAACTTACTGCTTATGCTAGATTTTTATTTTTTTGTAATAGCAGGAATTGATCTTAAAATTGCAAACACATGGTCCAAGAGAAAGTTTCATTGGCGAATCAGTCTGTCACTCGAATATACTGCAATAGTTATAAGGGGAGACAAAGTGACTCTTTAAATATTATAGAGACTGGCAAGAATGCCTTCCTCTGGGGGCTTGCACTAACACAGCTGGCGCTGAGAGGAGAGGAGGCACCAGCAGACTGCACACATCTCATGCCGGGACACCACGGCTGATGGGAGAAGCACCTCCATCAGCTGGATGTGTGTGGGATGAAGCACTAGCGATAAGCAAGATCATCTGAGGGTGAGGTACTAGAATGAGTCACCTCATTGATTGCAAAGGGACCAATGCTGCGTGGCTTGGATCCAGCCAAATCTCTTATCCCATCCACGTGATCTAGGAGCCAAACTCAGACTCACTTCAAAAAAACACAGCTCCAGTTATTTCAGTAGGAAGCCATGCATGCAAAGGGTGTCAATACTCTTCCCATGGCCTCGCTAGACCTTATATTTTCAACTCCTTAACTAAATCAGTCGCATGCACTATTCACAGAGATACAAGAGGACAGCCCTCAAGCCTCTTCCCATGTGTAACAGCAAGACTCTACTCACTCAAATGCCTAAAATATTACTGGACTTTTAGGTATTAAAATGAAAATGTTACACCAAAAATGAGTTCCCATGCTGTGAGATTCCAGCGAGTGTTACAAATCCCAAGGACGCTGCCTTTGCAACAACCCCTTTTTTTAAAGAAGGTAAAACCAAAGAGAAAACTGGGGCCATCAACATAAAGTTTTTCATCTGTACTCCCTTGGTGCAGCAGTACTGCTCAAAACACGAGCGGAGAGGATGCTCCTACAACCCAAAAACAGAGAGTCTGCCCATATACACACACTTCCAGTAGCAGTCAGTCACAGATGCAACCAAGTGGGTTAACTTCCAAGCCCCGTGCCTTGGGCAAAGCTGGATATTTCCCCATGTGGCTGCAGACCTTTCTTATCCCTTGTCATGGTTTAACCTCCAGTCTGTGTTGTGCTCCTGCTTTCCAACTGAAGCCTCTCTCCACTGAGAAACATCCCTTCTGGCTCTTCAGCATGACTTAGGCTGATGGTCTGCACTCGTACCCTTAATCTCTAGAGAGCTGGGATGAGATTTTCAAAAGCACTTAGTGTTGACCTACCTCTGCTCCAAATCAGTCTGATCATATTAGGTTAACTATATTTAAGTTTGGCCACGTATATTTTGTCATAATAAACTTACCCCAAAGGAATGCTGCTGCTTTAAAACAAGATTACTAGACCTGTGACTATATTTATGCATCTCAGTAAGGAATCTGATTTTCCAGTTCTGTGGATTTTTTTTGGAGCACATTGAATATTTAGTACGGATGGAACAGAGGTCAATGCAATTATATCCTACATCTTAAAAGGAAACAGTCCCCTCTAAATTCAGTGCTAAAGAAGTGCTGCACTGGAGACCTTAAGGCTCAAAACTCCAGAAACTAACACTAAAAATTAATAGCAATCTCAACCCAGCCAGAATGCGCTTTTTTTTTTCCCCAGCATCCGTGAATGGCTCTGCACAACCAAGACCCAAATACCAATATAGGACTTTTTCTTTCACCTCCTCCCTTCTTCTTTAAAAAAGCTGCCAGGCAGTGAGTATTTCTAAATGGTACATGAAGTGACTGTCAGCTGTCACCAGCTCTTTTCCAACACACAAACACTGGAGAACCACTTCTTAACTTAGTCCATATGGCACCTCCAGAAAGACCAGAGTAATAGTTGGAGAGTTTTGGCCATGAAGCTCATACAGCATAGGACTAAATGTACCCTTACAGACCTGTTTTTTAAAACAATTAGTATGTTGAACCTTCTTCTGCTGCATTTTCTCTTTTGATATATATTTTTTTTTAACTGAATCCATAATTGGTCTATCTAAATGATTGACAGCGAAGGTGAAGGAACAGCCTGTTAGTCTTGACTGCTGGGGTAATGAATAGAGAAGCTGACATGTTAAATTTCTTCACCTCCAATTGGAATTATAAATTATAGACTTCTTTTACATTATCATAATACCAAGTTCACCTTAAAAATAGAATGATTCCTTGCGGGTATATTTATAGTAAAAAAAAATACATATCTAATGCTGTACTTAGCATATCTTCATATTTTAATATAATTGGATTGATTGTTCCAATTTTGTTCTTATTTTTGGAAATTAAGAAGCAGAATCAGATTATCTTACATTTTTCAAAAGGTCCATCATTTTGCTTCGGCAGGACATTCTGAAATTTTCAAAAACTGTCTGTAATTTAATGTATCCTCCTGCTCTCCCTACAGCTACTTGGCAGGTTGCATCTTCCCAGCTTGGCCAAGGGCCACTTTAGCTGAGTCTCTACAAACTTTGCAGGGAGCAGAACCAAGATCTGAAGAAGTCTGTAGGATCTAAATTTTCCACCCCATAAAAACCCTTAATTTGGCCTTCATCCCTAAGCAAACAACTTCTGCGAAACAAATCATCAAGTTCAAATTAATCAGTTTGTGTGAGAGCAAACACAGCCCATCAATAAAAGCAAAGCAATAAACCACAGGGAAATGCCTCCAAGCCAGACATACTGCATTTAAACTCACCAATTTATTTTGCATGGGAGGGAGGGGAGAGAGCACTTAAAACTTTTGTCTAAATTAGACTTAATTCAAATCATGCTGGTACAAAACCTCAAGGCCCAGCTCCTAATAGCGGTGTAACTGTCTGTGGAAGTGCAGAGGAGACGAAGATGATCTGCATCGTGGGATGCCAAGAGGAGGGCGGTGCTGGGGAAGGTGTAGATGCAGTCACCCTGGCCCCAGGTCCTCTCCTCCATCCCAAGGTAGACCTGGGCAATAAATCCCTTTATCTGCCCCAAAGTCTTGATAGCACCTGGGGTGGCTGCTAAAGTCATAGCAGAGCAGGGGCAAAGTGAGATACCTCGGCCATAGTGCTTTCTGTTCCCCTGGGTTTTCTATACCTTTAATCCATACAGCCCTGTTGGCAATGCTGCTTCCTAGTGACTATCCCACAGGAAAAAAAAATCAGCCTCAAGCCATCTGCATGATGAATTCCCCTACAGCTCAGTAAAGTGCTGCCTGCCTTCAATTACATTGGTGTGCCTCGATCTTATGTAATATTTTCAATTTCCAGAACAGTTTTGACATGGGGAGAGAAGAAGGGACAGGGAAGAACAATACACTTCCAATAAAATTTGGCACCGTTCAGGATTCCTTTCACCTCAGCAAAAAATCCTCTTAAGACACAAATAAATGTATCTTATTAAGTTAGCAGGATCTTCTCCTGATAGTGCAATTAGCTTTCATAGGAGATAGGCCCATGTACTGTCTTGAGAATAGACTCTCAGGCATATATAAGCACATAATATCAGGCACACTTCTCTCAAATTAAAGAAAGCATTTGTCATTTCCAGAGTTGACACTGAAAAAGTGATGTTTTAAATGCTATATTAGCACTGAATCCCAAGGGACCTCCTGAGCAGCCCCTCTCAAGGAACAAGCCCCTGCATCAACTCCTGCAATTCCCCTTTCACTGCCTGAAGGAGGAGAAGCCCTGCCAGGGAGCATCACTTGCACAGGAGGAGACAGCAAGACCCACAACACTGCAATGAGCTCATTAACAAGTCATGGCTAAGACATCTGAAGGACTTGGAGACTTTACCTCTTGCAACCAGTTAAGGAGCCTCTGCAGCGGTCCCATCCCATCCTGACCTCCCACAGAGGTCCAGAGCTCACCCCCTCGCTTTGCAGCCCGACTCAGTACAACATGCATGGACATACCTGTGCATTGCCTACCGCTCTGCGGATTAGGCAAAAGCAGCTTTGTTTTATTTCAGTTACTGCAGGGTTGGTAAATTGTAACCCTTATCCATCAATAGGATGGTCTTCATTAGTCTGTTCCCCATCATTTAACATGACTATAAGCCATTGCCAAACAGATTATACTGACTATTCCATTAATATCCTGTATTCAGCAAATGGGGAGGAAATTGTATTATTCTGGTAACTGTTTAATGTTTGCCACCAGACACACGAGGCAAATGTGTCCAGGAAATGCTTACTTGCCCAATGTCACCTGATGGATAAGTCCAGACACCCTATTCATTTGCAAGGAAGCCACAAGAAATAACTGCAAAGAAAGCAGAGCCACCGCACAGGGTAAGAAGAAAATGAGCTAATAAATACTGACAGACCATATCCTAGCATGCAAAGCAATGTGTTATTACACACTTTAAAATTAATACGTGCTATTTTGTTGGTATCAACACACGCTCGAACTGCCTGATCCTTCACACTCCACAAACCCTATGCAGCGACAAAATCGAACCCTACCGTTGGCACTTCATCACCTCCATGAAGGCACAAAATGAAGCGCCCAAGCCCCCACCCTTTGTGCATAGCCGGTATTAAAAGCGGCGTGAGCCATTTTCTTCTTGTCAAGATCTTTTCTCATCCGGCTCCCACAAGCCATGTTTACATTTCCCTACGATAGATTTTCCCTGTCTCCTGCTTCACCTAAATATAACTTCTCAACCATGTTATTGGCCTTAATTTAACAAAAAAACCCCAAACCCAAACCACACACACACACAAAAAACCCAACTGAAAAAAAAACCCAACCCTAATATCTGGATTGCAGCAGTTATGTTTCCCATTGGCTCCTTCTGTAACCCAAGGAGAAGCAGCATTTCCAGAACACGACTCGCATCGCGGATGGGTGAAATCACCTTTTGAGGGTGTCCACGTTTCTCAACCAACCAGGAGGACAAGACTTTTCATGCAGGTACCCTGGGAGAGATGCATCCTCACCCAGCTGGAATCCATTTGTGATTTCCCTGGTTTAGTCTCCAGGTGGGGGACAGGAGGATGGCAGTAACAACACTCAGCGCTGCACAATTTCCAGCTTCTCTTCAGCCTACACCGTTTAATATCGGGAACATCTAATAATTATTAATTGCACCTAACTGTAAACTGTAAAATAGATGGGGGGAATGCACAAATAAATTCTGGCACATCTGCAGCTTAGCCCCTGCTCTTCAGCTGGGTTCAGCTTTACCATGCAAAGTTTGACCCATCCATTATATATGTGCTACAACCAAGCTTTGCAAAATCTGTCAATCTGCAAGCCTTGGCAACAAAACCAGCCCAAGAGATGTAAGCAGCAATCTGAGAAGATACTCCCCAGGAATTAGATTTTGTAAACAAACATTTCAGCTAATTGCATTCTTGTTCTCAGTGCAATGAAGGCCCCATTTAGCCAAAGCATTTGTCTACAGAGTTTAGTTTCTTCCATTTAATGAACGCTGATCCTGTCTTAGCCTCGGCTGGTATATCATCAGGATCAACATGAAATGCTAATGGAGAAAGATGCTTAATATCATTTCAAGTGTTTAAGTTACAACCGCAGCTATTAAAGCAAATCCATTTTACCTGTTCCTCCTCAGGCTCCCCAGTGAGACAGATTTAAAAGTTTCCGTGGGGAGAAGCGATTCATAAATGGCTACACAGATCAGAGAAGAAAGCCTTTCACCATTAATTACAGCCAGCGTTTTCTGAACTGAAGCTGGTCATTTCGCCGCCACAACACATAATTAGTGAGGCTCATTTTAGTTTGTTGCCTTCACAAATTAGTTCACTTTTTAAAAAGCAAGGTGGCTGCCTCCAGCAGTAGGGATAACCATGCCAGCCAGCCAGGAAAATAAGGCTTCGTGCTCCATTTGTAGTCCACAGCAGAAAAAGCCAACAGGTTCCCCAATTTTCAGTCCCCTTGCTGGTTCAATGCAGAAACCGGTGTTGCTCGCTGTGGCACCCCTAACATGAGACTTTGCAGTGCACCCATGTAAGACGATCACCGCAGTTCCGTGAATCTAGTTCTTTGCAGTGAGAAAAGCTTCCTCGTTTTCAAACATTACCACTGCTAAGCCAAAGCGCAGGACGTGAAATAGCCACAGCAGTGAGGAGGAGGATGCTTCCTGCCCCTCATCCCTGTAGAGCAACTGTGGTGGGTCCAGCCCCAGTGGCATCCATGGGATCCTTGCACTGCACGCTTCGGGGACATCACAGAAATAGCAGGAGGGGATGATGCATTATAAGAGATGCTGGTCTTCACTCGCCCGGAGAGAACACTCTCAGACACCATCTGCATTTTAAAGCAGGACTGTTTCTTTCTTCCCATGGCTTGGACTGCCCCTCAACCTCTTTCAGGAGCAACTTCTCCACAGCAGAGGCTTCCAGTGGACACGCCTGCCAAGATCCTGGTTTTGAACTAGGCACCCGAAATACCGGTCAGAGCCCCTGGCACTTGCCAGACGGAGCACGCTGCTGGCAGCTATCGTTGCAAATGCTGAAGTTATCCTCATGCAGATTTTAAAAGGCCACTGTTTATGCATGTAAATTCTGAAGGGCATTAGCGGCATCGCTGACACACACTGACAGCCAGCCCAGCTCCGGGAAGGGAATAAGCAGCAGCGACTGCCTGAATAATTGATGTGCTTTTACTCTGCCCCATGGCCCAGTTATTACGTTGCTCACTCTCTTCAACTGCCTGTGGTTTCTAAATTAATTAGAAATCTTAATGTCATGGCCAACCGGTTAAAAAAAAAAAAGGCACCAAGAACAAAAGAAGAGAGTGCTTCTCATGCCCTTGAGCCTTGGGATCTCTTACTTTGGCCTGGCCACGCAGGCAATAAAAATGCAGTCTCAATTTCTGAAGCTTCGGACTCCGCTCACCAATGCTAACAGCAGCACAGCATGAAAGCCACTCCACCTGCAAAAAGCCCTCATTTCATGGGGGTGAACACCCCCATCAAGGTCACCTCTCCCATAAGATGGAGCAAAGCTTTTCCTAAGGGATGGTGCATGTGCGGAGCAGCTAGCATCTCTTCAATACAATGAAATACGTCTGATACGACCCTAACCCAGCCATTGCAACCTAGTGTCATGCGGTACCAAATGAAAGGACACCGCTGAAGTCTGGAGGAAGTACAGAGCTTGCGGATGTCCTGCTCTTACAGTTGACAGAGCTAAATGGCTCCGTGGGATCCCTTTCACAGGCTGAAAAAAAATTGCGTGCAATCACCTGACCTCAGAGAACAGGAGAAGCTGATAAAAATGACACATTGGTCAAATATAACAATGTCAGTGGCCATTTCTTTGCTACATACGTACCCTTGTCTACTTACAATATTGCTTATGCTTAAACTTTAAAACACTGTCTATAGCTTTTAAGAAACCCAGTGGGAATAATTCCCCTGTTTGAGCCACATTGCATTAAAGTGCGGGTAGTTTAAATCCAAGTCCTTGGAAAGCACTTAGCCATGATGAATCTGGGGTATTTTTAGTTTCTTACTTGCAAAAAGAAATACTGATTTTTTTTAAAAAATCTCTTTACAACTGTACCAAAAGCATAAATAAACACAGACAATTGGATTTGTTGAGATAATTTTAAATTGCACAGATAACTTAGACTAATATTTCACCTTCTTATAAAAGAGCAGTGAAATAACAGTGAAACTCAACAGTGCAGCACAGTCTTTCTTTTTGCCAATACATCACATCTTACTATAATCTGCAGGATACTGAGGGGAAGAAAGGTATAAGCCACCTTTCCATTATTCCCCTTGGGAAATTAATTATTTTAAAGAAATCGGATTTTTCAATCTTTCTTTTTGACATGGATAAACCAGCTTATACTCAAAGCAATGAATTGTTTAAGTCCCCAGTAAACTTATCCTACATCTCCCATACATGTTAAGTGCCCAAACATGACAGTCCCAGGGCAGAGAAATGAGCTGGCGATGGTGACACGAGGCTTTACAGAGTTTTAAATGACACTGTAAATCCTAATGGAAGTATCCAACAAAACAAATCCCATTCGTTAGCACATGGAAGGTAATTCAAAACACTGTGAGCCCAAACTACAGGAGAGTGTGGTTCTCTAAAAACTTAATGCATTTTAAGCAAGCATTTATTTACTCGTAGAGCTTCTCCCTCTATCTGCTCTTTTTCCTCTCCTGTCATAATTTTGCATTAAATTGATGCTTGCAGAGTCCACCACAAAAAAATACAGAAGGACCAAAGCAAGTTGCAAATTTAAGCCCTTTCAGTGTGTTTCAACATCCTTCCTGAGAACTGAGATGGCACTCTTATTTGTAGGGTGAGAAGATGGGCTTCCAGCAAATTGTAATGCTGAAACATGAAGAAGGCAGCACTGGTCCACCCTATGATTTGTTTGCATTTGTCATCTTGGCTTACATACTGCCTCTAAAATGCATGTACTAATTATCGGCAGTATGGCACTGCAGATGTAGTGAACACAAGATGTCACTCACATGCATTTTTCAAACCCAAGCAATTAAATGAAGTCTCTCATAAGAACATATTACGTGTTCATACAGAAGCTTTCCTGACGCCTGCAACATCTCCTATCTGATTCTCTTCGCATCTATGTTTTTAAATCTCACTATGCTTGCTTTGCTATACTCAAATGTACAGACCTTCACGTTATATATTCCCTTTTGCCTCCATACTGTGGCATCTACATACATCTCTTCTCACTTTGAAGTTAATATATTAATTATTACAAAAACAAACTGAAAGGCTCAGGTCATGTAGATTCCTCTAGGTTATCCACAGTAAAAATGAAGCCATGCACAGGCTTTAAGGCAGACGTGGGGTCCTGATCACTCCTCTGGATCACCGTACAGCTGGAAGGATGTACCAGCTGAAGCAGGACCGCCACTCTTCAACATGACCATGCCCTCCTTGCCCAACTTCTACATGACTTGCCTCCAGAAAGGAGCAAAGTGCAAAACCACACAAGGTCCCACAGGGCTGCTCGCCTCTCAGCCTTGGAAAGAAGGTGGAATAAAATACAGGAGACAGCAGCGGTACGGAGCAGCACAGCTCTCCTCATTGCTTTTTGGAGCCTAGTCTTTCAAGATGCAGCCCCCGGCAAAGTGGCTCATGAAAGTTTGATGAACAGCATTTTGTTTAACACCAGCAACTGAGCCACAGCCCTGTCGAGCTGCATTGCCCAAGCAAAATGTCACGCCCCAAGAGGATCAAGAGACTCAATTGCAAGAGGCAGGCTCGCAGGCAGCAGAGGAGCTCATGACCTCTGGAGCAGGGTGCACCACCCCACAAGTTACTCGGTCACCGAAACATGAGGAGGCTGCTGTAACACTGATGAACACTGAGCCTCCTTCGATACTTGCAGACTGTGCTACAAGGCTGTGCTAGGCAGTCTTGCAAATATAGGGAAGTCCACAGCCTTTTCCATTGGCACATATAAACCTTGATTTTTTCCCCTCTTTTACCTTTTTCACTTCTACATGCACTGAAAAAAATCACGGTGTTCTACTCCCTACCATTTTGCTTCAGCATTTTCATGCTCTGCTGCTTTTGTTCCCCTGCTCCCTTTCCATAAAGGAATATTCTCAAGAAACAACTGTGCCTGCATAACTGAAAATACACAAAACCCATATGCAGAGATGGTGCTGTAGGCTCACGCAACATGATCAGGTTGAGCGGTTTAATATTTTAGCATAGCTAACAAATGAGGCTAGACTATATGGTCCAGTAATTACCTTTTCTTGTTCTTCAGGTGCTAAAAATCCACATGCTACTTTTTGCAGGGTACCGAACTCAGCATTTCTGGAAACAAAGAGAAAAAGAAAAAAATTATAAAACATTTATACTTGCCTCTGAGGACTTATTAGGCACTCATGAACTTTCTGCTATACATGCACCAGAGGATACAGCAATGAACAACTGGTTTTGGTCAACAGATCTGATTTTAAAAAGCCTATAAGAATTTTTAATCTCTGTGAAGTACACCTCTGTATGGGAAGATAGTACTAGCACATAACCAACAACAGTTGGATGAAAAATCAGCAGAAGCTATCACTGCCAATTATAAAAAAAACATTAAAGATACAAGTAGTTATTGAATACACAAGCAGGTTCATGAGTATCTCTTCACCATAACAGACTCTAGTGTGATCTGGATAAACTATTGTTATACTAGAGGTTTTACCAGAGATTTTTAGAGGTTGCTGCACCACAATAATAAAGAAATATCTAGCTTGAAAAGAATGTAAAATAAATTACAATTTTAAGGATGTTAATTCCTGTTCCTCAGCAGTTACATCTTAAATTTCCTCTGTCCCTTTACATCTTCAGTATTTTCTTCTAACTATAGTGTTAGATGCTAAATGTAACATTGACAAAAGCATGAAATGCATGGATCCAGGTCAGCCTCCTGGAAGTGTTGGTTTTACTAGGATTAATTACACATGAAAAATTGCTCCTCACAGTTGGGATTGCTACAGATGAAACTTTGGTGGGAATCAGTTTCGTGAGAGTCAAGCTGGATGGCACAGGACCCCGGGACCCCATCCCACCCCAATTAAACAATTAGAAAACGAAATAAAAGCCCCACACAAGGAAAATAGCAATGATTCCTCCTGCCTGAATTTTGCTTCCAACATTAACTACAAGCCCAGCTCGTTTTCTGCAACCCGTAAGGGAGAACACAGCTCATTTCATCTGCAAGAAGTTTATTAAAATGAAAAACTATAAAGTCTGATTAAAATAGGATCCAGTGTTAAACTGGGGCCAGTTGCTCCAGTTGCAGTGGTGGGTCCCTAAGCCTTTCCCAACAGGGACTGCAGCACAGCTTTCCTCCTGCTGCCATGGCCCCGCACCCTGGACCATCCTATACCTTAAAAACTCTGCAGATGAAAAAAAGTGGTCCTAGGGCTCCGGTTTCATAGCTCAGCTGATTCAGAATGGTCCTACTTTAATCTTTGATGCCAAAAAAGGAAAGTTTCACGCCAGCTCTATGCACTCCTCAGCAGGTACTCCCCTGAGAGTATGAGAAGAAGGAGGCTAAGGCATTGGTCCCTAACACATAATTCATCTTATTTATGTACTAAAGGAGCAATCGCTTGCATTCAGTAACCTTGGAAGTCAGACAAGTAAATTAAAACTTAAAACAAGGCTTGAGACTCCAGCATGCATGCTGCTTTTTGAGTGATTTCTCTATAATAGGCAAGTATGGATGCTCTGGAAGAAAAAGAGACCTATTCCAGGTTGCCTGTCAGCAAAATTGCCTCTGTAAGCAATAAACAGGTTTTGGACCATCTAAGAAGTTTACAGGCAAACTCAGGGTAAGACCAGCTATTATTTCTCACTGTACAAATGAAAAAGTCTCCAGATGTTAGCTGCTTTCAGCCTTGGATTTTGATCAAATATATACAGTTTCAGTAGGAAAAACACTTTTACAAGTGCAGAGCAGACCAGGCAACACCTCATGAGGGCATCCATATACGTTATTTCTAGGTAAAATGCCATTTGTTTAGACTACTCTGCTTGTGTTTTATAGCAAAACCTCCACCTGGTTCCAAGAAGCTTTTGGAGAATAACTCTGATTTGATGGCAGCAGTATAGAGCAGAGAAATGGTGGTTTGCCTAGTCTGAAGAAGTTAATGTTTGTTACCCCATTACCTTGCAACGGCTTTTTAAATGAAATTAAAACAAGATCTTTGTTTCATTTATGATACCCCAGATTTCACTTCTGCTTGGAGCATAAAGGGCTAGAGATAGCACAACATACAGTTTATGGCTCTTCTGTGTCGTTTTAGGATTCAGCACATGCTCTCCTCCCAGCTCACCTTTATTTTATCATAATGTGAGTGTACTGACTGGTAAATCTTTCTTGACTTCCCTCCCCAAATGCCAAATGTATAACCTTGAGTTGGCCTCTGCCATATGCTATTTCTATGCAGATTTCAAATGTAGTTTGGGGAATTCTTGTTCTTATTAAAATAAGAAGGGAACAATACAGGGATTCCTGCACAGCAAAGATCTTGCAAAATACTTGCTAGAGAGTCAGCATTCACTGGCACTGGGTGCACTGCAGGAACTACAGGGATTTGGCGTTAGCCCTAAAAGATAGAATAAACACACTAAAGAAAGAGACATTGCTTTACGTCTGACTCCTGTTAATACTCACAGCAGTACAGCGCCTGCCCCATATGCAAGGGAAGCTCGTTTTTATTTTCTTTTACTGCTTTCCACACCACTCGACTAACCTGCTCCCCTCTAAAACCTACAGTACTTCTTCTCAGAAAGCATTTGTCATTTCTTCCCAGTTCTTCCCCAGTTGTACTCTGCCTGGACAATTTGGCAAGTGGTTTCACTTAAGATGCTAATGGAGAGGGGAAATCACCTTCTTCTCTCTTGCTCCATCCCATGTTACCCTGGAGCTCTACCTGCAGAGATTACTGCTAAATGGGTAACACATACTTCAACACAGCCCACTCTTACTAATGTAACTGCTGGCATTCCTATGGCTAAATATTTCTAAATCCTCTGCTATGGTGAGTAATGCATCCACCCAAATATGACAAGGGCATACTGCTCTGCATCACTAGATGCCAGAAGAAGGGCAATTAATCTGCAAACCGGCGTGCTGCTGCACCTCCATGCCAAAACAGAAGCTGCTATTAGGGAGAGCAATGATAAACACTTTCTGTTCGGCAACAGCAAAGGCTGGGAGGAGAATCCATCAAGACAGGCTGGCTCACCCTCGAGCAGCTGTCTTCGCTGCAAAAAGCCAAGCGGTCCGACTTCAGTCGTTAATGCTCACGGCAGAAGAACCCACAAAAAAAACCCACACAAAGGTTTAGGCAACCAGCAGGAGGCTTGTGAAAAAGTCTTCTTTGCTAAAACATACCAAGCACCTTGTTTCTGGCTCTGTTCAAGTAGAGGAGTGAGCACCCGGCGTTGTGCTTTTGGAGATGAAAACCCATATGGAGCAGCACAGCACCGCTCCTGGGTGTTAGCGTCTCTGCATCAGCCCTATGAAACCAAATCAGCAACTTTCACCTATGGTGACTTAATTAACATGCACACTACGGATCTCTCCAAATCCCGCACATTGCCATCCTCCATTACGAAGCTCTTTTGATGAAAGTGATTAAAGCTAACAATTATAATTTGTGTTAGAGATGCCCCTAGAGGCTTCAGCTAGGCTCAGACTTCATTGTTCACAGAACACAATGCAAAGAAATCTCTCTGCCAAAGAGCTCATCCTCCAAGAAGACAAGGCAATCAAGGAATAGCAGAAAGAAAGCCACGGAGACAAAAACCAGTTGCTCAAGGTCAAACAGCAGGCTGCCGAGGGAGCCAGAACAAAACCCACCTCCTCTGTGGAGCACTCATAAGGCCATGCTGACTCTCCAATACTAAGCTGATCAACTAATACACTTTATTTATCAAGTGTCAAGAGCAGATGAAGTAGTTCATAGTGTTACTTGTTGTTCTGTGTTTCATCATGTATTTTTGTGGTGGCTCTCCAAGCAAAGCTAACCATGACAGCAAAAGAGTTACCTTCCCTTCACCTTCCAAAGAAATGCTTCCCATACCTTTTTGTGCACATTACTGACAAATCAATCCCCCTCAATTTTTTTATTCTTCCATCAATGCTTTCAACAAAGAGTGATTGCTCAAGCGCCCTTCTCCACCTTGCACTTCCAATTTTTTAAGGAATGGTCAATCTCGATATGCATAATTATAATTGCAAATGGATCATTTTATCTTGTACTCTTCTATTTTAATGGGATTATGTATGGTCAAATCTCTACGGTAACATTTAAAGTCAAAACCTCCTATGTCATTCATATGTGTTTAAGATATTTAAAAACATTAATATGCAACTAGTGATATTACAAAAGGTTAGATTTCTAACTACCCGGCCCAGTTACGACACCATAAATCTGATAGAGTTTTCACTGATTACTAGAAAAATCTTTCCAAGGCAGTGTAACTGGAATTTAGTAAAACTTCTTGCCATACAATTCATGAGCAAGAGAGTGCTTCTGTTGTGCTTTGTACGGGGAAAGAACAAAGTACAAGTGTGCAAAGTGAGTGAAGCTTTTAGTCTTTGCAAACAACTTCAGTGCATAAAATATTAAAAGCAATGCTAAACTAATCTCTGGCAAGAATTGCAGGCAACTTGTATTACGAATGCCTTTGTTTTACCATTTAAAAAACATTAGAGTCTACCATTATGGTTGTGTATCACAGTGATGTACATTAACCTCTGTAATTTTCCAACATGGTACATTGCAGTAACACAAATTAGGCTATCTGGCAAAAAAAGCTTAAAAAGACACAATATTTAAAGTGAGCAGACGGGAAAGCTCCTCGCTTCTTCCTGCCAAAGACAGCAGGAGAAAGTCCAGTCCTCTTTTCCTCAAAGCAAATGGTAAAATCCCATTAATTTCCCCTGGAACTGACAGATCCACAGCATCTGGGAAAGGATTCAGTCTAAATACATCGCAGACATAGCAGATGAATGATTTGGGGGAGAGGGGTCGCCTGCTCTCATTTTAACACTTCTGTGTAACAGGAATGGAGCAGGTCATTTCTGTAAGCTTGAAAATGCTTTGTGGGCTTTCAGTAGGATTTTCCCTTCAGCATTTTTTGCCTTCTGTCTCCGTTTCCTTCTTGTTCATATGCCTAATGGCTTTCAAATCTGTTATTTGAGTGTACAAGAAGCTTAAAGCCTACCCTTGGTACTTACTGTTGTAGGGCCCACATGGATGAAATTTTGTTCTCCTATAATTAATAGGAAAACATTTACATTTCATATATTCTGGAATAATAATCTCCTTTCCACTAAGGAAAGAAACTGCAAGCTAAATTTTCACCTACACATTATATGGAAGTTTTCATACCAAGACATCTATTTTAGGTACAGAAAAACTACAAGTATATGCTATAAGTATATAAAACTATAAGTATATGCTCATCATGTTTGCAAACAACTCTAATTTCCAAGATTAAATTTGTCCTCTCATAAACACATCTAGCAACTAAACCAGAAATATTCATTTGGTTTTGTAACCGTTTTTGAAGATTTTTTTTTTTCTCGATGGGATGAGAAAGACGACTTTAAAAAAGATGAAAAAAAAAAGGAAAAAAAAAAAGAAGAAAAAGAGGACATAGCCCAATGCTAGGACAGCAACACTCACCTAAGGCGTGTTAGAATCATGCTTCTGCTCTGCATCATGCAGAACACGCACTTAAACCTCGCCGCTTCCCCTACGAGGCCACTGGGATGCTGCTCTCCTTCCTATATAACTACCTGGCTCCCTTCCCTCATTTTCCACTTCTAACATATCAAACAGAACCTCCGAAACTCCATCCAAACCCATACACTTCTGTGAAATATATTGAGTTTGAGGAGAAAAAGGTCAGTTTCATTTTGTCTCAACTGGCTCTAGCTCCCAGCTGTCAGGACCAACGGCTGCTGGGGTTAAGCAAGAATTTTGTGCCTGTCTTTGGAGCAGAAAGCAGCCATTATTTCAAGCTGGCATCCCAGGGATTTTTTTGCAAGTAATATACTGGTCCCAAGTAGTTTTAGAAGCAAGTAACCAGGCAGCCATGCGAAGCTGAGGCCCTGGTATTGGAAGACCCAGAGGGTTCCCTGCAACAGCAAGGCGTTTAATGCGAGAGGAGGAGGGAGTCTGGAGTCCTGCCAAATCTAATCCTGGCTATACGTGCCACAGCTGGATTTCTTCAAGTAGGGGCTATTACATTGGCACACCACTGACCAAAGTCGTCTGTTTCGTGTAAATTCCTTGGAAAGACCTTAGGAGATAAAACTGATTAATCCTAATTAAAATGAAAAACAAGGAAATGACACAGTCTATTGAATCTACTTGATGAATCAAAAGCCTCCCTCATTTCTGTGTTAATTGTCTTTTTACAAACGTGCAGTACTCTCATACGCACAGAATAATGTTTTCATATTTTTCTTCACTTAGAACATCACGGGCCAGATGTTAGAAAGCACCCAGAGAGCCCTTCTGCATTATCGGGCCCCTGCAGAAGTGCCTAAATGGATGCCGAGTCCTTTCTCAGACTTCTTGTGGCTTTAATAAAAAATCACAGCCTGCAGCAATGCGACAGCCCAGACACTGCAGCTAGGGAAGGACCGGCACCAGGCAGGACACAGCACCTCCCGAGCATGCTGAAAGGTGTGCAAGATGCCCCATTAGCACTGGGCAGGGAATATGCGATGAGTTAAATTCAACCAACATAAACCCACCAAATCTCTCCTCTCAATTTGCATGAGTCTGATAACGCTTCGATGAAATATAGTTGCTCGGGTTTTTATCAATAGGCTACTTGCACATAACACTGTATCACCGTAAGGACATTTGGGAAAGCAATCAACCTGCAAAGACATTCTTGAAGTGCAGAAATGGAGAACAGACCCTTTCAAGGACAGTTCAGCTTAGGATGTGAGTGATTTAAAGAGAAATGAACCAGTACACTGCTAACACCAGCTATTGGGATGCATTTGGCACAGGAGGGTCTCTTTCTCTATGGATACGTACATAACACATTAAAGAGATCCACATTCAATTTGTATCCAGTCAAAATCGTATGTTGCCTAAAGTGGGGGGGGGGGGGCAAAGCTAACCTAAAATAAGTGGTAAAGACACACTGGATGAAACCCAGAATCTGCTGCATTACTTGCTTAGACACCTTTTATTATGGTTACATTTTATTATACAGTAGTAAAAAATTACAAGGCAACATCCTGTGTTATTTCCCACTGGGATAAATGATACAGATGTACTATTAAATCTCAAAATCACCACCAGTCTGCCAGGCTACATTCCATTTGTGCCTTTATAATGTGTCAATAGGCTGACATTTATGCCTTCTGATGGTAAAGCTATTTATATTATAGACATTTAAATGTGCCATAAAATGCATAGCACTACACAACCCTAGAACTCTTCCAATCTTTACCAAAACAACACATACAAAGCAAAAATCCCACCAGACACCAGCAGCCAAACTTAGGACATATTGGCTCCATTTTTTCCATTCTAAGTCAATGTTATGAGGGTTTTTTAAAATATCCTTATAAAAGAGGGTTAATGCAACCTTTCTCCTGTGCATATATTCAACCCATAGTTAGTTTTAATTTTGGTTTATAGATTTTTGTCCTTTCCCAAAACAGTTGTCTTTAAAATCTAAATCACTGGCTTCATGATGTGTTAGGTGATGGGACATGCCTAGCTCTCCAGCTGAACCGCAGGCCACCATGCAGCCCTATCCTGACACTTGTAACCAAAAACAGGAGCTGCGAGGCACCTATCCCAGCTCTGTATCACCACCAACCACAGCTGGGGAGGCACTTGTGATAGTCCACCACAGCTTGCAGCCCAAGGGCATCCTGAACCATGGAAATACACTGGCAAAGGGATGGTCCTACAGGGATCTCACTGAACCTCATGGAGAGCAGGTAGGGATGGTCACTGCAGGTCACAGACTATATGTGAACAAAGACGTGATCTCAGCCTAGTCACTGGCACTGAGGGTTTGAGGGGCATCAAGTCAAATAATACTTAGTTAAAAATGAACTTTCTCTGCTTAGCCCCACCAAAGAAGCTCCGAGGCTGTTGTCGAGGCGCTTCTTGCACATATCAAGTTTCTTAACAATATAAACGATAAGCAGGCAAAAAGCAAAGGAGGAGTTCAGAAATACGCAGTCTGGGAGGGCACACTGGAAGGAGGGCTACATGCTCCAGTTATTGTCCCCCAGCAACTGGCATGTGAGGACAAGGAAAAGTTGCAAACATGCCAACTCAATAGTTTTCTGCAGGGATCACGTCTTGAAACAATTATGGTTGCAATAAGGGCCACTGATACTTCAGGGACTTGTTTTAAAAAACTCCTTAAAAGAAAATTAACATAGAAAACAAGTTTGGGGTATTTTTCCTCAAAGAACATCAGAGCTTAATGCATTAGAATGCAACCGCATCAGATACTGCACTAGGATTGCCCATGCTCAAGCTGCAAGTAGGAAAATGCCAGGCCGAGCTACTTCATTACAGTGCTTACAATCAAAGTGAGATAGAAAGTGGCTGCTTCTTCACCCTGACAAGTTTTTAATTGCATCTAGAAACCACCTTCTACTTTAAATTTCATTCCAAGATTGTGTCTGATAAAGGCTGCTCAAGATGAGTTTGTCACACTTCTAAATAATTATTATTAATGTGACACTAACATCCTTCACTGGAGTTTATGCCACCTAAAGCGTCTTTCAAAAAATGTCCTTATCATTAAACTTAGCATCCAATGTGACTCAAATGCAAAATTATCTTGACCTTTTAATTCAAAGTGGCTCACCAGTTACAGTTCCTCCTTCCTAAGGAGGCCCATCACCTTTTCTATTTTGGTGACATTAGTAAACATCTTTCGAAGTGCAGAGGAATACCTTCCCACATCAGTGTGTTTAACACACATGTGCAACCTTAGATGATTCTAACATCCAACGCAAGACTAAAGGTTATTAACAGGCTGCATTGTCTCAAGGCAATGCAGTCCAATCTACAAGTCTCAGGATGACCACATTTTCATAAGCATCTTCCATGACCTTTAAATGAGCTTCTATGAGCTCATTCTATGAGCTTTGCAACCTGTCAAGGAAAATACCGCATGTGGTCCTGACGTGCTGAAGGATCACAACATTGCGGCACCAGCAAAGCATGGGCTTTGGAAATCCTGCGCCGCCAGGATCAGGGAAGCAGGGGGTCTCTATGCAGATACCCTCATGAATTCAACTGTCCAACGATCTGCTATCCAAATTCAGGGAGAAGCCCTTTAGCTAATGATGAAGATTTAAAAAGGGCGGGTGGGGGGGAAAGCCTCCTGCTCCCCATAAAGCACAAAATAAAACTTTCCCAAAAGGAGAGGCTCCAAGGAAACTGCACAGTCATGCCCTGCCGAAATTTTCTTTCAGTTTTCTGTGGGGCAAAGCATCCCACAAGTTTTAAAGATCTGTAAATGCAACTAATCTGGACACTAAAGGATTTCTGTAAAGGTAAAAAAAATAAATTAAATGTAGCACTAAGAAATCCATGAGAGGAAAAATCTTACCAGTGTCTCCCCATACAGTTAGCATGCAATACTAGTGTTCAATACCTTTTTCCTGAGACATGAAATATATATAAAGACATCTCTGGCTACAGCTATTTTGGAACTGACTTCAACCATCTTTGGTTTATTACCTCAGATAGCATGATATCATCAGAAGCCTTTTAATGTCTTTTAAGACCTTTTCCAGTTATTCTTAAATTATTAGGTGTGAATATGTGCATGCGTGTGGTATTTCTTTATTTCTGCAACTATGTGATAAACTGCAGTGCCACAAGATAAATTGCATTCAGTTTACACATTTGACCTCCTCACTTGAACTCTGTCTGCTAATCCATTTCAGCTGGGACTATTTCTAATATGCCATACTTCCGCACAGCTTTCAAACAGCTGTAGAGGCGCTTTTTTGTGTGCGTTTTTAAATGGATTGCGCATTAGAAATATTTTCTTCTTTGCACCAGAAAGTGGAACAGATTACAAACAGAAAGACCCTGGCTCCTAGCAGCTCCAGGATCGAGTGTCAGAAACGTCCCAAGCCAAAAGGGAGCAAAAGCTGCTCTAGGTGTGCAGCAAACTTTTCTGATGTGGGACGCTTGCACCTTTAATGGTGTCCCTAACAATATCTGTCACACACCTGCAATCCCATTAAAATCCTCAGCAGCTATCCTCCTCCCTTACTCTGCAAGAGTTTTAATGAAGGTTTAGACACTCAAGCCTGGCCTTCACATACATCACCCCATCTCATGCAGGTGAAGCATCACCCCACCACACAGAGGTCTTCTCATGGGCACACAATTAAAACATGCTGCACCGCTACTTGCTCAGCTCCAGCCAAGCAATTTGTATAATCCTCCCTTTTCAGGAAAACTTCTGGAATTAAGAACAAATGCTTCAACTTGTGCGTTGCAATATAAAAAGGGTAACCAAGAATCAAATCAATTCTGGTTTTCCCTTAGGAATAGATAAATGTATTTTAATTGTCATCGCTGTTTGTTTCCCAGAGGTTGCACATAACCAGCTCTCACTAACACACATTTTCTCTGTGTGTTTGAGAAGGTGACTGCTTTTCAACAGCTGAAATTATTTTTTTTACTTTTTAAATTTCCTTGCTTGGTTTCACCTTAAATTTTTTAAATGGTAAATGATAAAGTTTTGTTTGCACTTAGCCAGCATAAACAAATAATCTTTCGACTACTCACCACAATTTTTCACAGAAAGGACAAGAATAAGTGTTTTAATAACTTGCTTAAATATCCGTGACAGAAGAGTCCTTCTGTTCCAAAGCTGCCGCTTGCATTTGACACACCTGACCAAATAGCAAAAACGCTGCTTTCTCAGCTTCTTCTTGAATCTCAGGCAAGATGGATGCTCCTGGTAGCACTTCTCTTTCATTCAGTTGATGGGTACATTTACTAAGCATTGCAAAGCATTCAACTGCACAGTTTAAGCATGTGCTTAACTCTACATATGCTCTAAAATAGCAGGATTCATTGGCACATGCTGGCCCACCATCCTTGATACAGGGCTTAAACCTTAGCATTACTGCTGCTGAAGGAAAACAAGCCAGCCCCTTTCTCAGCTTCAAATAACTGAGGAGTCTCAGCAGCATCCGTAAAACTAATGCAGATGAAAATTAAGGATGTGGTGAAGGGCCCTGCCAACTGGGGTCTTGCTGTATTCTTCCAAAAGAAGTCTGATGGCATTAGATATATAAACATGACTGGCTTAAGCAATTAGACCTGCATTTGTTATAAACTCTGCAATCAAATATTAATTTCATTTTGCAATGTCATCAGTAGTCTGACACAAGCAAAAGGAAATTAAAAATGCAGGAAAGTATTCCAGGTAAGCATATACTTTTTAAAGGAGCTAAATTACTTATTTAAATTACAGAGACATACTGAATGGATGGCTGTGAGAAAAACCTATTGCAGGAAGTGGCAGAGACACTGGTTTTGGGTAAATCAGAGCTTTTGTGTGGTGGTCCTTGATAACAAATGCATCAACCCACAGGGTGACATTTCTGTACCCACTCTAAGCCCACATTACAGATCCTTTCAACTTCTAGAAAACTGCACTCATTTGGAGACGATAGTTAGAACTTGACTATCTTCTAAGTATGTTGGTTTTGGCCAATATGTTTTTTTCAAGTCACATAAATTATTAATCCCTTCTGAATTAAAAAAAAAAAAAAAGGCATTAAGAAAAAGTGCACTCTTCTCAGGTGCTCCTTTAAGGAAGTTTTGCACAAGGAGGTCTCAATGGATACCACAGTTTTATTCACAGTTGGCCTGTTTTTAGATATGAGAGGAATCATTGACTCTTAAAATGATGAGCACTGCTCGGGCTTTCCTTAACATGGAAAAGGAGATTTTACTAATGGTTTGACCTGAAAAAAAGGAAGGCAGACCTCTAGTAATTAGAACAAAAAAATGCTTTAAATGTCCCTTCTTTTTGCATGAACCATTACAGAGGTTATTTGGCCAAAAAGCATCAGCTGCTGAACATCACAGAGAAATCTCTGTCTATCCCCATTCCTGATGGTGCTTCTTCGTTGATATAGAGAAGTATAAATAGAGAAACAACATTCAAAACATTTTACCAGAGCAAGAATATTGGTTGAAAAAACATCAGATGAATGACAAAGGGAGACTGTAATTGTTTAAACAGTATGAGAAAAAAACAGTGCTAGCCATTTAGCAGAATATTGAGAGGCTGTATGTTTTCATCCAGTATTAGATGTATCAGTACAAATCTGAGACAGAAAAATGTAAAAATGTTTGGTAGACTTAGGATTGGGGGATACCACTCTCTTGACTGACTGGAATTGGTGGTGAGACACTAATGACCTAAACGAAAGAAGGATGGACAAACCCATTGCAGCTCTTGGATGCCAACTGCTGCTCCACGCCAGACGGCTGGTGGCCATCTGACAGCTGAAGTGAGAACCACCCTGAAAGGCAGTCTGTACGCATACCTGACCAGCATCACGAGTCATGTTCAATATCCTCAAATTGTAATTTACTAGGTATTTGCTGGCTGGGATCTCCTAGAACACTTATCAAAGACGTTCATATCTATTCCCACATCTGGAACAAGTGACTCAAGTAAGCATCACATTAGGGCAATAAAAATGAGAGCAACTGGTCTGAACTGGGATACCAGCAATTCCTGATGGCTGATGTATATTTATCAAGTTCATTCTGAACTGCTGTAAGAGGTCCCACTGCCCTCGGTGCTAAGCAAATCCTAACCAGTGGGTGGTCCCAGATGAGAAACGTGAGAAGCTGCTTGCAGAAACCCATCTCAATGCCTTGCTCAGTGCCAGCAACACAAGGACTTCTTTGTAACTGCTATCTGCACAACCTCTAGGTTGTATTTCTGTTATTCACATGGCACCAGCAGAGAGAGCGTGGCAAGAAATTTTGGCTTGATGTGATACACAAAATGTAGTATATAATCGGAGTTGCCAGGAAGGTGCGTTTTTGCTGAGCAGTATCAGAGAAATAAATTACAAAGAAATGTAACTGCTGCCTATTAAGAGACAGATTTATATGATAGCTAAAGCTTTCATAGTTTATGAAACAATGTCTAATAAAATGGCACAGCTGTGATTTAGTAAGGTGTTTAAATTAATCATTACATATATTTTGTATTTCAGACTGGTCTGCACTACTAAGTCACATATTGGCTTTGCCTGATACACGCATCCTTTTTTGCATATGTAATGAGCTTATCAGCTTCCAGTAGAAAAGGCAATTTTAGAGCTATCTTCTCCTAAGGTTTGCATTTAAATACACCAGATGACTCATTCATTGTACTAATATACACAGTGAATTCAACAAGGTGAAAAATGTTAAAGGCTGAGATTCTGCGCAGCACAGTAGGAGGATGAAGAGCACAAAGAAATCAAACTGAGAGGGACTATCTTAGCCAGCAAGGCTTACTGGGAGTAGGGAAACAAACAAACAAACAAACAAACAAACAATAAACCTCCTTATGTATTTTTATCATTTGCTAGGACCATATAGGTCCTTGCATGTCAGACCTTCATCAGGCAGGCAGCATCCTCGCTGCTGCAAACACAGGTCTGGGCTGCTAGAAGATAATTCTCCCCCCAGAAACACAGGCTGAGGTTCCCAAAGTCAGTCCTAAAGCCAACTGCCTTCAGTCACCTGCATAAAACAGCCTCATCCTCTGGTGTGCCAAGGCTCCCAAACCAGCTTTTGACATCCGTGGGAGCTGCTGGGGGCTTAGTATGGCTGAGATTCAGGAGGCTGTGTTTTAAAGCCTAACTTTGGGCAGTGTTGCCCTGAATCCTGGCCTAGATTCTCCCGTTCCCAGGCTCAAAGGGACTGACGGCTCAGCTGCTCTGGGTTTCTGTGTAACATCAGCCAGAGGATTTCAGCTCGCTGCTCTGACCACACTGAGTGCAGTCATTGCTGGTCAGTTTGTGCCCCACTCCGAAAAGTGGGAAACTAGAGGTAACTCCTGTTGCAAACATTACCCTTCTCGGTCTCATCATACATGTGTGTTTACTGTAGCCACAAAAGGAAAGGAATCCACAGGATTTGGTGCTACAGTCACACCACAGAACTGGATATTAAGACAGTCAGGTGAATACTGCAAGATTTCTTTCTTAATGGAATCTTTTCCCCATATTTTTCGTAAATATTTAAATGAACAAAACCAGAAAACCACCACAAAAACCATTTGTCCAGTTGCAACGTTTTGAAAATAAAGTCCAAACCAAATTTCTATTGGATTTAACTCATGTTGAAGTTCAAGTGAACATTTAGACAGCATTTATCATCTTCAGAGCTCTGTGCAAATACAAGCTAATGGGTGATTTGTGGTCCTGTTCAGCATGCCTGCAGTCCCCTAATTCCCGAGTATCTCCATGCTTCAGCCTGACTTGAGTCCTGCATCCCGGTGAGCCGAGAGCCACCCACCACCTGAGCACTGGCAAGCTGCAAGCATTTCAGATCAACGACACCTCTGGACACTGCCAGTAAGATCCCGTTTTGGCTCATCTCTATGTTAGCAGTTTCCAAGTCAGAGTCAATTTGCAGCCAAGATTTAGTTAGCACAGCTCATAAAATACTATTCCATCCAGCTAAATAGGAAAAAAAAAGGGGGGGGGGGAAGGCAAATAAATAAATGCGTTTTACAGATAAGATCTCTTGGACCATTTTTGCAGGTCCTCTTTTTTTCCCAAATAACAGAGGACTTATCATGTTTATCCTCAAAGATGCTTACAAGTCAGCTCTCTCTTTTAGTCACAGCACTTTGGAGAGTAAATATCCTTAACTGTCTTGCGCGTTGCTGACTACACCAACAGGAATACAGCAAGGGGTACGGCACAGAAAGGAACTGGTACATCTCTCATCATCAGGGATGAACTGAAGTCAGTGGCTACGTTATAAGGAAAGAGGATCTAGTATTGCTGCGACACGGGAAACATAATTTCTGACATCTGGGCAAATATTTGCCTTTCCTATCTAGGTAGTATGTAAACCTGTGTCCAACTTGGTATCCAATCCAGTTGCTTAAGATGGGAGATTGGATCACAAAAACAACCACTATTGACCCTAGAAAAGTAGTATGTATTTGCATGAACTTTGTCAAATCAAAAGGCACACCTGCCTTTCTGAAAGCAGTAATGCTGCTGGGTGTTTCCTGTGGGACTTGAATTAGGGACTGGAGGGGAGGGCAGGTGATGCACAGGCCCATGTTTCTAGAAAAACAGCAAAAGTAATAAAATAGTGAGAGAAACCGTTTGATAGCCTTGTACTGCAATCAAAGTCATACAGCTCAAGTTGTCTTTGGGATATTTGTTAAGCAGAATACTTCGACAGTGGGAAAGTCTGAAAGTGCTGCAAGGGCTCCAGGACTTTGAGGGCAATCAAGAGGTTTGGCATTTTTCACAGCAGGCAGGAAACCTTCTGAGCAATGCCCTGTGCTCATTAAAGTCCTCGCAGCAGGATTTCACATGCCTTCTGCAAACATCAACCCTCAGTGAGGAGTATGAGCACAGATAGCTTTCCAGGAACTCCAAATATCAAACAGGCAATCGTGAGGCGCAAGGGACAACGCTGCTGGGTGTGCTCAGTGCTCCTCCTGCATCTACGTTCCTTCTGGCTAATGCAGTGGTTTCCCCTTCTTATTTTCAAGGGAACAGAAGGTGAAGGCAGGCTACTTGGCTGAATGCTCAAAAGGGAAAACAAAATTCTCAAAATTGATTTGCAGATATCATAGAGCAATGCTCCTTTTTCTCCCATTTCCTCTCCTGACCTGCACCATACCTTGTGCATTCTCACCTGCCAAGGTTGCTCAGGACCCTCTGAAGTCAAGAGCAGAGGTCCTCACTCATTTCCATGGAAGCAAAGTCTAAGATGGGAGTCTGTATCTATCAGTCAGCACTTCTCCTGCTATCAAAACTAAACAAAACCCAAAAACCGTGTACACACAAGCAATGGGAAGAAAAATGCCATCTCTCATCTCTACAAGAAATGAAGAATAACACTGTGCTTCACAAGGACATAATGGTAGGATGCCTGCAAGGTGAGGCACAAGCATACGCAACAAACAAATTGACACCACAGGAGATCTCCAAACCAGCCAAAGTCGTCTTCTGCTAAAGCTTGAAAACACAATGCGTACCTGCAAACTAAACTGATAAACGACTCCTTAAGAGAGGACAATAATGTTCTTTTGCACTGGTAGCCTCCTCCCTGCCAGAGGGGAGGCTGGCAGAGAAGGGACACTTGGTAGGGGGCACAAGGACCGCAACAGGTCACCTTCCAGCGGGGACCATGAGCCCTCCACAGATATCAAGACCTTTTAGCCTCCTAGACTGGAGAAGAGAGGACATTTCACTTTTAAAGGGTTTGCTCTTGGTTAGTATTTCTCAGGCTGAGGCACCCACTTGCTTGCTCTTGTTCCACAAGTTGCCCCTGGCTTGGCTTTAGCTCCTCTCTTCTCATTGCTAGACTGAGGAGGCAGGACTAAAAGCATGTTGACCATTTCCCCAATACCACAACTTCCTAGGACGTTGCGCCGCCTTGAAAAGCAGCATCTGGCACACAGCAAGGATTAATGGCAAGCAAGGCATCTGTAGCAGGCACGTACCCACAGTGGCAGGGATTGCTGGCCCCACTCCGGCACTTTCAATACAAGGACGGCTAGCTTCAGCTTATCATCTGTTTCCCTTGCTTAAGGGCAAAAATATGCTATGCTGCACAACGAGGCCAAGGGGGAGGCTTTGATAGCTACATTATGCCTAAGCCTGGAAGTGAGACAACATGGGGAACACGTATTTAAGAGGAAGGACTGAGCATTTTAGGAGCGTTCCTCTCCTTTACACCTCCTCCACAATGAAAAAATCTCTCTCCATAAAAACCAGTAAGTCAGAAAAGAGAGAAAGCAATGGGACCCCAAGCCAGAGGCTTGCTTCCAAAGTCCACACAAACTTTTTATTCCTTTTAGCCATTTCGTTTCCCAGGGAGGAAGAACTTACTGGCACAGGGAGGCGGTGGCATTGCACTCCTCTGCTGGGAAATTGGACCTGTGTAACTCCTCCGCTCTACTGGAAGACAGCAACACATCCCTGGCAAGCTGCATGGGGCCTGTTTGCATCTGCAACAAAACACGCCTTCCCCTCGAGAGAGTCACCACGGCAGGGTGAGCAGGCACTGCTCAGCCAGGCTTCTCTTCCTCTGCTGTGGCTGGAAGTCAGCCAGAGGCAGCTTAAGGCTTTGGAGAAACCAAGAACCTCAAGTGCCAGTTAAATTTTTTATGCAGGCAAATAAGAGTAAAGTGCCTAGAGGTGACACTTGGCCACGGAAGTTGGTGCCAAGGTGCAGGGCCGCTCCATTTACCCCAGCCAGGGAGTCCCTGCGGAAGGTTGGATGCTATTTTTGAATCCTGCAGGCAGCATCTCCTGAAGGCTGACGGCCGAATTCCTGAAGCAGGGAGCCTCACGAGGGACCCCACTGCAGGAAAATGAACTCGGCTGCACAAGGAAAAAGCATATTCAGCAGAATACGGCGGGGCTGTGAGGCGCGCAGAGCCCAGCAGGCAGAGCTGGCAGCACCCAGAGAGATGACGGCAGGCGAGCGCTGGGAGGCACTGGGCGCTCAGCAACACTTCAGTGGAGACCTACCAGTTCCCCTGCTCCAGCCCCTGCGAAAGGGAACTAATTCATGTCTCTGGCTTTCCCAAACTGGATGCTCCGGTAAGAAGGATGCTGGCTATTTCTCATGCTGCCAGATGCCTTTTCTCCTTCCCTTCCAGTCCCTCTGCATCGCTCCCTTCTGCTCAATGCACACATTTCCAAGAGCCTTCTGTGAAGACCTGAGCTGTCTTGAGGCAGAAGGTGTTGACAGCATTCATGCCTTCCTAGTCACCAACAGCATCCTTTTCTGGTTTGGGCTCCCCCATTGAACAGGAGTGAATCTGAGAAGCTGAAGCGGGAGTTGAACTTCCAGAAAGATTAAGATTGTCAGAAAGCTGAAGTGAGAACCCAGGATCTCCACTGCAAAAGTTCAGCGCACATAAAACCACAACTGCAGTCAGGGGAGCCCGTGCTTTGAACAAACAGAGCACAACACACACTCACTATGCAGGCAAGTCTGACCCCAAACCTGCAGCTGGCAGGTAGAGTTCTCCAACCTTGACTTCCCTATCTGCAGAGCTACGCAAGTAAATAGACAGACAGACAGACAGATATTTTGCAATGGTAAGGAGAAAATAAATTCATTGCTGCTTCTGGAGCACAGCAATACATCTGCAACAGCACAAAGGAGTCAAAATGATGTTAATAACTGTATCTTCAGCATTTCAATACTTTGCAGGGAATAAAATATGAGGCCAACAGCTGAGGGAATACCAAATACTGTGAAGCTACTCACTGAACATCTGTCGTCCCTCCTCAGACCGGTGGGACAGGGCTCAGGAGGTGAGGCTACACAGCAATGCAGAAGTACTAAGGAACAGGGTTGAGACACCCAAAGCCCACTGATTTCAGCCTTTCTTAAACTTCTCAAGCAGTTGGCTTTCAGGAAGCGTTTCAGAAAGCATTTACCCTCAGCTACCAAGCAGGTTAACCTTGCTGAGAGGGAATGGTTTCAGGGGAGGGGAGCCCTGGTGCCTCCTTTCCGCAGGCAGGTGTTTGGTACAGATGGGAATCCCCTTTAGTCCTCTCCTTGCATGTTACAGCAAGACACGGGGTTGCATTTAACTCCTTATGCTATTTGGAAATATTGCAAACAAAAGTCGGAGTGCGGTACTGATGTACAACCCAAAACCCTAATGTCTTCAAAGCAATACCTTCCATGGAGGAGAAAGGAGGCTACAGGTGGCCCTATCCCATGAAAAGCAGAAAGCAAACATGAAACCTCCCTCCTTTTCCTTAGGTCAGGACCCCCCCAAAAACAGGCCCTGGGTGCCCACTCCTGCACCATCATGAGCACTAGCAGGGGCGCACAGTGTGCCCCAAAGTAAGTTTGCAAAACGCAGCCGCCAGCAAAGCCAGCAGATCACTTTACAAAGCTCAAGCGCTGCCGCAGAGGTGTCTGCTCGTTTCTTGTTCTCTTGTAAATGTGCCAAGGAGGGTGCAGTGAATGTTAGCTACATGATATCATTGCAAGCTAAGGACCTTGTTGTAAAGAGTTTACTTAAATTTCCTAGTGAATATATATATACACACACACGCACATATATATATATGCATATATATATGTATGTATGTATATACAGAACACCTGGCATGCAATGTGCTTAGGACTGGGATACATAATGCTTGCTTAAAAGGAGGCATCGTTGACTTTTGTAGGTACCATCCTACAAAATTAAATCAGAAGAAGTTTTAGATATTCTACTGCCAAGTCTGCAACTTGACCCTGAGATTTTCATACCCCTGACAAAATGGCTTGGTTTGGGGGTTTTGTTTGCTTGGGGGAAAAAATGGGAGAGGCAAAAAACAAAACCACAACAGCAAATCTTTGAAGTACAGACGGGAAATACAAAGTGAGCAATGTAAAAACAGATATACTTTCAACCCATCCAGTCCATATGAAGCTGCTATTGATAACAACAGCTGGCTAGGGAAACAAAAAAATAATTAGGCAATCAGGTCATTTTTAGGATAAAAGGTGGCTCTTTGACTACACACAAATCCTCTTTCCACCAGTCATTTTACCTGTCTTTGAAGGCTGCAGAGAGCTCACTAAAGAGAAACACACCATTTCACCATTCACTCCAAATTATGCTTGTTTGCTGGATTATTTTCAAGGGCTGCAGTAAAGGCATAGACTGCCTAAAGGTTTACACTGGATTTCTTTGCCATCTTGCTGCATTTAAGGCCAGAACAAAACGAAGGGGGTTTTTTTCCTTCTTTTTTTTATTTGGTATAACTCTACTCTGACAATCTGACAGCATGTTGTATTGCCTCAGGCAAGGATACACTCGAGTAGGTTAGGAGAAATAAACTGCACAGTAACATCTTACAGCCACCTAAGGTCGGTTTTCTTATTCAGATCTTAATAAAAAGAAGATACAGTAAGAACTGAGATCAGCACAATGATGCTGATCCACTACGGCAGAAGATCCCAGACAATGTTCCACCAAGGCCTTTTTACCTTTTTTCCTACAAGATTTCCAACAGACCTGGAAGAGGTCTGGCTATCTCGCCTCCTTGCGCAAGGAGAAGGGAAACGCCATGAAACAAGCAGCACCTTGATGAAGGAGCCTTCTCAATGCAGCTGGTGGGATGCATTGCCATGAGGCAGTCCTTCGGACAGCACTCAGGTATTCAAAGGAGCAGCAGCATCGCTGAAGATGGTAAGCAGCATGGCACACAACGTTTGACCACTTGGTAGGTTCTTCATGCTCCAGGAATAACAAGCCAGCCATGGTGAAGAGTAGCAGCAAGGATGCACTAAGAATGCTAACTTTTCAGCGTGGAGCTACATGCAGTGTCTTTGCCTGTCTCAGCACACAATTTGCAAACTGAACATGCACACAGCATCCCAGATATTTTTCCTGTGCTTACAAAACCGTCTCTGCTCCCATCCTTTGAAGGCTGCAGTTGCTTCCTGCAGCCAAAAAATGAAGTGACATTAGGATCACAAAAGTTGAGCCTCCAAAATTCTGACATATGGATATCAGAGTAAGATTCAAAACATAAAAATCATTGCTGAAGGATAATTTGACCTGAATAACCATACATTTTCTCATACATTTATAATCCTTCCAACATGAGGGCGGGGGAGAAGGGATGAAGAAGAAAGCAAGCATGAAGTGGAACCATTTTAAAAATGTGGTTTTTCATTACTGGAATTATCTTGATCACTAATGACAAAGACATTTTTAGTTTCAGGAGAAGGTGGAATAGGAATATCTACTCAAAAAAAAAAAAAAAAAAAAAGGAAGGTGTGTGGTAAAGCACCATTCTGAATATGAGCCACAAAGACTTTGAATTAAGTAAGCTCACAGGATCTTATGGTTATGCTTATCCTTTACAGGCATACAACAGGGATTTTCAAACTATTTCCGAGAGGTTAAAGAAAAATCAGCTATGATTCAAAACAGGGAGGGAGGGGGACACACCAGATTTGCTTGATGTTTGGAGAACATCATGTGTTTACAACCCTGCTCTCCACCCCCGACAAGCACACGTTTTCGCAATGAACAGTTGGAGAAGGAGAAGTTGCCAGTGAAAGTCAAACACAGATGCACAGAAGGCATCTTTTTTTTTCTTTATTTTTTCTTCTATGTTAATTTGGGAAATAAAAGCTTCATCTTTTAGACCCTGGGATTAAATAGACAGATCTGAGCTCCTTGTTATCAGAAAAGCTGCTACCCAAGGAAACCACGAAATAGCAAAGATAAAATTTTTGGCTGTCTTTCGGAAGGGGACCGTGATCGTTCCCCCTGTCCTGAGTGGAAGGTCCCTGATGCCCTAGGCAACACCTGGCCATGCCGTGCTCCTGCCTCACCACCAAAGTCATGAAGGGAAGAGCTGAAGAAGCTGCCAAAGAGTCAACGGGGTGGCATGCTGCCTCCACAATACGTGGCAGCGCCTTTGGCCACTGAGAACATATACATCCTTTTTATTGCCAACTTACGATAAAGCAAATGTATATTTTAGCTATTCCATCAGATGATGAAGCTCTGTTTAATTAATCTCTAATCACTTTTAAAATTATACGTTCTTGAGAGTCACCGGAGCCCTGTTGGTCATGGCAATTGGCACTTCTACAGAAAGCAATTCTGAGAACCAGATGAATTTGCTTTAAAAAAAATTATTTAAGAGCCACTCAGTCTAATATATTCTATAACCATTCCCCAGCAAGTCTAATTATAGATTTTCAAGCAAGCATTTTAAGGTTTTGTTCTAGTATATCCGTTCAAGTCAGGATGCAACTAAGTTTGCGGAAGCTTCAACAATGATTCCTGATGGTGGAATAACACCTTAAACTTCTCAAGGGCATGCCAGATTACTCTTCTTTCAGGTTTTTTTGCCACTCCATTGAATTTTTAATACAGCTTCAGCAAATAACGAGTCTACAGACTGTGACTGTTCCCAAATCAAGGTACCTGCAACTGGTAATGAAATAAAAATGCAAAATGCCCATCGGTTGCATAAGCTGCATATCACCCGTCAATCACTGCACAGCCTAACGGTCATGGGAGACCATTTCAAAGCCAATATGGTAGCTTTATAGGCAGAAAAAGGGCCACAATGGCAATGGTGATAAAGTAGGAGGAAAGCAGCGTGCAAGGTATCATTCATTATTTTACTACTACCATAGTACCCCAAAATCCCAGTGGAGTCCTAAGCTCCCGCCCGCTAAGTACTACACACACATATAGTAAAACCCCTTCTGCCCTGAACAATATATATTCAATACATCTGAGGACAAAGACCATGAAAGAGGCAGTAGCGCTGTCCCTGCGGTGCAGATGGCCACCCAGGGCAGGAGGAGGTTACATGCCTTGTGCAAGGTCAGATGAAAAATCAATGGCACAGGTCACCTGAATTGCAGTCTGGAGCCCACCACAAGGCCAGCCCTCCCCTCTCTGATGTCTGGGCCAGCGCTGCTAAACGCTGTGGTTAGGTACTTCGTGCATCCTCCTGTAACACCGCTCTGCTATCATGAGTTGGTAATTTGGTGACAAAAAGGAAAGCATCCCTCTGAATGCCTTGCAAAAAAAGGAGTGTTTCGGATCTGTACTGTGAGCCTCTCTCAGGATTTTAGGACCCAACTGATACACAAGGTAATCAAACAGATACCAAGCATGGAGAATATATGTCCCTTAAGGACTGTGGAACCTTCTAATAACCTCCCTCATCAATACCTCTCCAGTTACAAAACTCCATGCAGCACTCGGGACTCACTCATTTTTAGCAAAATTACAGAAAAGCAGGAAGGGCCCTGTTTGCAGAAAAGACTGTGGCACAAGCTATTAAAACCAGTGATCCACGACCGAAGGAGAAAGAAACTCAACGTCACGGTGCTCCCTGGCTCGGCAGGATGGCTCGCTAGGGGAGGAGCAGAATTACCCCAGCAGTGTTACCCCTGGCCCCTAAATGCAAGACCACGCTACATTCTCTAATCCCATCAACTTCATGACTATTACTACCCCGTTCCCATCTGGAACAGTGGAAGATGGTGAGTCCTTATATTTTATGGATTTGAAAATCGACACAAAATCAGTTAAGTTAAAACCTTACCTGCTGCAAACACGCTTTGCTGTAAATTGTAAGATTTGAGCGGCACCTCTGTAGCAGTTCCCTGCACTAACTGTAGATCAATTGGGTGTTTTATTTACCTTGGTCAAAGGATTTTTCAGAACTAGACATCCCTCGTTTCTTAGGATCATCATAGCAAAGAGAATACATCTCATCATTCCGCTTTTCTGTCAGTCAAAGCTATTTATCACAGAGGCCAAGAGTTGACCCATTAACAGGATAAGGATTCCTAATCTATCAAGAATATATGCCAACATCTAATCATTAGATCCTCTGTAAGCCTACACATTATTTACTTTTGACATCATACAGCTCTTTCTCTTACTCAAAATCATTTCTAGATTCACATTGCTCTTCAACGGATGAAGATGGCTACAGAGGGAAAAGTGTTTAACACCAGAAGAACTAGAGAGGCTATATCAGCTCCTCAGATGAGATAAATCAACACAGCCACTGACCTGATTGCAGTGGCACTAAGCTAATTTGCATCAGCTGAGCACCAGGCCCATCATCAATAGATTTGGAAATGAGCAAACAGATGCAAAACACTCATTTGGCATTGAAAGAATGACAGTAAGCAGCTGTTATGAAGGTTTCTTACTGAGGGTTTGATATTTGTGGCCCCGCCAATGAGTACCTGGCTTCTGCACAGGGTCGGCGGATCAAGTTCTTGTGGATACTGTGGCACAGGGCTCTTCCAAAGCGTGGTTACCAGTATGGAAAGGGTTTGTCACATAGATGATTTTCATGCTCATCCCAAGGGACCAAGCTGGGTGGAAGGGAGAAGGACAGAAAGGGGTTAAAGCGATGATGTACTCCTCTCCTGTCACTCAGGTTACCAATTCTCTGCCTCAACACCCATCCTGCAGAGTTTCAGCCCAGAAAGAAGCTTGATCATCCAGACTTGTTTGTTTTCGTAGTTCTGGAAAAGATAAGATAATCCAGACTCCAGTAAGAAGATAACTTCCATATTTAAACAGCTACACATATTTTCAGCCTATTTCAGGAGCACAGGGAAGATAATAAGGAGCTCCACTTTCCAGGCTTACCATGCTAAGAGGATAAAAAGACAACTCTTGTTAATGCTTGTGCCTAGATAGTAGAGCGTTATGACTTGGATTCACAAAGGGATTTAGGACTCTAAGTCCCACTGAAATCAGGAAATGAATGGGACTAAGGCTCCTAAGGGCCTTTGTGAGTCCCAGTCTAAGTGCCTCCTCCTTTTGAAGCCAATGGGAACAATGCCATGGCATTAAGCAAGGGCAGAGCCTGCCCACGAAGCTTTAACTCTATTAAAAGCCTAGAGGTTATCTGGTGACAAACAGGCACAACACCCCTGGTGAAGAGACTTTGGCCTGAATGCCTTTAAAGCTTCCACTGTGCTCCATCAAACGGAGCTGAAGCAAAGTCCATACCCGTCTATGAGAGCTTTGCAGTGAATTAAGATCTCAGTCCAGGTCCTCGAGTCAGAGGAAAAAGAGTTGCCACTGGGGAGAGAAACTGTACCATTAGCAAGCCTGGACCATGCACTGTTACTGCATAAAGCTCTTTGGGTAGGCAGGCAACAGTGCACGGCGGTGTAGTTTCACCAACAAGCCTTACTTTGGTTTTCTGTGGTTAAAGCTTGACATCCCCTGGTCCACACTAACTTTAAAAATGTTCTGTGAAATAGTTATGATACTTTCACTTCATTCATTATCGCTATTTTAAACAGACTTTAATAAAGACCAGTGGCATGTGCTCCTGTAGGAGGAAACACGGTTTCCCAATATAGGTGGTGTCAGTGTAACTGAAATTTCCACACCAGTAAGGCGAGAAAAACAATCTGCCTCACTTTCTGTACTCCTGTACAAAGGTAAGAGAAAAAAAAGGCATTATCTAAGCAAGTGTCAAATGTTTAAGTATTATTAACTGCTAATAAGCCCTTTATTGTGCTGGCATAATATGTCCCTTCTGCTTATACAGCTCCAGAAAGCTTCATAATGTAAGGCAAGGGTAGCCCAACTGGTCACCTAATGGGAAACATATTTGCACAGCGAATCCCTCTCTAACCAGGCACTCGAAGGCTTCAGCTCCTCTTCCCTGTACCCACAGATCAAGAACTTGTATATTGAGGCTGATACACAAACTGATAAGTGCTCAGCCCTGTCTGCGGCACTTTTCTGTTTTACCTTGATTGCAGCATGTAGCCAAGAGGACTGTGAGGCTGTTTTACATGCCGTAGCATTTTTGACAAATGGTCTTTCCTTAAAAAGCAGCCCTGAAATCTTCCAGTGTGCGCTGCAGACAATTTGACATGGGGTCAGAGAAGATTCATCTTCGCTGCAGCAATGCTATCTCAACCCCCAGAGTATGAAGCTAAAGCTGCCTCTGCTCTACCTAGTCAGGAGGAGTGGAGGAAGAAAAGAAAAAATATTTAAAAAAAAAAAAGGAATCAATAAACACCGGCACTTCATCTCTGCTCAATTTAGCCCTTTCTGAAAGCATAGATAATTCCTGATGGCAATTGTCCAAAGTGTCCAAATTCAGACAGTCTGATAGCCCTTTCAGTCAGGTCAGTCCTGGCGGAGAAAATAATCAGGCCTCCCACGACGAATTTCATTCAACGAGCTGCGCTGATTACAGGAGTGGTTCGAATCATCGCGCAATATTGACCAGAGATCAATTTTCAGCTTGAGGTATTGTGGAGAACATATAGCACACAGCTAAGCTAAAGGCGGGGAGTAGGAATTCAATAGCCTACCCAACCATGTCAAATAAAAGCCTGCACAGATAGATGCTACAACTTCTACCCCCTGAAGCCCGTGTTTTTAAAGGTACACGCTATGATAAAACGGAGCCCCTGAGGAACTATATTTCATCGTTACATTTTGCTGCATCATTAAAATTACCGTTTGATTCCTCCACCCCAAATTTATTTCGGGTGATGCACTTTGCATTAAAAAAAAGACAACTTGCCCGAACAGCTCTTCCTTTGATCCCACCTTTCCCTAATTAAAATTCTCTGAGCCAGGTAATGACTGCCCTTCCTACTGCAGGTGCCTCATCTCCCAGCACTCCCCTGCTTTTCTTCACCTCCACCCATGCCAGGCACTGCAGCTTTCAGCTCTGACCCCAAATCAGCACTACCATTGTAAAAGGAGAACACCCCATGCTGCTACGCACTGCTGCTCGCTTGTAGCCCTTCATGCTTTTAAGAAAAAAAACCTACCTGTGAGGTGAGGAAATACAACATGTCCTAAAAACTGTCAAAGGAAAAAAAAAAAGGCTCTCGAGGAGGGATTCCTTTCCCAGTTATGCTCACTGTCGTGGATATTACAGGATCACCATTTCTTCAGAGCATTAAAAGAGGAAGCAGGGCTTGATCCATATCAAGCTGCAACAGCTCTGTGGCAAAGAAAAGAAGATGAAGGTCCATTTTTGGACACACAGTTGCATGGGCCTCTCTGCCAAGTACCAGCTCCCTGGCAAAGAGCTTTTCCTTGGGGAAACCTGCACCAAAAGTAGTTTTCTCCTTTGCTTCTCTGGCCCGCAATGCCTAGTTGTGTTCCTCAGCACACAAGAGGGGATGCTGCGATCCAGCATCGCTGCCACTGTGGAGGGAGGGAGCAGGGTGGGAAGAGACACGTGGAGCCTTGCACAGATGCTCCCAAATCTCCACAGGCACCTTCTGGATGGGATAATTTGCTGCAGATGGAGTGGCTGTGCAAATACACAACTTGACAAGCCAGCTTGGGAACATGGGGCTTCGACCCGGACAAAACATCCGTTCTACTTGCAGAGGGAGAAACTGAGAAACAGGCACACGTGTGGGACTTGGGTCTGTTTGCACTGAAAAGTTACAGTGACTGCTTAGGGTGACCATTTTTCAGGTGTGCAATGGTAGAGAGCTTAACCTTGTAGAGATGAAGCATTCTTGATTTTTTTTAATGAAGATTTTTTTATGCATCTATTATTTACAGGACCTATTTTACAATTTCCACAGGGCTCAAAGAATAGTAATACAATGTGTCTTTTAAAAAAGGAAGACAAACTTGAAAATGGTTAATCTAAAAATCTCATCTAATCACACGAAATGTAAATTCAGTGACAATGAAACTGCTCACAAAGTCCTTGAATAACACTATGTTGTAACAAGCTGTAATGTAGCAAGGAGGCACAGATTTCCAAACATCTGCCTCCTCACCGAAAGATCCAGCCTACACAACAAGCCTAACACAGAAAATAATAAACCAAGAAAAACTCCCAGCTGTAACAGGTGAAATTCTGATCCTTCACAAATCAACAGCTGTACTGACTTGACTTCCCACATCCACAAGCAAAAGAAAGGAGCTTATGCACATGGGAACATTTCAATGTTCCACAAAGATTCTGCTGTTTCTCTTTATTCTCTCATTTTCTGTTTTCTTCTTGTTTTCTTTAAGCTAGTTAAGTCCTCTTACTTACACACACATTATCTTCCAACTGTAAATGTTCTTGAGTCCTCTTTGTGTTCTCTCCAACCTTCTTCCTCTGTCTTAAGTTAAACATCAAATCAAACCTTACGTGGTCATCAATGGGTAAAGAAATAAAAATTTGTGCTCTAGGGAACACTATATTAAATGATCCCATGCAAACCTAGCTATAAGACAAGAACTACCAACAGCATTTAAAAATAGGGAGATGTCAGAAGATGCTAGGTTTTTTTTTGCTTTTGCCTATTTTTCAATCTGTCAAAAAGCAAATATAAGACAAGGACCAAAATAAAGTAACCACAGTAAAAATAGTGCTGAATGTTGGAAACAAGACAGTGAATTCAGTCTTCAGAAACTCAGCTTACGGATCCCTCATCTACATAAGTCCTCAAACAATGATGCATGCTAACAGGGTAAAGTGTTAAAATGCATCTGAGTTGCAAACAGGGGATTGGTATCCTGCAGTGACAGAAAATTACTGCTGGATGACAGGGCCTGCAAAGTTAAATTGTATTGCTTTAAAGGAGAAGAAGGTAAGAGTACTGCTAGGAAATGCAGGCTGCTATACAGTAGAGTATAATGTGCGTGCCCCAGGATCAGAGGTCTGTCTCATTATTCCACTATTGTATTGGCCAAGGCATGCCAAATGAATTAAGGAACTTCATAGCGGCTTAGAAGAAGAAATAATTTCAATTTAATAAAAATATATATATATATAAAAAAGACATGGCCTGAAGCTTTACAAATCACAGAATTCCTATTAAGTATTAAAAATATTAAATGAGAATTTTACCTGCTAGTTTTACAAGTCGCCTTCTGCCCTCAAGAAGAACAGATGAGGTGTTTCTCCTTTTCTAACCTCAGCCAACTACAGCAAGCTTTTCCAAAGATATTCCTGTGCCTTTGTTTCCAGCTCCTCCATAAAGCAGTGCTTTATGTTATGGTGTAGCACTTTTCCCTGGCCTTCCCCCTAGTATTGTAATGCACCACATCTTATGATTTTTATACTTCTCCCTACTGTAACAAGTATCTTTAATCACCTAGTTGCTTGTTTCAAAAACAACTACTCCTTTCAGCATGCAAAGCAATTTGCCATCAGAATTTTTTTTTTTTTTAAAAGCTCCACACTTGCTCTTTAAAAATGAAACTTCTTTTAAAAAGCCCCAAGTTGGACTCACTAATAAGTGTGACCCGCAAGATCTCTGGTCTGCTGGAAAATCACAGCCATGACTCCTAACTTTAATCCATTGCTGCTTATCTTCTGAAAAGTTCATCCCCAGTTGGCCAGTTCAGCTATCCAGCAATAAAATTTTCAAAAATATGAATTTTCATTTCTGCAACATGAACGTCTCTGTTAATTGAACAAATCCAATCAGCAATCCTACAGACTGGAAAAAGCTCATATTAAAATGAGAAGGGGTGAGATAAGAGGAACAATCCAACAAGACCCCTGTTTCTACATGAAAAATTTGGTGTCAGTCAAAACGTCAGCACTCAGGAGCATGCGGAGACTACGAAAAAGCAGTGATAGCTCCAGATGCACAATTTAAGCAGATTCTCCTTCTTGCTTTTACCTCTGCACCTTCCCCATGACACGATTTATGGCTAGCCTGACAAAGCTCAGCTGGCTATGGTTAAGATACCAAAATAATTTGGTCCATCACTGAGAAGCACTGAGCACCTCCAAAACCTGTTCTGCGTTAACCTCCGTGCCTACTGATGGAATTTAGTGCCCCGGGCTTCAACTGATCAAGGGTCTGTCAATACTTCCCTGGAAACTGCCTCCCATCCTGCAGCACAAGGGTTCATTTGAAAGACCTTGTGTTGATTGCTAACATGTGTCCTCACAATATTTTATTTCATGGTGAAATTCAGATGCAGTTATGATTTCAAGTTTTAAAACACTGTAGCAGTGGATTTGAGTGGATAAACAGACTAAGCATAGTTAAAAGTCCCACTGGGAAGTCTTAAAAAGACTAATTTATGAATATGCAAACACTTTCATGTCATTCAATCCTGATAAACTCCATTTGCACAAGCCCGCAAGATGAAGGAAATCTGATACTAAACAAAGCCACAAACTGCAAGAAGAGTAACTTACAAAGAATAGTTATACTGAGGAATTTTATCCTGTGCAGAAGAAGGTTTCCTTTCAAATGTATTGCTGCTTGGGTTCTCCTGCTTCTCTGAAGACCTCATATATTGTTCTTTTGTGACCAGTTTGCTCCTCATAGTAGTTTTCGACATCTGCATTAAACTAGCCTATGCATTCCCATCCTTTCCATGCTAAGTGGCATAAGTAGAAGAAATGGGATTTTTTTTTTCCTGACATACACTAAGTCATGCAAATAAAAATACTGTTACAACTGAAAGGAAGAATTTGCTGCTTGCTTTGTTTGCATGTAGAAAGCTTATCACAACTAAAAATACACCTTGCCTTATAACACTAAAGATGTGCTGGTGGCAATGCATAGGGTTTTCAAAATTATCTCATTCTAGCTTAATGCTGAAATCAGCAGTAAAAGTGCCATTATTAGCTTGGGGGGGGGGGGGTGGTGGTGATTCCAGCCGTAGCCTTCATTAAGAATGCAGGCCAAAAGGGAGCATTTGGAGCAACCACTCCTCTTACAGAAATATATCACTAGAAGTCAGGACACAAAGCAATTTTGGTTATTGATAACCGGGGTGCGTGTCCTACGTACTGCTGTGCACAGTCAGGGACACATCCTGACCCAGCTGCCCGGTTGGTTTCGGTGGCTCTTGCAGCTCTCTCCTCCTTGTCCTTGCTGTCATATTATTCTAAGTACTATGGATGATAAACCAGGGTCTGATGAAGCTCTGACTGAGCCCTCCACTCGCATTTAACTGATTTCACCGGGGTCATGGGAGAAAATCACGCCTATGTTATCAGACAACGTGGCAGGAGGCAGGGGATGGCACAGAAGTGGGAAAACATGGCAGCTTCTCCTCTAGCTAGGAGACGCCAGAAAGCCCTGCAACCCACGCAGCCGCCGGGAGAGGGGATGTGCCGCCAGCATCTCGTCAGGGCAAGAGACACGGCTAATTGCAAAGCTAAAGATCACAGAGTCCCTGCCAGTACATCCGTCCCTGGACGCAGACAGATTAAATAAATGTGGCCATACAGGTCTGCGGGTTAAATGGAAGGATGTTAAGTGCCCCGGACTGCAAGCATGGGGTGGGTTTGCTCCTTTGAAATCTATACGTTTAATTTCTACTTCCTCTCTCGTTAGCCTGGTTTGAGACCACCACCACAGGGGTATTTTCTCATTCAGCCAAATGCACATAGACCATTTTCAGAAATGTTTTTTGTCCTACAGAATGGACATACAGCATCTTTCCATGGCACCCTGCAGCTCGCAGAGATCACACACAGTTTTCGGAACAACTCAAACCAGCAGGTTAAGAGGAAAGCAAGCAGTCTAAGGAGCCAGGGCTCAGCGAAGGGTGGCCCAGCATTGACTCTGAGGACATCCTGAGATCACTGGTGATGGACAAAGAAGCAGCAAGAGGAATGTGGTCAAACCAAGAGTACTGCCAAAATTAAAACCTCCATTATCATGTTCTGTTGAGGAAAACTGAGACAGGGAGTTTAACCAAAATGCCTTCCAGGTGATTTATGGCCAAAGCTGCTCCACTCTGGTCTGAGAAAAAAGCAGTTTGAACAAGGTTTTAGTTCAGTTTTGTCCTTTGCTTAAAACAAAAAAGTGCTTGAACTCAAACAGTTGACAGTGAAAGAAGGGGGATGATCCTTCAGGCATCTCTGAAGGATGATGGGCTCTCAAACATACGCAGGAGTCCAACAGCCCTAGGTGCAAGTGCTACAGGATGCAAAAAGACAAACTTGCTTTTTTCAGTGTTTAAAACATATTAACTCAAATAATGACTCATTTTCTCCTTAATTACTGAAAGACAATTATTCACATTGAAATATTCTGTGAAGCTGCAACAATAAAAGATTATGATGATATTTTAGAGAATGTGAAACAATTATCTTTCCCCAAAACCTCTCATTTAAAAAATAAGGACTTTTTCTCAGGAAAATAACTTTCTGTCTCTGAAAAAAATATTCTGCCACCTGTAAACATAACCTTATGATCAGGAGAAGGATGTGTGAAGTGTACTGGAGTGAGGACCAGAATCTGTAAAAACAGATGGGTGAGCTCAGGTACTGAAATGTGAACGTACCAAAGGTGCAGACCCTAGAAAAGTAGGGGTTTGCCACCTGAAAGCAAAACCCCTGCCAGGCAGCTTCTAGATCACGATACAGGAGGTGCTACCTCAAAATAAGTGCTCTCTGTCAAAACAGAATTATAGCCAAGATGCTTGATTAACAAAGACACTAATGGGGGTATGCCTTTTCTCCCTGGAAGTTAGCAAAAACCACCAATTGCGCTAAGAAAAGGGGTTTTAGAAAACTAAATCCACACCTACACCACAGTGAAGTTTCTTAGCCACGGCTGAGACACAGGAGGCACGTATAAATCCAATGTAAAAGCAGATGTAGGAAACCAAAGAAAGGATCAATGTCCATATGACCAAACTGCAAAAGTCAAGAAGTCAAACTGGCACCTTTTAACCCAGCTGGTATCTAGATCCAAGGCAGGTAACAGAAAAATATTGACTTTGGTAAGTAAAGTGCAAAATACAAGACTAAAAGGAATTTTTCCCCACTAACATGAAAACTCATGTCCTGAAATAATCAAAATCCATCAGATGCAGGAGATCTGGAGAGACAGCTCAGAGCTTGTGTGTGGAGGGGCTGTGCAGCAGAAGAGAGGGGGATACCTGGTTTCATGGGTCACCCACCACACTAAAGACAAATTAAACTGGATATGAACACTGCAGAGAGGCCCTCAAAAATAACAGCAAGGCCTTCAGCTCTCACCTCTTCAAAAGAGAAGAAAGTAGAAATGCCTCCCTGACAAGCAAGAAGTACGCTGAGAAGGCTGGAAGAGGCAGACACTGTACGAGGAGGTATCAGTGAAATTCAGAGCTGAGGGAAATAGCAGAGGAAAAGAACAATTTAAGAGCAGCTGCTCTGCAGACAGAGTGGCAGCTCTCCCCTACCTGGAGGACTTTGCCACATCTGCGAACAGCAGCAACAGCTGCTGCCTCTGTCAGGGAAAAGGGATGCTGGAGCGCAGGAAAACCAGGGGACGTGCTACCAACTGCTCCTTGCCCCCCCCCACCTTGCGCTCAACCATTTCTCCAGCAGCTCTCAGCTTGCTGAAATTCAAAGGATAGCTTGTGTGCTGTGCTAAAATCCAAACAGGTATGGATTTTAATGCAGTCATCTTTATATATCTTTAAAGAGTGTATTTCTTGCATGCTTATAGCATGTCCATTCTAGTAATGGGACTGGCAGATACACTATTTGCTCCTGCACCCATAATAAGTTTAATTCATGGGAAATTTGCTGCAACCTGATACTTTGCTACTCATATTTTGTGCATTATGTCATTGTAACCCCAGACCCTCTCAAGGAGCAATAGCTGCCCTGAACCTCAGGATGGGGACCCTGGAGGGTATGTGAATGGAGAAACCTTCTTATGTGACCTGTGGGCACAGCCCTGACTGACACATACATTTGCCCAAGGGAAACCAAATTTCAGGGTACAATGTACAGGTTTCAGGGTGAGCTTCCCATTGGGCAGGTTAAATGCTGAAGGAGGGAGCTTGGCTCTACGTGGCCCCCAAAGGAGGGATAGGAGGAGCTGCAAGTCCTGTGCCTATCTGCCTCTCCACCTCCTGCAGTGGCAAGGCTGCAGGCTGATGGAGCAGTCCCTTCCATTCCTGGTGTGCAGACCGTCATTTCCCAGCAGTTGCCAGGCTAACGAGTCTTAGATGAAAGATTCAGCTGCCCAAGGGCTGGTGGCTAAAACAGAGCCATCACTAGCCTAAATTCTCACCGGGCTCCTCTTATAGTCAGCAGAGATTGTTGAGCCAACGTAGTCAGGGGAAGCCAGAGGGAGTGATTCATCTGACCCAAAAAGGGGTGTCCACCAGCATGTACAAGAAGCAAACTGCGTGCCAAGAGGACAGGCCAGCAGAAATTATGCTTGTCCTCACAGCCTCTACATAACTTGTATAGCTATTGCATAAAGATGTAATTATGTTCCTTCTCAGACTTGTGTTTAATTTTGCAAAGAGTGCCCCAGCAGTTAAATTGAGTTACACAGATGAAGGGGATCAGGCCTTACTCTTCATGCCCAGCCTGCATTCACAGCTTTGAAAATGTGAATTGAGCACATGTCAGCATACGAGCATCCCTCTGCGCCCACAGAGAGTGTATGCACAAGGCTCTGCCAAGCCAATACAGCACTGAAACTGCACCAGGGTGCTGGGCAAGGCCTGGGAAGCTATGGCACAGACAGGCATCACTTCAGATTTTTAGAAAGTTCATACCCAAAACCTGGAAAAAAACTGAGTGGGAAATCTTGCAAAGGAACTTCTCCCCATCAGAATCTACAGCCTTTTTTCGTTCCTTTTTTTTTTTTCCTTGTATTGAGCATATCTAGCTCCAGTGCAAGACACATTCACAATTGCCCAAGAGGACTGCAGCCCATCTCACTTTGCAATGTGCCTTGGGTTTCCTGGAGAAGGTAAGAGGGTATTTTTACATACATTCACAAAGACTGCCCAAAAGATGAACTGCTGGAAGAGCCATTTACCTATCTCCAGTGGTGAAGCTCAGCATTGAGTTCACCCTGCAGGAGCCACCACTCACACCACCTCTTCAACTCTCCTCCAGGCAAGTGCCAGGGGAAAAAGGGGCTTTTTCCATCTCATCCACAAGCACCACAGTAAAGGCACAAACACAAGAGAGTAGAAAAACACTCATAAAAGTAAAGATTGGAAAGACAAATGAGTAAGAGGCGAAGAAGCCGGAGAGTGACTAAGAGCTACTTTACCAATAAAGAGGCTGGAGCTGCTAGACATGGAGGCTGGGGCCCAGGCCACCTGAAAATCATCAAAACCATACCCCTTTGAGATGCTTCAGCTATGTGAAGGCATAGGCTGAGAGCCTGCTGTGCAGAGGTTTAAGTAGGGATGTGTGGAAATAGAAGGAATAAGGCTGGGAGCCAAATTGGGGGATACGGAGGGTGTGGAAGGAGGGAGGAGAAGGCTCTTTGCTACGTCACAATTTAGGAATGTGGCTCACGAGGCTGGGATAAGCCTGTTGTTTGGGTTTAGAGTTACACAAGGGCTTACAAAGCTCAGATCTCCACCACCACCCGCAAAAAAACCAACAAACCGTGGAGGTAAATAACTGGTAGTTGTGTTGCCACAGGATGCCCAGCTAAGAGGGGGTTCCCTTGGGCTAGCAGCTTTTCAAGGAGAAAGGAAAACACAGTCTCTCCTCCAAAGGTGCAACAGTTGAGGACATTTCCTTTGGCTCAAAAAACAAAAGAAAAAAAAAGGAAAAGAAATAGGCTAAGAAAGGGCTTGACCATAAAAATGAAGTGGCCACAGCATGGTCGTGGTAAGAAATGGTAGAGACTGTGCAGATCGAAGCTCAGCTTCGGGTTGGAAAGACAATGCCCCTGTCTGCAAGGCACAGAGGAGACGGCAGGTTACAAGGGGCCCCTGTTGCTGGGCTAATATTTGAAAACAAATTATGTCACTTGAAAATACAAGTTCTTTGCACTTCACCAAAAAGAACAGCCACCACAAACACAATTTAAATGCTTTTCTTCTGCCTTTCTTTTTTTGTTACCCAGTGTGTTTAGAAAAAGGAGTGAGGCCAGCTGGGTGGGACAACGAGAAACCTTTGTTCAGACCTTGTATTCATACTCAGAGAGAAAATCCTTACTGAACATTTTCAGACCCAGTCTTACAATTGGCTAATGTCAGCCTTTGGGAACATCTGTTCACTTCTGTATAGTCCTCATGCTCACTTTAAAAAAATGAACTAGTAAATTTTCTTCCACGTGAGCTGCTTCCACAAAATCAACAGCCATTTTCAGTTCTATGTGGCACTCTTTGTGCAGGCGGGAAGAGTTCAGCAAAAGGTGGCAATGTCGCACACAGCCTGGCTGATGCATCAAAAGTTCTATGTGCCTGAAAAGCCACAGGCAGCTTTCCTTTGCTCAGCTGAATCAGGATGTAAATTCCACTTAGATGAACGAGGCAACAGCACAGGCAGGGTATATCACTTCAGATTTTGGGACAGCACGACATCTGGACAAAGGCAGCTTGGATTAGTCAGCTACCAGGCAGATTGCAGCACTGATACTTTGCACTCGGATCAGACGTTTATATTTGCATACATCTGCACAGGAAGCTAGTGCAAACTGTTTGCACAGGAGATGGAAGGAATAATCCCGCTTTACTTTGTAAATTACATTCCTTATCCTAATTAAAGAGGAAGAACGAAGCATCACACTAACATTATTATTAGCTCCTTGGATGCATTCACTTGGAAAAATAAAACGGTTGCACCAAAAAACATAAACTCACAGTGCTGGTCACTCATCTGCAATCCCGCTTCCACATCACGAACAACCACACAACTACCACTTTGCTTGCTGGGCTGTGTTATCTCCACATCTCTACACATATATGCTAATATACCTGCAAAGGCATGGCAGGTGAGCACTGCAAATCCTCATGAAATGAGGATTTCACTGTCAAATGACTGGAACATTAAAAAGACATCTGAGAAGTAAGACAATGTGTTTAAAACATGCCCAGAAATTGGGCAGAACTTAAGTGTTACCTCCCACTGAAACCGGCAGGAGAATTATGCAGTGATTCATTGGGAAAAGTAAAGCCTTCTGCAACTTTGGCCATATCGAAGCATCCTTCAGAAAAAGATAATTTTCTTGGTGCCCAGGTTCATTTCAACACAGATGCTGATCAAAATCGATCACCGACTTCCAGGCAGGTATGTGTCAAAAAGCAGGAGATAGCCACATTGTTCTGCACATGCAAGGACCTCTATTTATTATTTTATTATTATTTTAATGCAGAAGCAGTTGTCCCAGTGCTTATTATTTGGCTGAATGAGCTGAAGTGAGACTCCCCGGGCAGCTGCTGACATAATGAATGATTGTGTGGTGAAGCCCAGAATGTGAATGATGAAGAATTTTGAAAGGCTCTGGAATTCGTGAATAACAAAAGTAGCTACAGTCCCCAAAATCTCACCATTTGTTCTCAGCAACAAAGGAGGACTCAAAGGCCTTTGTTTAACAAAATGATTCAAAAACAGGATACGAAAGGAATTAAGGGTTATCTCTACTGGCATAATACAGCAAGCAAATTGTGTCCCCAAGTAGAAAGAGTTATGAATGTATTCTGTCGAACATATTGTTAACTGAATTACTACGCTCCTGTTTCTTTTATCCCTTTTCCCGTACTGTTACCATGTTTCCTGTGTCAGTAATTCTCAAGGTCTTAAGGCCTTTCAGCCCAGACTCTGCAAGAGAGGGAGCTGCTTATTCCACAGGACACTCTGGTCCTCCAACGTGCAAAGGGGAAGCATCCGAACATGTTACCCCCCTTCCTCCCAAGGTTTCCATCAGCCATGGTCCCTTGGCTTATCTCACTTCTTTGGCAGTATTAACAATAACCACAGTTACATTTCCCTTAAGTAAATATTCAATTTGCATTAAAAAAAAAAAAATTCACAACCCTATTATTGCTGTCTCCAGTATGGGACAAGGGCTTGATGGTGCAAGGCATGGGATGGGCATGGGACAAAAACCAGCCATTCCCCAAAGCAGCTGTCTTTCCCCTCGAGTGGAAACAAGCCTTCCAGTTTCGGAGTGCTTACTGTGGGGATTACATATGAACTCTGCAAAAGACGAGCCAACCTGATGAAGATTCATGCCGCACTGACAAGTGCTATCCAAACAAATATAAATTCAATTAAAAGACTCTGTTGTGTGAGCAATAAACCAAGAAGTGTGCTGGATCAAGGAGTGGAAAGCCAGCTCACCCGTGAAGGTTGTCAAGCATGAGAAATTAGACAGCAGACACAAGTGATGCTGATGCTGAACCCAAAGGTGGGCACCATAAATCAGAAGGACGGCACTCCTGGGCGAGGGGAGGAGGGACTGACGCCCACCAAGGGACGGATCCGGCTCCGCTCTCTCCTTGTCCTGTTTGGGACCCTCACCTGAAGTGCTGGCAAGGGTTTAGCACCCTGCAGACTCTGTTGCCCACAGGACGAGCTATGCCAAAAACCTGGCCATGACACACACTTGTAGGGATAAGTGTAAAGGACTCCTGCGCAGGACAATTACACCGGTTATCTTTTCTTGCATATAGCATTTAGGCATTCATTCTATTAAACCACGCATTTCCTACTGCAGCAGCCAAAGTCAATACTGCCTGTGGTGTCTCTTTTGCCAATCGCTATAATGCTGTAGCTGCAAGCAGTGCAATAAAAACTGCTTGTGCTACCCTGACTGCCTCAAGTCAATGCAAATTTGGCAATCCTTTCAAAGGAACCAGGGTTTCACCTTGGGATCCAATTCAGACTGGGAAGAAAAAGTCGTCCTGCCATTAATTTCTACAGGTGCCTCATCAGCTCACCCCATCTCTCCAAGGAAACACTGATTAGACTACAATAAAAATGCAGCAGGAACCTGTGGCTAAAGAGCATCTTCAGTTCCTGGCCTCCTTCAGTCCCCTGGGCAGTAGTATCACTCGGAGAACAAGAGAGATTCATCAGTGTATCTTTACAAAGACTTTACTGCACCTTTGCTGACATTGGGTGCTAGGTTTTCTTGCTGAAAGTTATTTTTTTAATGAAAGCTGAAATTAGCATTAAATATTCCAATTCCAGGAGCCGCGCCAGAATTAAAAAATAAAACAACCCATGTGATTCGTGATAAAATAATCACAAGATATGACAGCAACATTGAAAAGTTGCCTAGAGAATATAAGATGAAGAAATCTGCTATCAAATTGTCATGCCCAACATGAAATAAAGCCCCTACAAAACAATACAGGCTTGAAGAGGCTGGAGAAGTATGCTTTCCGACTAGTGGCGTCTCTTGAAATATGGTTTAACACCTGTTATTAATTCTGCTGCCTGGCACGGTTGCACCATTACTTCTTCCATCTCAGCTACAAATTCAAAAGATCGTGCCCGAACCTGATATTAAACTCTGGAAACACTGCAGTCAGAGTTCACATGTCCTGCACGTTCAAAGGAAAGCATTCTGCTATCTACCTCTGCGTTACATTTAAGAAAATTCCTAATTCCAGTCCCAGACCTATTATCCCTCCCTGTCAACCCCATTTTAGTCTTTTGCCTTCAGCAATAGTAATTTATGGGTAAAGATATATGGCATGGCAGTGACTATATTCTAGCTGCTGATTTCCGTTGCTCTTATGTATTGAGCCTCCAAAAAGGCACAAGTTCCCCGGTGGAGAAACAAATTTTTCACTATTTGCTTTCTAGTATCACCAGAATGGTAAATAACACCACTAGAAATACCAAAAATGCAGGAACCCAACAGCAAGTAAAACAGTAAAACACAGGAGCAGATGCCCCCAAACAGGGCCGCTCCTCCCAGCTCAGGGTAAATCACTGCAGCCCTCAAAATTCTGCATTTATTAGGGATTTCTGCACTGGCACAGTTTGGCACCGGGCATCACTTGGACCACACCACCATTTTAAGCTCTCATGGCATACCCACCTCAAAATTTAGCAGAGAGACTTCAACATGCTGAAGCAAAAACATCTCTCCACTTGGTTCTGCCACGTCTAAAACGAAGACCCTAATAGCTCATCCAACAAGGGTGCCACAACCTTCAAACTGTGACTGCTTTTAAAGCCCTTTGACATCCTTCAAAGGAATGTTGTGTAGGAAGAAACCATTGGGGCTACATGCTATTGGAAAATGGGTCTGCTCTTATCATCCCAGCACCTTCAGGATCCCATCTGCACAACGACACCAACAGGAAGATAGAGTCCCTGCCCCAAAGAGCATCCCACTGAGGAGACACTGAAGGTAACAGAGTCAGCAGTAGCCTGGGGAAAAATGAAGGAGAGTTGGGCACTGGCAGCCACTGTGCGTCGTTAGGCAGGAATGCTCTTGTGCCTTCCCTGGCATTGCCCTGCCCTCATCCTGCCGGCGTACAAGAACTGAGTTTGGCCCACGAATTTTTCAGCTGCCTCTGATCTCAGTGGTCATTAATGTGTGGACAATAGGCTTAGCCCCTACTTCCCTGCTGCTGTGCCCTGCCAATGACCTTTAATTGGCAAGGACACAATGGGACACAAGGGCCGATTCAGAGCCACTCCTGCAGACCACGTTGCTTCTTATTTGCACTCGTAAAAGCACAACTGCCACTTCTTCTGGGGAAAAAAAAAAAAAAAGGTTATGGATTTACTTTGTCAGGGCTCCACAGTAGGATGTGGACTTTTTTTTGAGCAAAATGAAGCTCCAGTTAATCTGCGTACTGCAGCACACAAACACAGTGCCCATGGGGCACGGGGAGAATTAGATGCTCGGCATGAATGAATACCCTGGCAGTATGATTTTATTTCTCCAAGACATCCAAGGATGGTATTTTACCTTATGCACTAGGAGTCTATTAAATTTTGTGTTGCAAGTTAGAACTCTCTCAGTAGTCTTCAGGAGCACTAAAAAAAGTAAAATCTTGCTGGTTTTCCCCTTTCTCTTCTCAAATTTTACAGCTAAATAAAAAACAATGACAAAAGGAGCTCTGCTCCCTGCTGAAAACAGTGGACTCTTGCTGACTTCCCTGTATCTGGAACCCTATTCCCCAAGCCCCCTGGCCCTTTCCAGGTCTATTCCCCTAGCATCTCTAGACACTTTCCCTCCCCTTCCCTCCCCCCATAGCTCAGGTTGAAGATATTCCATCCAATTTAATAAAGATCAAAATTCAGCTCCTAAGTGGTGGCCATGCATAATCTAACCTCAGCACCCTGTGACTGCACCTCTAAACAGCCATAGCCTAAATGCATAAGAAGGAACGATGCTCCCCCTGGGAGAAGCAGCATCTTTTCCATGGCCCAATCACTATTTTATTACGCTGGCTACAGAACACATTTTGAGGTTTGGTGTAAGCTCTGAAAAACTGCAACATTTGTTCACGCATAAAACTTTCTCAGAACTAATACAATGCTAAATCAGCTATCATTTCTTCAAGTGGGCTGTTTTTCTTTTCTGCTGATGATTTTTATGCTCATGGTGCACATTAAAGGTAGCCTCACCTGACAGGTATAGTGCATTAAAATGGAAATGTCAATATGGTGAAACAGGATGTGTCACATTAAACAACATCATTATGTGTATTTATACTCCAGGAGGCAACAACCACAAGATGCAATGCAACAGCAACTTTATCTGCACATTATTAAAAACTTCTACTTCTAGCAAGTCAGGTGTCGTGGCAATGCGCTGCATAAGACATATTATTGGCAACAGGAATAGTCATTTATGAAAATGTTGTATTTAGAAATACATGTTATATTTATACAGCAGGTCAAGAAGATAAATTCTGGAAATAGCTTTTGCCTTAAAACATGAATGTTTAAAGTTGCCCATCTTGTACAAATATATGCTTTGTGCTTCTTAAACTTTCAAGATTCTTATCATGATGCCTCAGCTATGTAGACATGGGACTTCAAAACTTTAAAACGATCAAGTAAACATTCCTTTCCTGCATGTCATCTCAAGCACCCACCAAATAGGCCACCCTGGAGCCCACAGCTGCAGTGGTCCATGCACAGCTCCAAGGTATGAAGTGTTTAGGTATCTTGTCCAGCACAGCACAATCAGTATTTCACTGGTAACTGACTTAAATACATGCATTTCTAGACTACTTTCTCTCTGGATACAAATTATTCCTGCTTAAGACATTAAAAACCAGACTTCTATAACTCAGCTTTAGTCATCTGAGCTTAGAATTTGGGGAACTACGATTTTGTTCAACACACAAAACTACCTTCAAAGTGGGCTTGAATGAATGAGTTTAGATGAGAAATACCACAGCCTTTCAGATCTGCAAAGCAGGGAAGGGTTTAGTTAACCCTCCACCAGTACGCACCAGCTCTGCCACCACCAGGTGGGGAAAAAAATACAGTGTACTTCCCAGGTGGCCCTGAAAACAGAAGCCCTTGCTCAGCACGGAGGTTTTTGCTTGGAGCTGGTAAAGCGGCGCTGACCTTAAAATCTTGTTTCTTTGATCTTCCCTTACCAAGATTGCTCCCCCACACAACATCACCAGCCAGCAATTAAGGTGACCAGCCATGGGAACAAGCCCTCTCTGTCACTCACCTCCTCCCCGTCCTCCTGGCTCATGGTACAGTTTGGTGCACGTACCAAGTATCTGCACAAGCTGTTTTCCCAGCAGAGGAAGGAGGTTACCAACAAGCTTCACTGAGAGGTTCTGCTCAACAGTTCAGCATGTTTCAGATCATAGTGTTTCCCTCCCATGCCTCCATAATTTTATCCTTTCTGTAAGGACTGTGAGGGCTGCTGGAATCTCAATGACCGATTCATCTTTTCTATGTGTAGGAACAAAAATATCTAAAGGAAAACATAAAATGATTTTATTGCAAGGGTGTACAAAGAGATCCAAATGGGACCTCTGCTGCACATGGAGACTCGAGTCCAGCTTAAGCAGCTTTTCACTTACTCTCATGAGCAACACAAAACAAAAAAAAATCCACACTACTAAGAAATCCCTGTCTTGCAACAACATTTCCTTTTTCCTTTTGATATTAGTAAATGAATGGAATTTTAAAAAAAGAAATTACCAGATCCAGCAGGTATAACATTTAACTGGGAAATAAAATTCTCAGGAAAATTCTTCATATGCAGACAACTATGATTAGATGTTTTAATGGGAGGAGGTTCAGGGATGTGAGTACCACTTGCTAACCTGCACACCAGCAAAAAGCTTCCTAGAAAGCCAAGGGGACTAAAAGCTAGTGAGAAGAAGGTGGCAGCAGTTGTAAGTGGTTTATTAGCCCTTGGGGAAGCACAGACCAAGAGACCCTTTTTCCTTCAAATTTTTTCTCCTTGTACCCCAAACCTTGGGAGGGGGGTGAGCCCTCAATTTCCACTCACCCAACTCAAGTAATTATGCTATAAATTGCACAGGGCTCTTGCATCACTTTGCAATCACACTTTCCACCACCAACACATTATATTAATGTTACAACTATAGACATAATTTCCGTGGCTCAGGGGGTGCACAGCCAAGTGGGAAGGGAGCCGGATACTCTGATGTACTCAGAGCATCTGCAGGACTCAGCGTATCACCTTGCCCCAGCTCCCCACCTGTAAAACAACGTAACGGGAAGATTTCCATGTCAAAATTTGTGAGGTGCTCAGCTGGGACAGCAAAGAGGGTCAAAATAAGCAAGTAGACAAGAAATGGCTCCTCCTATAGCTAGGGATGCTCAAATTTCTGTTTCAGAGTAATATTATTTCCTCATTGGTTGTAAGTTAAATTTTCTGTTGACACTTCATGAGTGATGTCAGGCCATTCAGAAACATGAATAAAACATTGAACTAAAATTAAGAAATTATTATTATCATTATTATTAATATTATTATTAATGATAAATAATCAGACACTTTGAATGCAATCATACAACTGCTGATCATACTATCAGAACAAACTAATCTCTCTAAAAATTGGCTGACATGAACAAGCAATAAGCAGCTGTCCGTGTTTCCATTTTGAGGAATGAATAAGTTTTAATGGGGTTTGTCTGACAGAACCATCAACCATCTACTATCTGAAAGTAAAGCAGCTTCAAACCCAAGGCATGCCAAAATTCAGGTGTCCACCTCTTTTCACAGTAAACCAGAGGACAGTAATAAACACGGGGCCAACTGATACTCAAATTACTCACAAGAGAGGACTGTATTTAAACGAAAGAGCTATGTTACTTCTTAGTAGGGAAAATCACAAGATTAATTGCATTATTTATCCACCAAGATGGTTAGCATCAATGCAAAATATATGAAAATAATGCACTTTATTTGATGGTGCAAGACAAGTAAGATATGCTTACCTGCACAGCAAGCATCCTTTTACAGATTGCTCTAGCACCATCCTGAGGATGCACTGCATACAAGTTTAGAAAACTACAGACCTAAGCAAAGAATTACTGTATCAGCATTTGGGGAGCAAGAGTGGCATGGAAGTTGAACAGCAAAAATGAAAAGCCACCTTGGTGCAAGCATCTCTGTCTCCAAATGGAGCAGAAAGCACAGCCGGTGATCTGCCAAGGCCGCCAACCCCTCCATTCACCCAAATGGGCTAATGACAACCAGAAGAATCATTGGAAAGGTCAAAAGCAACCTCACTCAATAAAGCACATGTCACTGCAGGCAAGGTACCAGTACATCAAAATTAACAGATTGATTCAAAATTCTCCCTGCTGTAGAACAGCTGGAGGAATGGCCAGTGATACTTTTTGAGACAAGACTCTGATTCAGCTAAAACCATACCCATCCCACCTCAGGAAAGATCTCGGGTCCGTGCTCAGCTCCCAAGCTTTATGTCAGGGGAGGAAGAGTTGAAGCCAGCCCCCAAGGGACATGTTGTCTTTGGCTCCCAGGGCAAGACAGATGACATGTGAACTCATCACCCACCTTAGGAGTAAATGCAATAGCCACCCTCGGGAATTTACACCAGCTCAGGATCAATTCACGCCAGAACAGGTATCTGCTCTGTTTTCTAAAACCAGCATGTAATTTAGCCTTCGGCAATACAGCTTCATATACACATTAAATTCAGTGGCATTTTGCTACTTTAAAACACATTTATGCTATCAGTTGAGATTTCATAGCAATCAGACTGATGCCACCAGACAGTTTGGAAGATAAACCAGAAGTGCTATAAAAATCACTCACTGAACATTTACTTGAGACTTAAAAATAGTTAAGAGAGAAATCAAGACCCTCAGCATGGCAGCAACCAGCCTCTCCGTAGAGATGCCAGCAGCATCCCACAGCGAAATGTCAAGGCAGCAAATCCTTCCTAAACTAATTGTAGTTGCTTCCACCTCCAGAGCCCCTTCTTTGGGGCTGGCAGGACTCCTTCCCCAAACTTCAAAGCCGCAAGACCTCAGAGAGGCTCTGTTGGGTTTATACTGGCCAGCAGACCTAATATATTGGGTTGACACTGGCCAGCAGCCCATGAATTCTCACACCTGGCCAACAGACTCCTGCAAAAGCTGGGCTTTGCTCCAGGAGCTGCTATCTTTACAACCATTTTAAAAAAAGTATTTATTTAAGTCTCTGAAAGTTTTCCTCTTTGAAGAAACCTTGCAGAGCGGATGGCAAGGTCTGGAGGATCTCTGTAAATAGTGTTGGTGAGAGGAGGGATAAGTGTGTATGTGGGTTAAGGAGGGTTATGTTATCGCTTCTACATTGCCCTGTATTTTAAGGCAGGAAAACCTGCTCAGAAATGCTTTGAGAGAGAAGCAAAGCAAAAGTCTTCAGCAGTGGAGAAGAGCTAAATTTAGCAGGTGAATCCCTAAGCTTTCCTACAGCATCCCCAAGCATGCTAGCTGGCAGCAGTATTGAGAAAACAAACCCTTAATTCCTAAATTTAAGGTGTAATGATTGTTTAAATACTCCTAGGAGCCAAAACAGGCTCTCTAGGTTGAATTTCTTTCACTTTTTTTTCAGCTTGTTCCAGCATTTATTATTATAAAGTTCTTTTAATTACAAACCACCAGGAAATTTCGGCCCCCCTCTGGATGCACCACATGAAGCCAATGGCACTATCTCATCGGTACACCTCTATTCCAGGAAAGCAATGCTTTGGAAATATTTTTACAGGCACTCAGAGCCTTCTAGTAAGTTTAAAATCGATGTCACACTAAGGATACAAGGAGATGGTGCAATCCAGGGCTGGCACATGCCTAGCTTTAACTCTGGCTTGAGGTATCCCGATGAACACCGATGGATGATTAATGGAGGTGGAAAATGACAGTCATGCTCTGTACCACCACTTACAGCTGGTAAAGTTTCTCAGTCGTATTTTTTAAAATGCTCTAACATTAGGGGCAGCTTTTCAAAAGACCCATCTCCCATCAAGCCTATCTTTAATGATTTCTGTGGCTGGACCCGTCAGCAGCCAGGGAAACAGGTTGTACGCAGAAAGCAGAGAGGAGAGGATAAATGAGGATTGGTTTAGGAAGGAATAATTTTCACCCAGGATAACTCTTAAGCAGAAAATGTTCCTGATACAAGGCACCTTTCCTTCTTCTGAAAGTACGTCCAGCATTTCTCCAAGGAAACCCTTCTCAAACACACTGCTATGAGATTTACTGCTGTTCCTGCCCCAAATGTACAGGTTCATATAATAATAATAACAATAACAATAATAATAACAATAACAACAACAACAATAATAATAATAATAATAATAATAATAATAGGGATGGAAAAAATGTATGTCAAGCTTGCAGCTCCACCCAAAATTGAATCAGAGATTTTTCTGCATGTGAGGCTTTGCAGACACGTACCTTGACCCAGGTGTTCAGCAGCAGCCTCTGTACACTTAAGTAGCCGAGCTGGGGACAGGAACAGCCTTTCGCAGCAAGCAGGCTGCAACCAGCCCTGCAGCACTGCCTTGGATCAATCTGAGTGCAAACTCATTTTAAAAGTCAGATAAGAATTGATCTGCCTGCTTGCCTAAGGAGTGATAATACACGCTGTATTAACAGTAAAATGCTTTTCTTCTCTTCGGTCTTTGTAATTAAGATTTCTGTATCACTTTAGGGAAAAGCTGTTTGTGTCCTGCCTTACTCTCAGAAACACGAAGGGCCTTCATGGTTTCTACCATGAAATAGAAAAGGTAGTGAAAAATGATCCTGGGCCAAAGGAAGGGGACTTTAATTTGTTTTAAACAGGAAACCTGCAATCATTTCAGGTTATCAGCAGTGCCTAAGCAACTTAGTAAAACAAATCCCCATAGCTCCCAATGATGGGTCTGCCTCCAAAGCTGTTAAATGTGATTTTCAAAAGTGCTTCAATGACATAAGCACACAAATCCCACTGACTTGTAAAGTGCCTTAAGTGCTACCAGAAAGATTTTTAAAAGGTGTTTAGGCTCCTATTTCCCACTGAAATCAACAAGAATTAGTCACAGACCTTCAAAAATATTCCCCAAAGGCAATGCAGAATTAAACTTCCATGTTATTTAAAGGAGGCTTTTTCAAAGTTCATAAATTACAGGTCCTTCAGCTCCTATCATTTAATGGATGAGAAAAAAAAGAGAGAAGAGATGGAAATAATAATATAAAGCAAAGAAAAAAACCCCCACATTTTCTCTTTTTCTAGCAATGCTTTTCTTTGCATTACTAATTTTCAGAATGGCACTGAAAATAACGCAGAAGCAGAAAGTAAAGATAAATCAGTAGAAAGATTGAAAAAGCTCACTAAGATACTTAGTAAAATATCTAAATTTATAATTTCTGCTAACATTTTCACTCGCATATTCCAGGCTTTCCTCACTCGATCTCAGTAACACAGAAACCCACAATGCAAGACTCCCATTGAAACATCCTCTTTCATAGCCACTAAAGAAGGAATAGAAATGTTCATTTCAAAAGAGGTTGGGTTTTATTTTTTCTTTGAGATAAAAAGACAGATACCTATGCAAGATTTCAGCACACCATAACATGTAGTGTTTAAATGGTGCATATTGTCTATGGCTGAGAGGATTTAAATACCTGGCTGTGCAGCACAACCTATACGGTTAAGTCTGTGATTTACACAGAGGACTGAAAATCAGCATATGCCATCTATTGAGTTTTTCCCAACCTTCAGGACTGCCTGCAAATCCTGCCTAACAACTGATTGCAGCAACAAACTAATACCTCAGTAACTAGTAAGATAAAGTCTTTCAACTCCTGGAAAACTGGTTCGGTGTTTGTGTGATACTGATGCAAACCAACTTGGTGTTCTTGAAATTGTGGAGGTAAATACGGGGTGGAGGGGGGGTGGGCGCGTGTCTGTTTCTAAAACGGGATGCATTCCTGGCTAAATGCTTGCCCTGTGGATATGCAGGGAGATGAATAAGGTCAAAAGTCCAGCAACGCTCAGCTGACTCAGACCAGTACCAGTAACATCCTTGAGTCAATTTGGGAATGGCACAGCCACGCTTGCACCCAGCCTCCTTAGGCTTAGTGCAATGACGTACCCGCCTGGAGAAAATGGAAACCTACCTCCTGCAAGAAATGACTACGTTTGTTGGATTTTTAAGAAAACCTAGTCTAACATTTTAAAATGCAGTGATATCTGTAGTGAAAGCATGAAATAGTTTACCGAACCTGTTAAAAAAAAAAACCCTCTCTCCAGAGAAAACACAAAATAGGAAGACTTTCCATAACTACTCTGGAAAAAAAACCCTAAAGCTATTTTGGAGAAAATTAAATCTATGTTATACTGCCAACATTTCTGATTAAACAATTTACTCAAAAAGACTATTTTATGATAAAACAAAACTTAAAAAACCCCAACATTATTGCAAAACATGTCTTCTGCAAAGATATTAGATGCTAGGTAGTAAACTTGTGCTCCATTTTATTCCTTTTAAGGTTAAACAACCTTTTTCTTTTAAGACTAAATTGAGACTCAAAGTCCAAAATTACTGCTTTTAAAATGCAAGAGTACAGTAGTTTCAGATCAAAGCCCCTGTACCAATTTGTTCAGAATATTCTTTTTGACTCTAAACACACTGTGTTTTCAAACCTACCAGTGCCGAATAATTTTACTTATTTGTGTTCTGTACTGGGCAAGACCACGGCTCACGCAGGAGGACTAATTTGGGGAGAGGCAGCATGTTTTGCTGTGTTAAAGTGAAAAGGAAGAAGAGAATTTGCCTTGGTCAGGATTTGTTGCATGAGCCCTGCTCCCAGTTAACAAGGGATATTGCTTTATTTCTTCTTTCCCTTCATATTCCACTTTTCTTGCTTCTTGTGTGCCCACACTTGGTTTGATTTTTTTCTTTATTAAGAGGAGCGGCTTTCTCCCTATTTATTCTCAGCTTTAAGCCATTTTTTGGAAAGAAACAGTAAACTTCAAACAGCTGGACCACCACCCAAAAGTGCGCAAATGCTAGTCAACACAAGACCATTTTGGATTAATTACAACATGGCAACCAAGCCATTCATTCAGTTGCCAACAGTTCTAAGCAAAACACCTAACAAAACACCTAACCATGAACTGAACAAAATTTCCAGGGCGGGAGAGCTCCATATCAACTTCTGTGCTGGTCCACACAAAGCACTGCTAGTGTGCAAAATGCAATGACTTTCCACCATACACCACATGAGCCTGTGGGCCGGTAAACGTGGCTAGCCTAATGGCTTAATGGTTAATGAGTTATGTTCACCCATGTGGTATTTAAATGCAAGGCAAGCAACGTGCTGTGCTTGTCGGCTGAGAACTGGAAGGATGAATAACAGGCTTTTTAGCTGAGCAAGGAGGAATCGGCCCCTAATCTACTCAAGGAGGGCTTTGAGGCATTGCACCTACTGCTTGCCAGGGAACGCACATTTAGAGAGCCAACGTCGTATTAAACCCACCTGCAATGCCAGCCTGGGTAGAGGACACCAAGGCAGGTATTCCTCGCCATGGAGGACCTCTACTTCTGTGCAACCTCACAGAAAGCTCTCTGGAAAGCTGACCCCAGCTTGTGGCCACACCAGCGAGGAGAAAGCAGACAACTCAGCAGCATTCATCTCTCACAAACAAAGAAATCTGATCATCCCCAGTAATTTCCTTAGGATAGATTGCAGCAGAAGCCTAGAGCAAAATTAACTGGATGTTCTGTCAAAGCCATTAGGCCGGGGCTGAACTCAAAGAAAATTATGTTCACTGATGTCTTCATATTTACTTTAAAATGCAGTCATTTTGACAGGCTCATGAGGTAGAAGATCTCATTTTATGAAGGTCTTATGGGACAAGAGGAGCAGAAATATAACATGCTGCTGCCTCAGTCAGCAAAATGATCACAGAATTACTTTACAGCTGACTTTCAAAACTACAAATCCAGTTATTTTGAGTAATTTCAGCCTTTTAAAAAGATACATGGTGCTTCAGGTTGACCAAAAAAGCAACAAACTTGATAAGTATGATTGGGACAATTTTCCTTACTCGTATAATAATGTTTCTGGACACAACCACCTTCATCTCCTTCAATTCAAGAGCGACTTGAGGAGCACAGCCTACCAACCAGACAACAGAGCACAGACTTCATTTGCAGTCACGCCACCAACACTGCCTACCTCAGGGTCTCCAGATGGAAGCGAAACCCAGGAAACTGAGAAGCAACAAAAAGAAATAACCTTCTCTTGATGCTGCAAGCGAGCACCATGTCCTCAGCCCCCCAGCACAGCGCTCAGCAGAGTGCTCCTGGGACGTGACTTGGGGTGCTACCTACCATCAACACTGTGACATATAACACTACCACCAAAGCATAAACCAATTAACTGGCAAGAAGAAACTGGCATAACTTTTCTCTAACTTGATAAAAAGCTACTTTGGATTGTCAGTAAAAAAGAAGAGTAAAGGACAGCCACAGCATCAGCTGCATCACCTTGTAACGTGGGATATCTAAAAGCCACTCTGCATTACTCCAGAAAATTAACTACGTCTGCCCAAAAGGCTGCAAAGGGTCTTGCCAAACTCAAGATTCACACCAAAATCTTGTTAAGATTCGCTGGGCACCAGCCTAGGTCTCCTTCACCTCCCAGTTTATGGTTTCTATGCAGAATGAGCAAGACATCTAAAGTTCCAAAACTTTAAATCCTCCACTTGTAATTAATTGCCTGCTTGGCATCAAAGGTATGCTGCAGCCCCTTTTTGGGATCACATGGTGAAAAGATAAAATGAGGAGAGGCCAACATTGATACCAGCGAAAGGTATAAGTGATTTTCAGAGCTGCTCCGTAAAAATGCCTTGCCAGTGATGCCAGGTTGGAGCTTTGGAAAGGCTCATCTTCCCTGCAGAGCCCACCCTCCTGCAAAAGGTGTATTTCTCATACAGAAGATGGGAAATACACAGTTTACTGCCAAACACACAAACAGGGGCTTACGGAAAGCTTCTAGGAGTAACTGGCTTGGAAATAATCTCTACTCTGCAAGTCCAGTACAATACAATTAGAAAATAACTTGGTGTAATACCAACTCCCTGGCTGTAATTACTGCGTTCCCCAGCCCTGAAATTACCGTAGAGCTCGAAGTCTTGTTTGTACATGGGTGCTGTGCTAGCGGCCAACAAAACCTGGGCTGCCCTGTGCTGAGACTTTCCGCACAGACTTCACTCCTGCAGGAAAAACTTGCCATGAGCACAGCTGGGCACGCCCAGCCTTGCTGGTAAGAAGGAGAGGGGGTTTTTTGTTTGGTTTGTTTTGGGTTTTTTTTAATAATTTTTGCCCATTCCCACTTTCAATATTTAAAATCTGATGTCCTTAAAATTAAAAAAAAATAAATAAAATTTTAAAGTCCACTTTTTTCCTTCATTCAGATTATTTCTTAGCTTCTGCCTCCATTGTATTTTAATTTCATTTTCTACTCTTTGCTTATTTCTGTTGCCATTTTTAAATAAATACTTTGCTCCACGTAGTCTCGAGTACAACAAATAAAAAAAAAAAAACACACAACAAAAACCCAGGAATTTAAGGACTTCCACTGTGCTTCCTAGCATCAAACAAGAACAACTCAACTAACGCAATAAGAGCAACACCGCCTGACTGCTGATTGCAGTTAACACACTAAATCCCCAAGAAGGTCCACTTTTTAGGTCTGTCCACAACATTTTCCCTTCCTCAAACCCTTTCAAGGGAAATCCTCCAGCACTACAAGCTGAGGATTTACCCCTGGAGAGCAGGGATGGGGCTGGAGAGGGGCATTGCCTGGGGTCACCCATGGCTGGCAGGGAAAGCCAGAGCCACCATCCCACCAAGGCCAGAAAGAGCCAAGGGGGAACAGGAGCCGAGCACCCCAGACCAGTCAAGGCATGGACGGCAGAGATGCTGCTGGTTTATATTTGGGGTGAGAAGGAGCTATTTCTGCAAGCCCCAGCAAGCCCAGGGATTTAAACCCCTTCCCGGGAATCCACGGCACGTGCATCCTGTGCTGCCCTGACGTCAAGGACAGCCTGAATTAATTAGGGACAAAATAATTAGGCAAAACACATCTTGTAAAATTATCAAAGGACATCTGATATCTGAAGCACGCACAATGTTACAATAACTGCAATATCTGCATAACCTGTCAGAAGCAATAGAAATAAATGAGTATTGCTGTTATTAATGCTGAAGTTGTCTTTAAATCCATTAAAAACACCGTAGCCTCAGACCCAGAGAGGAGAAAGGTGGTGTATGACATCTGTGCTGATTACAAGCAAGAAGAATCTGGTCAAGCTGGTAGATACAGTGTTTCAAGCAGGCAGAGTGCTCTGAAAAAGCTATTATTTCTGGACAAAAAGAAGGAAGAGGATTGGACTGCACCAAGAAACTAAAAACAAATCGAGAAAAAAATAAAAAAAAAATCCTTGAATCTGGATTTCTATTTGGAGCAAAACTAAATCCCTCCCCCCCCCAAAAAAAAAGATGTAATATGTATTTATTAGAAATCAGATTTTTAAAAAAAATCAGTAAGTATGAATGTGGTTCACTATAAAGACATAAACTGGCAAAAAAATAAAAAATAAAAAGGAAACCCAGTGTGAAGCTTGTGGTCAGAACAGACAATACTTGGCTTTGTTGTAACTAAGATTGACTTTAATGGATAAATGTCAATTTTGGCATCCTGTCTCTCAGCCAGAACCAGCCACTTAAAATTTCTAATTAACATTAGCATTTCAAATTGCTCAGAAAGTGAGACCATCTTAAGTTATCATCCTGAGACCCGCAAAGCAAATAGGCAAATTTGGGGTTATTTCTGGGAGGACAACGTCCTGGGAAGGTAGAACACCATGCCGCTGTTGGTCGCACCCAGATTTTGCAAACAGGTACGTGCAACGTACATACCCAGGTATGTAAACAGTAATTTGATCACTGCAAGCTGGTGGAGAGTACCTATATATTCTCTGCATCGAGTACAAGCATTAAGGTGTCAAGTAAAGGTCCATCCTCACACCCCGACAGGCAGTTTAGCCCAAGCATCCTCCGAGTGCTGAGCCAGGGTGGGATGCTGCTGCTCTTCCCGGTTGAAGCAAGTGCTGGAGGAGACTCCTGCAGAGCACAGCAAATCCGTTCTCCAAGCGCTGTGTTTTGATGAATGCTGAACAACAGGGGGAAAACGTGGCCGGCCAGGAGCGCAGAGCAGGTGGCGGGATGATTTGGATGGCCCCTCTCTCCTGCCTTGAAGCCAAACACCGGTTGCAATGCCCCATGCTGGGATCTGAGCTGACGCTCCGTGCTAACAGGGCAGCAAAGCATTAAAAGTTGCTAGATCACGGAATTTTACCTCCATCAGAGGAGTCGAACCCAACTAACTCCTCTTGCAGCTAAAAGTGCCCAAAAATATTTTAGGAACAGTTGCAGCCCCATGAGACTGCCAGAGCTGTACATGTCTGTAAAGCAGATACCCACAGAGCTCTCTATAGGATACCCCTAAAGCTGAGCTCCCGCGTGGGTGTTTATAAAACTGCAAAGGAAAAAAAACCAAAGCCCAACAAAACAGGTCTGAACCAAGAGGTATGCTTTCATTACTATGAATTTTCTCTCCTCCATAGAGGGGGTCTTGTTTTATACAGAATAAAATGGGGAGGCGAGGGGGGGCAGGGGGCAAAAGCAGCTTTGCGGTGCCAAAGGCAACCCAAGTAACCCAGCTTTGACATGAAAAAATGGGGTTTTTTTTCCAGAGTTTAACTCTTTGCAGCGATTCACAGTACTGCTTCCTTTGCAGCCTGCAGCAGGCAGCTTGCTCACCAGCTCTCACAAGCAAATTGGTTTGCTCCTGGGGGCAAAAGCAACTGCGGGTTCTCTTCTGAAAAAAATCCCCAGGACTCAACTTTTAAGGATGATTTTCTGTATGGGAACTGTTTATTATGTAAATAAACTTCAGGTGGCTACACATCCATCCTCCCTCCGATGACCTGCAACCAGGATGGTTTGGGGTGCACGTGTGGCAAGCAAGCTTGGCAAAGATGAGTTGTTGCCCAACACTTTATAGTTAGCACTCCTGACTGTAGCTTGTGCCATTGCCAACCTCCTCCTTTTAATAATGTTTTTATCATTTGATGCTGCTAAGATCCTCTAGCATGTAATTAAGTCCAGGGAAGTCTTGCACGCAGCAGTAGGATGAAACTGATACAGTGCTATGTAAAGTCTAGCATGTAGGTTATATAGTTGGTGGGTATATATAAATATAATATGCATATATATATATGCATATAACATCTTCATTCCTTCGCATACCCATGCCTTCTGAAGATATTATTAATAGCAGTGGCGCTTCAAAAGGGAGCGCTGTGTATGTAGGAACACTGTTGATGTAACATTTTGCATGTTTATTCTCAATGGATATTTGTGATTAACTCTGCAGGGCTTTTCTTTTGTATCTCTGTTGAGAAAATATTATTAAATGGAAATAACCCTGCTTCTTGCAGGTGGCCTGCAGATTTTGTGTTCTGTTAAAAGATTAGTTACAAATTAACTTGGAAAACAGGGTAGGAAGGACAAGTTTTAGTAATTTAATTAGAGCTCTAAGATAGCACAGTCCTTTTGAAGTTTCCTCTTTTCTAAGGAACTTGCTGACACTGGAAGACAGGAATGGCCAGAGACTGCAAAATCACTCAAAAATCCCACTGATTTCTGTGAGGTCAGTAATTTACCTATAGCCTGGGCAGCAAAGTATTTGATTCCTGTCAATTGCAAACATGATCCTGGACAGAAACAAATGCTTCTGCATATCATTTTTTCTTAAGAATTTTCCAAAAATGAGTTTACGGTGTCAGAAGTTAATGGTCAAAAAGTCCCTTATAGGCATTGTGATTAATTATGCTGCAATGAATAAAATCACAATCCTTATTACCACTTGATGAGACCAGTGAAGTTGACTCACCAGTGTTTATTTAAAGTTGAGCACTAGCTTCTGATTAAAAATAATATGATATGAAGTGAGCTGAAATGTTAGCCATCATCCCACACCTCATCTACAGCATCGTGGATTATAATTTAAAAATGGGATATAAAGATGTATATGCCTGTGCACAGCATGGATGTGGAAGGCATTCGGATACCAAATGAGTGTTCCCAGCCTTTCCTCCAAAATTTTGTAGCTTTTTATTTAGCAAATAAATAAATAAGCGAAAGAGCCACACTGTGCTCTGGCAATGAAGAAGTGACCCATGGCCACTCCGATAAATAGATCTACACACACATCTTTTCCTCCCTCCCAAAACCAGTTATACCCTCTTTCACTGACTCAAGCAGAATAAATTCAAACTCCTACCTCTTATTGAAGGCAAATCATTGCAGGGCCAGAAATGCCAGGTTTTGGCTGTGTGCCGTGATCGAGAGCGCCCAATCCTGCCCACCAGGGCACCTCCATCTAGCACAGCAGCCCTCCTTTTCTTCCCTAAAGCTTAGCCAAGACAGACACAGTGGTTTTCCTTCCAAGGTAACTGTGAGCTGAGCCTTGAATGCAGGGGAAAACACAACTTCACCACGACCCTGCAGGGAAACTCTCAGCCACACATGGACTTGGACTGCCCAACACATCCTCAGCCAACCCAGGCAGCTGCAAGGTTTCGGGGTTCGTACTGTTTGCCTCTGGTCTTTGCTCCATGGCTTATTCTCAATAGCAGAGGCTGGATCCACCCCATTTTGAGGCCCGTCCTTCCCTAAATCAGTATGCAATCTTGCACTGTTAAGCCTGTGGTGACGCCCACCACCAACTTCATCAGCCGCGTGATCAACACAGCCAGCAGCCTTGTAGGTCAGCCCATGGGTAACTGTCACATTGGCATGCAAACCCAAAACCTGTCATCAAAAACTCCCTGGGAACCACACCCACAGGGATGTAGGAGCACATTTGGGATCCAGGGACCCACTCATACAACTAGGTTAATCCTAAAACTAGTGCTCCTGAGGACCGCCTGCTAGGAGAAACCAAGCTACATGCTGGAACAACACCCTGGTTGTGCTGTGGACACGCACAAGGCAGATGCATTAGCCCGGCAGATGACCCAACACAGTCCAGTTTAGGGCATGCTTAGGTCCACGTCCACCTCCTGCTCTGCAGGTACACGTATTGATGTATCTCCACATCCAGTCCAGCGGGCAGATGCGCTTCTGCTGCTCTTACGGCATGACCTCAACTCTTCTGTGCATTGGACCAGCCAATCCACTGCGAAACAAGGATGTCCAAAAGTATCGTATTTATAAAGCAAACCAGTCTCAGAGTTTTTAAAAAGCACTTGTCATGAAGGTTAAAAGTCTTCAGCTGAAACCTGTTTCTCATGCATTTTTATTTATTATAGGTATTCACCATTTACTGGAAGTTCAATGGTCCCAGTATTGGGCTGCATTTGCTTCCCTTCAAAAGCCAATGGCAGCATGTTTAAGGATTTATTATCATTTGAGCTAAGCATAGCTCACAAACCATAGCTGTAAATTTACTCCTTATTTCACCTAAGAGGCAAAATAAAGTTCGACAGAAACCAGTCAGAACAAGGCAGACTTAAGTAGCTACCCCTCTTCTGCAGTTCACTGAATTTGGTCACCAAAAGAGGATTAAAGTGACAACAAAGGGGATAAATAACTAAGTTGAGTCCTATGAGCTTTCTGTGCATTTAAATTGATATAAAGCCAGTCCTGACTTCCCACCACCCTGATGGCATCTCAGGTGTTCCATGATTGAAGGTTACAAATCAGCCCCCAGAAGATCAGGTGAGTGATTCACAGAATAATAGACGATTAAAGACAACAACTTTGGGAGTCTTTCCGCTTGTATTTGGGTGCCACCATTTTTAAGATCCATAATCTAAAGTTTTCCAGACAGTTATAAGGTGAAGCAGCCAACATGATGAAATTCCCCTAGGACCACATGAATCTAAGGGATGGGGCCTGACGAAAAAGAGCGCATACTGGAAGACAAATGATAAAAATGTCGATAAATTGGCAACAAGGGGATTTTCACCTGGTACAACAGCATAATATGAAATCTTTATTTCATAATTTGCATTTTCCTTCATTCAAACTCTATCCCAGAACAGCACATATGCCAAGTATAAAGCGAGGTGGTAAAACAGGCTTCCTAGGTATTTCAGAGAGTTCCTTTCTTACAGTGGGTCTGTAAAGAACCAGCATTAATGGGGTCCTGATGTGGGTTCAGATTCTGGGAATTAGCACACTACAAATAAATAATAAAAACCAGTGTGAGAGAAAGAGGAATTTATGGCCTGTCACTGCATGGAAGGAAGCAAAATAATAATAATTTTTAAAAAATATAATTAATACTGCTTGCAGTACTATTTTTAAGGATAAAAGCATTACTGCTGATAGAGCTGAGATGTGCTGGCTGTCAGACAAAGATGGGGAGGTTTGTTCTTTGATTTGTATCATTCCTGCTCGCACCAAGATACTTAGAGCACTGGGTAGGGTTTTGGTAAGCATCGTAATAAATCCTAAATAAACACAGAGTGCAATAAATCTCCATCCACAGCAGGTTGGCGTTATCAGAGCTGGGAGTGGATGGCCAGATCTCAGCTACATAGCACCACGCATAGGCAAACGCTAGCTGCTCAGAAAGGCAATACCCAATACCCACTACTGTCTTAAACCATCTTGGTTTTTAGCAAAGCAAACGTGAGTCAGAGCCCAGTGTCGCCAAACTGGCATGCCTCCTGTGAAACTGATGCTTTCGGTACATTATTTTTAGCTTTCTAATTATACATTACCAAACATACCAGTAAGGCTGACCGGGCCCCTCCTTGAGAGGGGGAAAAAAAAAAAAAAAAAAAGGAGTGGCAGCATATGAATAAATTGAGATGGATTCAATAAAGCCAAAAAAAAGTGACTACCAGCATAGGAGACCACAATGCGCCAAAACCCACCAGTCTGATGGAGCAATGAGGTCTGCAAGAGCACTGTTCAGGTAGGCTAAAGAAAACACTGAGAAACACAAGCTGGACACAAGACCCCTGGGGCCAACTCCCCGCTACTCTTCACCCACAGACAGCATGGAATTCCTGAAAATTAAACCATAACCTCTCCATATATCCTGGGGCAGTAGCTGACATTTCCAAGCACCTGGTGAGCTGTCAGCAGCCAGAAGGAATTGTTATAGTAGACTGTCTATCAGCAGCTAAGTTGCATCATAAGCTAGTAATAATATTCTACAATGGAGCCCTTTAATTTATTTTTAGTGCTGTAATGCCCAACAGCAGAGGAAGAATACATTTCCAAATGGGTCTGCTGGCTCACAACTTCATGGCATTTCTTCTCTAAAAGGGTTATAGGCTGCTGGCTTCAGGGTAAGGAGAAGGATTGAATATTTACAACACGGCAATTGCTGGGGATAACCTGAGCCTCTAATCACTCTGACAGTGGATCCACCCTTCGTCATCACAACACGAAGTTTGATCGCTCTTTTCTTGCAAAGTTTAGCCACACATTTTAAGAAGATGGATATAGCGCAGTTCAGATGCCTTGTGTGAAGCCAGACCTAAGGAGGTTGCTGTCTCATTTTCAGATTTCCCCTGCAATGGGTTATTTCAACTTCCACATGGCAAGGCATGCCTCCTAGAAGCCTAACAAACAAACTGCTGGGATTAATCGCTGCAGTTTGCAACATACTCCCTTCCCTGGCTGCTGCATGAGTCCAGAGACCATGGCAGCTTAGAGTTCATGCTACACAAAGTTATCTTTATATCAACCAAGATCACAGAAAAACATTAAGTGCTAAGCCGTCCAGGTTTTTTTCTTACAGCTCTATCATATGAGTGAATTAAAAATTCACACACAACACTGCTATCCTCTCTCCCTTAGGAGGCTCTTTCCAAAACTGTGCAATTTTCATTGAAAACAAAAACAAGCAAACAAAATGCAGAGATCATCCCCAGTGCAGGCTGCCTCTGGTCTGAGCTCCCTCCTCTCCCCACTGAAGCCCCATAGCCTTTTACCTACCACCAGCTCTGTGTGAGAAGGGGGACGGGCTATTAATCACCATTATTAATATTATTAATCACCATTCCCAGCATTTACAGGACATTTCCCCCACCACAGCGCACTGATGCAATGCCCACAGGTGAAAGCCTTGCCTATTCATAGCCCTCTGGGAAGAGGAGGAAGGACACCACTCAAGTTTACCACTTTTTTTTTTAAATGGTAAGGGTGTGTTTCAAGTCTTCTGCTCCAAACATGCAGGTCCCAGTCCTGCAAAACTCTGGGTGTTTCTTTTCTGGCCCTGCCTGCAAAAACCATAGCTCTCCACCTGCTTCCCAGATGTGCTTTCGTAAGCAGCTGCCAGCACCTTAGAAGAAATAACATGGAGCCTTATTTCTCACCTCACTGTGATGTCCAAGCAACCTCTTTCTATTAGCTTTAGGACAGTTAAACTCACACATACATACTTCCTCCCCACAGATTTTGTCACCAAGAAAAAAAAAAAAAAACCCACAGTTGCAGAAGGGCTTGTCTTTGGAGTGCAGGAGTGAAAGGCACAGAGCATCACAGCATCCAGACAACACAGGAGCTCCTCCACCCGTGCTCTCGTCTTGCTCACCTGAAGCTCTGATTTCTTTTCTTTCCTTTTTTTCCCCCTCCACTTGAAGGTTACTATTTCTACAGGCCACCGATCTCCGGTCAGAGAAAAGGACTTTACAATACCAAAAGAGAAAACTAGAGATGGAAAAAGGTCATGCTATTACACGTCGGGAAACTTGTTTGGTCCAGTTAGATCTTCTCTGACTGCAGGAGGTGATTCTACCTTTCCATACAGCAGTTTACCTTGAAATAAAATAAAATACAGCAGGTGTCACCCAAAATTGCAAACTGTCAGAGATCCCATTCACGCAGCGTCAGCAAGTAAAGGCTTATCACACCGCATGGGAGCCTGAATTTCTTAAAGTAACCACATCACTGGCAGCATCCTTAAAATGCCAGCTGGCATCCCACTGTGGTACTGAAGCTACGGGCCATCTATTTGCAAGAAAAAGTGTTCCGGAAACCTACTATTTTTATTATATTTGTGTAATTTATAGACAATTCAAAGAAATAAGAACAATCTCTAGTGTAAACACACATCCTGCTTCCAAATCTAACAAGATATAGTACTAGTTGGCTTGAAATGGGATGAAAAAGACATGGCTGCCATTCCTAAAAACCATAAAACAGTTGGATGGGGGGCACTGGGAAGCTGGTGGTATTTTATCCTTCTACCCACTTCATTGGACCAGTTTTGTAGGCACTGGGTAGACACTAACCACCAAATGTTTTGTGCCAGCTCTGCTCTAAAACCTTGCAAGATCATCACAGGTAATTCAGATATTACATCTGTGATGGGAATCAAAGAACCACCAGACTGGATCTCCATCCACATCCTCCATGGGTCCACATCTTCTCCCAAGGAGTCAAAGCTCAGATGAAGATACCACCAGTTAATGCTCGGCTCCCATCACCACTACCTGAGCAAGGGAGGCCAAAATACTATTAATGGGTTAGCAGAGATGAGCAGGATAGGAAAGCTGCTCTGAATGGCAGGTGCTCTAAGGGAAAATACAGAAATACTGAATGCACTTTGATGGCAATAGGAAGCATTTCAAGAGGAATGGCACAGGAAATCTGCCAAGCTTCTCTGTCGAGAGATTTCATTTTATTTCTTGAGGGGTCTATTTTAAGACAATTTCAGTGACCTTACTTAACAGAGATTATGCTGTGTTTCAATTAATTTTTACAGCATTATAATTAATATTTTGGTGTCTGCTAGAAAGCATGCTGAGCTGTGTAGAAATCCACATGCATGGCAAGACAACAAGTGTTATTATCGAGGTGGAAGGAAGAAGATAAGAGCCCTCCAGCCTTGCCTGGCAGGGCAGAGCGGCACCCCTTTGGATGACTGCTCCTGTGAGGAGCCAGCGCACCGAAACACGGGAAAAGTCAGTGTTCCTCCTCAAATAACTGATCCGATATCATTAGGGTGGGGCTATTTTCTCAGGCTAATGAATTTGCACATGTACCCACACCACAAGCAGAGCTTCTTCCCACCACCTGCTGAAATAACTGAGCTCCAGGAGGTGAAAACAGCCAAACCATTGCAGCTTATACCTATGCAGTTTATATCAGTCCAGCTTTTTTTTTTCCCTCAGACAGCTGAACCTTAGATCATCTCACCCAATACAGTAATTCCTCTGCACATTGATCACCTCTCAAGTAAACCATTCTCACACTCCTATACAGGCTTCTTTTTGCAGGGCTCATTTCTACTTCTGTTTCATCCCTGGGCTTGCGGGAGGCCTGAAGACATTGCATGGTACCATCCCTCCAGTATCATAGTACCTGCAGGCTCTCTGCTCCTGACATATCACATCTCCAAGCCAAGAGAGATCCAGCAGCTTCACTGCCCTCAACTCATTCAAGCAAAAGGTGGTTTCTATACACCCACGTTAATAAACAAGACCAAATTAATGGGACACTGAAATAACCCATTTAAGTCCCTGGGTGTGCTGTTACTTCTGCAGCAGTGTTTCCCTTCAGTGCAACCTCAAACGCTCTATTTTGATGTCTATTGCTATCATTTCAATTAGCCCCAGCTTTTGACTGCTTTTACAGAGCAGAATCATGGCACAACCATGCAAAAAGGCTCACAAGGATGCTGCTAGACAGGCATTAGTGTCTCAAATTGTACGGTTGTCAGGGCTCAGCAGATTTAAGTGCATCAGCTGCACTTTTTAAAATTTCAAACTCATAACAAAACAAAAAAATCTTCATAAAAACTCTGAATGATGTGATAGCAAGTGAATTGTGCTCCATGAAATTCAGCAACTTTACAACATTTGAGCACAGCTGTGAATGTATGTTTTAATCATCTAAACTTTTGCAAGAGATCATGGCAGGATGCTGCATAGGTAAGTACCACCAGCAGCATCGCTAGATGCTGTTCAAAATGTTCTTCCTGAGTTTGTAACAAATCCTAAATCAGGAGTAAGGGAGGGGAGGTGACACAGTGGAGAAGAGCAAAGAAAACCTTTTTAAAAAAAAAAAATCTCCTATTTGAGAGAGACTAACTTCCACGATCAAGGAGGCAGGAAGCAGCAGCTCGCAAAGGGGCTGTTCACTGCAACGTTTTAAACTCCATTCTTGATATAACAAAGCAAGCATACTGATGGTATAGCATGGAGTGTGGTCTCCCCTGTGAAATGAATGGTCATTCAGCTCAATACTGCGCAATGGTTGCTTTTGAAGGGGAAATTCTAATTGTAACTGCTCAGCAGTGGTAATTTGTGACCGAGGAATGATCTGGCACAGAAGGCAAGAAGGCTCAACTACAAGAAGGGGTTAAACTGGCTAGAAGCAGGAATGCCAGGGACAGAAGGACTCCTTGCAAGGGAGTGAAGTTACCCTGGGTGATGAGATAAGAAACAGCCTCAGCATTGTCTTGTAGCCATCCTGGAATGGGAGCGGTCAGGGGCCACCTTTGGGCAGCAGAGCTGGACTGGGGAATGGACCCAAGGCCAGGCTGAGGTGCACCATGCAACCGCTCTCGGGATTGATGCTGGTGCCAACATATATAAGGAGTTTGCTTGTGATGCATCTTTGCAGACTCCATGTGGAACTGCGTATTGCAGTAGGATTCTGCCCGATGCACTGTTCGTTAAATTCTTCTTCTATATTTAAGCACAAACGTGTGTTTAATTTGCCTCGAGGGGTACCATAAAAATTCCCCAATACTTTTTTGTACAGTTCCCTAGTGTAAAAAAAAAAAATATATAACAACCTCTGATAGCATGTATGAAATTGGAAATTCTCTTCCAGAACAGCCTTATCAAAGATAGCATTAACAACAAACTCAAGGTTACACTCCTAACTGCAAGTTACTTACATTTGTGGCCAGCTGAGTTAACGATGCTGACTCTAGGCTTGAACCCCTTCAATCACCAACCAAGAGCCATTTCCAGGAAAACCCTTATCTCATTGTTTGAGTTCTCCTTCCCCAGGCCATTTACAGCATTACCTGACCTATGCAGAGCAAACAAGGTGGGGTAGGAGCTATATTTGGCACAGGTAGGGTACCATCAACCCAAGCAGCCTAGTATTTATGCAATGACAGATAAAAGAAAATGAGGTGTAGCCAGATGAACAGGGTCTTGCCATGAGCAGGTGCAGACACTGTTCATTTCTTGGTTTTTCAGGGTACAGCCCTCCTTATCACTGGAACGGTATAATAAATTGAAGTATTCAGAACATTTCAAGGAGGAACAATGTTCACCGTGAGCTCCAGCTTTTTCTTCCTCACTCTGAAATCAATCAGACGTGCTGCTGAAGGAAAAAATTGGTTTGCATCTCTATGAATAAGCCAAACAGGAAAAAAATAAAGTTTAGTCAAATGCAAGGACTAACTTAAATGTAAAGTTTTTGACATTTTTGTAAGTTTTGTCAAGTTTTGTAAAGTTTCATGCTTACAGCTATCAACTGCTTCCTTGCCATCACATTTAGAAGCAATGTGGAATATGTCTTGCACCTCAGGTTCGGAGTAACAAAGCAATCTCAGAAAGAGCAAGGATCTCGGGCCAGCTCAGCAGTTGCATACAGCTGGCTTGCTCCTACTGCAAAAGGTTTTGTAAAACACTTGCCACAAAGCAGAAGGATGCACGTAAGCATAGAACAAGTATGGTAGTGTAAGCTAGTACACACAAAAGGAGAACATACAGGGCGAGGGGAGTATCATTTTTTGGTAAAAGCTATATATAAAATGGAAAGGGTTGAGTACAACTCTTGAAAGAAAGGGGGGAAAAAAGAAGAAAAAAGCACACTAGTAAACTTACTGCAAGATCTAAATCTTCAAAGTATTAATGGCCGTGCTGACCTCTTAAAAGTGGATTTAAAACAGGAAGGAAAGAAGAAACAGAAGACGACAGGAAAGAAAAAGAAGGGCAATGTTGGCCTTAGGACTGCAGTATTGATCCTGCCATGAAGAAGAAACAAATGCCAATTCTATATATTTTCACCTCCCCTCAAGTGAAATGATCTATGCTGTTGCATCCTCATGTTTCAACGACCTCTTAGAATCATAGAATCATTTAGGTTGGAAAAGACCTTTAAGATCATTGAGTTCAACCGTAAACCTAACACTACCAAGTCCACCACTACACCATGTCCCTAAGCACCTCATCCAAACGTCTTTTAAATACCTCCAGGGATGGTGACTCAACCACTTCCCTGGGAAGCCTGTTCCAATGCTTGACAACCTTTTCGGTGAAGAAATTTTTCCTAATATCCAATCTAACCCTCCCCTGGGGCAATCTGAGGCCGTTCCCTCTTGCCCTATCGCTTGCTACTTGGGAGAAGAGACCGACCCCCACCTCTCTACAACCTCCTTTCAGGTAGCTGTAGAGAGCAATAAGGTCTCCCCTCAGCCTCCTTTTCTCCAGACTAAACAGCGCCAGTTCCTTCAGCCACTCCTCACAGGACTTGTTCTTTAGACCCTTCACCAGCTTCATTGCTCTTCTTTGGACATGGCAGAATGAGCCAGGAAAGAATAGCCTTGAGAGCCAGCGTATGCAAAAGGCTTTCCTGCAATACCACTTGAAGGGCGACATTGCTTTACAATTCACTAAACAACATATTTACTCGCACTCTGACTACATATGTTGTACTTAGATGTCACAGCAGATTACTTGCTAATTACACTAGGAAAAACCCAAGTAATTACCGCAGACTCTTTCCTCTGGTTCAGAAGAGGTCGGAGCCAGACACTTACATGACAAATAATCATGCCTACAACTAGCGGTGACTGCTTCGAGCAAAAAAGGACCCCTCACCTTTGGACAGGTGTCATTAAGTAATCCTTTTTTAAAATTTTTTTAAACATGCTAAAAACTGGGGATGCACCAGAAACATGTACACTGAAAAAAATGAAGTGCTCTCGCTGCTAACAAGTCAGTCTGCTCAGGCCAATGGGGCAAAAATCAAATTCATTCCTAACATTTTATCTGATCTTTCAGGCTGATAAAAACTTCTTTTCTGGTACTGAATGAAGGAAATCATATTACCAGAGCTGATATTCATCAGAAATATTTTGAACTGAATATGTGAACTGCTTTTAACTGAGTTTAAATCGATAACTCCACTACTGTGGTTAGTTTTATTGAATTGTACATTGGAATAATATCTTTTCAATTATGTTATGATGACAGTATTACCCTCCACTATGAGTTGTGTTCATTCAGCTGGAAGGTGAGATGTACTACTACTACATTTGACGAATCAGACACATGATCACTTTTAATGCTATTTTATTGAATGATCACTGAGGGCTTACACTGCTATGCATGTATCACGCTCTTCCCTCAAAAGGTCAACACCTTGAAAAGCCTTCGTCTTTGATAGCGTTTCTTTTTTCTTTCAGAAGTAAAGCACTGGAGGGAAGTTCAAATGCAATGATATAAACCCACCCAAAACGGCATATGTTAAGTGCCTAGGATCACTCATGGCTGTTTCCACAGACGTGAGCAGGGGTGTGGATGCAAGAGAAGGTTGGTTTGGGGGGCGTGGTTATGCGTACAAGCATTATTTATACATACGAGACTATACCTAAATCTTTATCACTTCTCCCTGGTGGAAATGCAAGAGGGGAGCAGCCTGTCATCTGCTATAAGCATTTGAAATTTTTGTTATTTGTAAACATTCAGCTTTAAAGTGGAAGAGAAAAAAACCCATGGATTTGAGGCTCAATTCTACGTTTTCTCCCAAAAGATTTTAATTTTTAAAGCATAATTTCATAGCTTCATATACACAACATTTGTCTTTTTCCTTGTCCTGTTTATCTCCAATAGAGTTTAAAACCACAGAGAAGAAGTGGCAACCAGAAACCACTCATCACCCTAATACAGCACTTGTCAGCGATGAATTTCAGAGCACGTGACAAAGGTGGCCAGAATCATTAACCCCATTTCAATGGGGTTTAGATGCAATGAGGAAACCAAAACCAGAAAGAATGACCCGCGCACACAAGCCGGGAATAGGATCCTGCTCTCCTATCCAGCCCTGGGAACACCGCAAACTCATTTTACATTATAACATTATGCCCATTATTGTAGATGTGCTGTACAGTAGGCTCCTTTTTTCCTCCAAGCACTAAAACTGCAAACTCTAAACCTCCATTCCTGAACTGCCTATAATCAAGCAGCTTTTTTTTTTTCCTTTGGTGTATCAAAAAGCAGAGCTGCTGAGTTTTGTCTAATTGTTTGACTAATGGTCACGGAAATCACCACTGTCTTCAATTACCTTGGCAGCATTAAAAAGGACTATTTTTCCTTTACATGGATAAAATGCTACTGAACAGTTTTCCCCACAATAACCGATAATCAGCTTTTAAGTCCCACATTAGTCAATGATGTTCTCTTTCCATTGACTTGGGATGATGCTGATTTTTCGTCAGCAGGAGAGGAAAAGTGTCCTTCTTTGGAGACATTCAGATTGCATTACTTTCTGTATCTGGGTCCCCCTGTATATCCCCGACCTGTGATAAATGCATTGCTTCTTGCTTCCTCCTACATTCACATAGGGCCCCATTCACATAAACCCTCACTTCTACAAATAGGAGCATAAACTCATATAAAGTCATTTGTTCTTTAAATTAATCTGAAGTGGGACTCTAAGAGCCCCAAATGTCACCTGCTTCAGTTAGGTCTCCTCTACTCACAAAATACCATTCCCAGAGACATCTATGTCCACGTAAGCTGCTGTTGTGGTGGTCTAGCCAAGAAACTATTACCATTTTGCAGCCTTCAATTTAAGAGCATCAGTGTGTGACAATTAGATATATTAAATTGTTAGGCCAACAAAACTTACAATTTAACTAGCAGAACACATACCAATAATTTATATGCAATTTTTCTATCAGCAATTAATCCACTAGACTTCATGCCTTGATCATGATACTTGTGGGTTTCACTTTTCCAAAAAAAAACATTACAGATATGCAGGAAAGCGCCAAGTTACACCACTACCTATAATTTCATTCTCCTTGCTGCCAAGCTGAGCCTGGGTCTTTTGCTATGCGTACAAATGCTAATTACAGCTCAACACTAATGCTAATCCTGACATCTGCTAATTAAAAGATCACATCTTCTGCAGAGTCAGCAGTGCTATTCAAATGAAAACATTAATCAGTTTAAAATTAAAAAAAATTAAAAAAAATCAATCAAAGCAGGAATTTTAGTCCTTGGTTCAATTAATATCAAAGTGCAAACTGGGAGTACTCAAGAGCAAGTCTCAGTACGTTCCCCGAGAATATCTGATACTCAGTAAAAAGGGAATTTTTCAGCACTGCAATTTCTCTGTTCTCAGTAATTGTCCACTTTCTCTCTTATTCCTTCTTTAATCCTTGCTTCTCTACAATCACAGCACCCTCTGAAACTCAAGACCAGCCCTAACAAACATCTTGCAGTATAACCAAGGCAAGCACATTAATCTACACATGTACATTTAAATAGCTAAGATGTCCCACTTAAGCTTAATGGGACTGGTCTTTTCTACAACTAACACATGCACCTACAGGATCAGGGCTCTCACAGGCAGTTACAACCCATTTACATCCTTTACCACCTCTTCAAGAGGACAGTCCAGATTAGCTTCCCATTCCAGTAAACACAGTAGGCAGGGAAGAAGGATCAAAAGCAGGATGCAAACCTGGATGCAAAAAGCATCCACCCCACGAATTGAGATCATAAAACCCCACCAAACAGCCTGCACTTGCCTGGACCTAACACACAGGGCTCCCCAATTCACCCATTCTTACCGCAAACCCTGTTGCTTTACATTTTGTCCCCAGTCCTTGTTTTTCCTTCGAGGGACTTCCCACTGCCCAGCACCTCCATCCATTCATCCTGGAAGAGCCCTCCAGCACAGCAGCTTCACTCTCTCCATGAAAGGAGCTGCCACTTCCCAGACCCTACTTGCCGGTTACTTCTTCAATTAGTTTCTTCAGTGCTTGGAAACCATGGTACAGGTGCTCCACAGATAAAATAGCTCTGAATAGACAAGGATTCTCTCTTGAATTTGGGAGTCTTTCTCCACCTCTTTCTGGAAAAGCTGATGCTGTACAAGTAGGCATTTCTGTTCATTCTGCAGCTTTGTCTTTCTCCCTTGTTATTTTTGGCCACCAGACACTAATGCCTTGGGTTAGGTTTTCAACCATTCTTGGTACATTTTGGATGGGGATTCTGTGACCTGCTCCATTCTAGAGAAATACATTTGCATCTCTGGGTGAAGGACGAGATGGAGGTGTTGAAGTAGCTCTGTCTTCACCCAGCCTTCGGTCCAGAGACGTCGTGAAGGTGGGTCAGGAGCTCCTGGAAGTCCACCCAACTTCCAAAAGCACCAAACCCAGCCACTGTCATGAGAAAGTCAACTCTGAACAGGGCCGAGTCCCACCACAACACATCCAGAGAGTCAGCGTGAGGCCCATGCAGTTTTTTCACTCTTCCTGGTCTTTACTAGAGATAGGATTATTGGGTTATCAGAGAATCAGACAGACTACTCCAGTCTCCAAGGAAATTAGAAGAAACTGGTAGTAACTGGAGATTTTGAGAAGATGTAGAGAAGATGCAACCCAATGGCATCCCACAGCAACAGCCTCCTATGGAGCCACCTTTTCAAAAGCATGTTTACTATGTGCCAGAAGGTTGTCTATTGGTAAACATGAGGCACAGGAAGTCACCTCAAAAAAAAAAAAAAGCTTGTCTTAGTGGGGCAATATTCCTACAACATTCCAAAAGAAAGAAACAATCCCAGCAAAAAGAAAAAGCCCATGAGCAATAGCAGCTTCCAAGCCAGCATTGGGCCAGCAGCAAAATAAGGCTCTTCACTCATTTAGCACGCTACCGTCTAAAATTTGTTTCAAATAGTCTGCATTTATTGTTTTGCTGTAGCATAACAGAAAAAAAAAAAAGAGCTCATTGAATTTTTTATACCAGTTAATATTTTTATTTATAAGGAAACCACAAATCGAGCTTACTGCCTTTTTAACAATGCTAATATGAAAATGCTCTTTTGATGTAAGGTGCCAAGGTTTCTTTCCTTCACCTTCTCAGCTACATCCCCTGCAACTGCCATTTTACTTGCACTTCAAAATTTCCACTCTGGGGAAGCCTTACACTGTAATATATCTCTGGCTAATAATACACTGCAGCCAGTTATAAATCAGTCATGTTGATAAAAGGTCTAACAAAGTTACCAGTATCGTTCTGTAACGCACAAGCAATATTACCAAGTCTGATTTAAATACAATAGGCAATTCAATCAAGCAAAAAATGTGACAGAGCCTTCCAACTGCAAAAGAAACTTAAATCATTAATGAAACTAAGAATTTAATGTATGCAAATTAAATTATATATACATATTTCAATGGGATAAAAGTTTATGTGCATACTTTACTCGGGAATCTGTCTTGTGATACGATTAGAAATAAATGGTGACAATTCAGATTTTTTATTACTTTGGACTGTAAAGCATTCATATAATTTATGTTCACTTAAAAGGTGCAAAAATCATCAATTAAAGCCAGACTTCAGATGGTATAAATAGATGGCAGCCCAGCTGAGGGTGCTATAAGCACCATCTAAATACATTTGAGGATCAGGTCTCACTAGTTTCCGCATGTTAAAAAAAAAAAAAAAAAAGAGGTTGTGAAAACCTGGCCACCAGCTTTCACAGAATTTGAAGAAAATAATTTGAGACCTCTCCTCCTCTGGTAATCAAATTCGGCAACAGGTTCAAAAGTTACCAGGGCATGACACAGGGCACACCAACCTGTACAACCATTAATTCACCTTTCTTTCCTGGCAAAACACTTTTTAAAGGTGGGAAGGGAATATGTGATAAAATATTAATCTTATTGATTGTGCTCTAAAAAAAAAATATTACAATCTGATTGCAGAGGTTATGACATTTTGTGGCTACTAAACATCTTAAAAATTAGTATGTTGAAGCTCTTCCCCTTTTTAGTAAAGCAGGCCAAAGAAACATCCCCCCAACCAAATGTCAAGGGTTTTTTTGACTTTTGAAATCTAACCCAACATTTCCTGCTATAAGCCATTCACTGGGAAGACATGAAGATCCAGGCAGTCAATGGGCCCTAATTTTTTTTTCCCCCAGCACAGAGAATTGTTCTATAATATTGATAAAAATATACACTTACGTTGCCACAGTGAAAGCATCCATTGAAATTCAGGGCAGTAAATGAGAAACAAGATGTCATTTTCCAGTCTGAGGCAGAATTTACTAATTTACTATCTACTCTTTTTTTTTCTTTTTACTCCCCCCCGCCCCATTCTTTTTTTCCCTCTTTTTTTTTTTCCCCTCAACAGGTTAACAACACTCCCAATGAAGAAATCACAGCAAAGGAGAAGTACCAAGGCAGACGTTCCCAAGGTGCATCACCACTTCCAGCTAATGGACAAATGGTGCCCTCGGAGCCAAAACTCACCAACTTCACCAGCTGCACTGCACCAGCGACTTCTGCCAAGATGCTGAGCCCTCCTCATTTGAGGTATAAATCTGTTTAAGGCTTAAACCCAGTAAAGCCTATGCTCAACTGCAAGGGAAGTATTCAAGCCCTATTAGTGCATCTGCATAAACGCTTTGTTGAATTAGGACTCTGCCCGTTTACACCTCTTCCTGTTATCATTTCTCTCTGGGCAATCACTAAATCACATAGGATTTAATGACCTAATTAAAACATTTCTTAATGCTCACAGCATTTGTGATGCCAGCTTTCAACACAACTAATGGCAAATGAAGGTTAATAACTGGTAATTATCATACTCCTTTTCAGATTTTGGTTTTAAACAGAAGAGTGAAAATATGAAAAATAAATCACTGCAAGAAAAGAGCAAGCATGTATGCCACTCCTGAACAGCATTAAACACTATTCACAAGAATATATAAGCTATAAAGGCCAAATACTAAAAACATTCAAGGTATTCTAGCAGTATGAATCTTAGAGACTGCACATACTTAGAATGTCAGCTTCAAAAAAAGAGCCACCTGTAGAAAAAGTGATCAAAATACTACCTTACCAATCTCTATAGAAATCAGACTGATGTCTCGCTAAGTTAGAATTATTGAAGTGCATCCTCTAACTTTGCATTGCTCTGTAAACAAGCTTGTTCTTTGCTATGACTGTCCATATGTATGCCAACCAGTCCCCATGCCCCATTTTTACTAATGGTGCTTCAAATTTACATACTTTCTAAAAAAAAAAAAAACCTTTAAAGAAATAATAACAAAAATCAACAGTACAGAAGCCAGAGCAGCTCCATGAACAGTTTGTATTAACAGCTGCTGTAAAACCAGAGGGAACACAAGCCTAAATTAAAATAATATTTAAGATTCTCAGAACAAGGGACGAGCAGATTTGCAGAAATATAGAACGATACTCAGAAAGAAGCCATGCTTGGACTTGTCTATTCAAGTGTGTCCTTCAGTAGGAAAGGCTGGTGTTAATGCAGCACCTTGATGCTATTCAGATTTATCATCCCTTTCTTACAGAGGCAGATCCTAAAGCTGTATTGACCAGAGCCCCTAGTGTACCACAAGCTCTAACCAGAAACCTAGTTTTCTCCAATAAAAGGATTTGTTTGGATTTCAAATTTGCAAATACTAGGAAAATTACTGAAAAGAAGATTCAACTAAGATATCATTAAAATATCATGTTTAAATCCCTTGGACCCTAGCTCTGTCTGCAAGTGCTGCCCTGGAGAGGAAGAGAGAGACAGATTTTGAACTCACACTTAGGAGCTTTACAAAGTTATAGCCTTCACGCTGTTCAAAGGTTTTTTTATGCACATTAATTTTATTGAAAATGAATGCATGTTGTCTTTGTGACCTCAAGAAATTTTCAGGAACAGGTCTGTGCAAAAGCACGTTGCTTGGCCACTGTAGTTAGGGGATAATGCTGTCCTGAAATTAAGTAAAGATGTTTGATGCACTGATAAATCCCCAGCAATTGGAGCAAATCAACAGGACTATGCTGTAAACACATACAAACAAATCTTTAAAAATGCCCTAAATCTGAGAGAGACCATTGTAATGAAACACGTGCATAGTTTCATAAGACTATGGAAGGCACGAATATGCTTCCTAATCAATGACTTGAAGCAAAATTACCAAGTCCAAGGGCTACCAAGTAACCCTGAAGAGAACATTCTCAATCCCCTGAATCAGAAATGGTCATCTCCAGCAAAGGCAGCTAAAATTTTGAAGTAATATTATCCCTTATTTTCTTTTTTTGAGGCAATGAGTCATACAAGGTCCTTTGTTGGATCAAACCCCATGTGGCTTCCCTTGGATTTTTTAATTTGATCTGACAGTTATGACTGTAAAGCACAAATTGAATTTTTAAGCCACACTGAAGTAAACACTCAGCAACATCTACTTTGTTTTCATTGTTCATTTAAAACTTATTCAGAACAACAGAAGTTTTAAATGCTCCTTCATCATTAGCTGACATTCTGTATTTAAATACTTCTATCAGCTCTCCTGTTATTTAGAGAAAGTAACGTGCCATTTTACATCAAGACTAAAGAACAAAGAAATCTTCCTTTAGTCCTCTAATGAGGGCAAAATCATCCAAACAATGGCATCACAGAAGTGGTACCAACGGTTATAAACAACCAACCCAGCCACCAGTGTGTTACTACTATAGTACAGTCCTAAAAATCCCCTTCTCCATCCAATTCAAAATGAAGGGCTGTTCAAGGATTCGGTCACCTGCTTAAAAAAATTCAAACCAACAGTGCAGAGAAGAAACCAGCACCAAATAATTAGGAACGGGGTGAGTGAATTTAGTGCTACGTATCTGCAATATTCATGGATTTGGGCATGTGTTATGCATATATAGCTCTGCTTTTAAGATGCAAGATGCAGTTTGCTCTCATGTCTTTCTCCGAAGTTCTGTGCAAGTTGTCAAATGAGTTTGCACAATGCTGAGGTTCAATTCTGTCCAGTTTTATTGGAATGTATTAGAAACAGTGGGAAGAGAACAGAACCCACCTTGCTTAGCAAGTTACCATACACATATATACACACATATACATATATATATATGTACGTATATATATGTACACGTTCCTACACACACATATGCATGTGTAATATATATATATATATACACAATGGTCAGTGTTCCCTAGAGCAAGAGACTTAGCTAATACATTGGGGATTGACCTTCAGAGCACCTACGGTTGGAACCAGGAAGGTTGGGAGAGCCACCAACACCCCAGAGAAAACCTTACACATTTTGAGCAGCTCTGCGCTCCCCGCACTGTCTCCCAGCTTGTGCTACTACCACGCAGCTACACAAAAATCAGCTGTAAACCAGCCAGAAAACCAATCCCAGGTGAAAACAGCCCATCAAGAACTACAAACCCAACATAGATTTTAAAATTATAGCTTCATTTCCCAGCCTGGTTCCCCATACAGCCACAGAAACAGATGGCAAAATGAAGGGGTTTGATTTGGGGGTGGAGGGGAAGCAGCCAAAACTTGCACTGAACATCTGTCCAAACTGCAGGTCTCGGGGACTCAAGAAAGAAGGGTAGAAAGAAAATTTTTTTTTTTTTTTTTTTGAGTCTTAAGAGTCTAGTAGGATGTATGCACACCATATTCATAGGATGTAGCTTCATTAGATAAACCCTTAATTTGTCAGGGACGAGGAGCTTAGGGCTGCAATCTGCAATCTCCCACTAACAGGCTCAGCATCCCAGGGCACCTACCCAAGGGACGCCTTCCCACAGGAGTCAAGGCAGACATGTCTCCCAGCATCTGCCTTTTCAGCATCTTCACAGACTTTTATGTTCCAGTCCTTGAAAGAAAAAGGGAGAGTAGAGGTATAATTCCTCAGGTTTGCAGGCTACTACATGTTCTTGGGGAAAAAAAGCCATGGAGGTACAAAAGCACACAATCGGAGTCCCACTCGCAACGTGGACTGCGCAAAAACTAACAGGAGGGATCACTCATGTTCCACCATGCTTGCATTTATTTTTGTGATATTTAAGGTACATGCCTTACACCAATTCAACTCTTGCCAGTCCTCCTTTGAGTAAGTGAGAGCTCCTGGCCACAAGCTCTGTGAAGACCAGGGGCCATTTCAATTCCTCCCCATGCACTTCCCACTGGATCAGCTTTGCTGCGCCAGGTACCAGCTTATCAAGCAGATTCACATTTAAATTGGAAAGCACTACAAGCCAAGGAGAGTATTTTCCTGGGGTGGGATTCACCTCCTCCATCTTAAGGTATCTGCAATGTAAATGTCTCTATCTGAGTTTGTCACCTTAGGCTTCCTTTACAGTCAGTGGAGAGAAATAAGCTTTTTAGGGTGCAATTCATCCAACCTATTTTAAATGTCTGTATGAGAAGGAAAGGAATCATGCCTCAGAAGTGCCTGCCTCTTTCCATTAGCTAGAAGGCCAGTTTAAATTATTAGCTTCCATAAAGACATCTCTGTTCAGCCAGATAAACTAAACCTACCCCATCCTTCTCCTTTTAAAAAACAACAACAAAAAAAACACCCAAAAAACCCAAAACCCACCCAAAAACCCCCACAAAATCAAAACAAAACACCACAAAAGCCACACACACTAATTCCACAGCAAAAGCAGGGTGCAGAATAAAAGAATAAAATTATAAAAATATCAATTAGCTAAACAAACAAGCCAGAACAATGCCTGCTTCCTGTGCGCCACACTTCAGTACTGCAATAAAAGCTTGCTAATGAGCCTGTTAACCATCTCAGGCTTATCCGCTAGCAGCCTACAGCAGCGACCAGCCGGCCAACCACCAAACGTGCCCGGGTGGATGCTCTCCAGCTGCAGCAGCATCTCTCTGCAAGGCTCAGCCCAAATCAGTGACCGGGCAGGTACCAGGAGAGCAGGCAGGCTGCTCACTGGGATGCTTTTCTAGACACCTGACCAGCTCAAATAATTTTGTTCAGTTATTTCAGGAAGAAGAGAAGGTGGTAAACTCACAACAACGCCATACTCATCAAAAAGCAGCCAGCAGAAGCTCAAGCAATTTGGAGCTGTTAGTTGTAAGGAAAAGCTAGGCATTTGTCAGTATAAAAATATACACAAGTAGGAACCAAGCATCATCCACTATTTCTGCATACAGTAATAAATAAAAAAAGGTTTACATCTTTGTTCCTTTCATAGCCAACATATAACAGGTGTTATTTCTGGAACAACAACTTCTAAGGTATCTCCAAAATTCACAGGCTTTGGCACATCATGATTTTGGTGAAGTCACTGTACACATGCAACTTCCCACTGGAGCGTTTAAACATCGTTTTCACTCAGTGGCATATGTAGAGCTGTCTAAAGAGAAAAGACATGAAATGATAAAGGTCAGCACGGGGACTGAAGAAAGTTCATCAGACAGATCATGTGGCACGAGGGGATTACACCGTGCCGCACTCATACAACTGAACTCAGTACTTCTGCGGCTGGTACCTGCAGGCAATGGCCCTGTTAATCATACGTAAGTAATAACCTGTAACTTATTACTTATAGGTAAAATAAAGTGACAAGATGTTGCACTTTTTAAAGAATCTTCAATTTCCCACATATTTTAGCAATATTATGAGTCACCACTAAATTACTTTTCAAATGTGTCTCCAAACTGAACAAAGCAGATCTTTGCAAGCCTCTTCAAGCAGCTTCACTCTTTACTTTTCCAGGAAAACTCTTACCCCAGCTAACTTGCAGGAAAATTCGAGTCCACAACATTCAGCTCTCAATTAGCGGCTATTTTTAATTAGCTACAAACACTACATCCAAAGACTTTATCAGCAGCAACTGGCCTGAATCAACACACAGTTTTTGAGGAAAACAAACAAAGCGAGCCCACACAAGAAAACCTCTGCTGGCCTTCGTCCAAGCACGCAAACTAAGGGAGATTTCCATATCACTTTGAAGATTTCAGAGCACTGACCAAAGACAAATTAGTAAGGGAAAGACGGCTTCTTCTCAGTTTAAAAGCGAAAACTGACTCTTCGCTATACACTTATCTGACAAGAGCAGTATAGAGACAAGGAGAAGAAAATCATACCAATATGAAAAACCAGAAAATACATTTTTCATTGGCCTGATATCCTAAAATGTAAATAAGATGAGAACTCATATGCAAGATGGTGAGAAAAGGCAAAAGGGAAGGAAGAAAAAAAATGTCCCCTCCCTTCATAAGCTCGTCGCAGCCAGAAAATTGAGGCAACCGCAAGGCTATCTGCTCATCCTCCTCCATCGGCACATGCCAATATCTTTTTTGCCATGATGTAACATCAGCACCTAGAGCTGAACACCGCAGTGCAAACATTGCAAGGCAACTTCAAGATATCGCGACATGATTAATTTGTGACTCGCAGCAGGTCTTCCCAGATGATAAAGTGTCTTGCCAGCTGCTTAAATCTCAGCACCGAGATCACAGACCTGCATAAAACAAAGCGGTGCTCCTGCTATTATTTTATCTCGCCCTTTTGATGAAAGATGTCCTCTTGCTTAATTTCAATAATTGCTCCACATTACAATAGAATCGGTAGATACACTGATAGATCACTGAAAGATAGATCATCTTTACTTACCCTGGATGTCTGATGTAATGAGTCTGGCAATGAAACTGGAGAAACTGTAAGAAAATAAAGTAGGCGTCCGGCTGGGAAAATGCTGGGGTAGCAAAGCGTCAGCCCTGCTTTGCGGGCAGGGAAGACACTCATCAGGGCACAAAGGGATGCTCATTTCTCCACTCAATCAGCAGAAAATTAGCAAGGAGGATGGAAACTTAACATAATTACACAGCCACCTTTGAACATCATTATTGCACGCACACAAGTTTAACTGCATGGTTGTGATTAGTCCTTTACTCCCTAACATGCCAAAAATTAGGCATGTTAGGCAAAATTAGGTGAAAACTCAACAGGAGTAGAAAGTAAACAACATTGCCAAGTGGAATAATTAGGATGAGCTGCAGCAAGACACCTTGTGCTGCCTCCAGTGTGGGCACTATCCCCTTCTCATACATTTTGTGTAACACCTGGCCAGGCGGGTTCTCTCAAGTCCTAAGTCGATGTCGTAAGGAGGAACTTTCCCTTCCTTGTGGCATTTGCATAGCATTAGTTTTTGCCACCAAGAGTGCTAGCACATGTGGGACCTTCAGCAGGAACTGCAGCCCCAAAGCCCACACAACTGCACAAACTCTTCAAGTTCTGCACAGGTCACTTCCAGACAGGGAAATGGGACCATAAAATACCTCTTGGTACAGAAGCAGCACTGCTCCCGTGGACCTTTGCTAAGGGCCACCACATCTCTCAGGAAGGGAATCAGTGGTGCCTTCACAGCGTGCACCAACCCAACCCGCACACCCAGCATGTGCAGCAAGTAATTTTTTTTATTAAAAATATTGGCTTAGCTTTAGGAGCAAGAGAATGCCAGTAAAAAATGCTACCTTCCTTTCTAAGTAGCCACCCTAGAAATTTATCTGTGATGGATTTTTCTTCTCATTTTAGAGTCCCATTAAGAGTTCAAAATTAAGTGAAATGCTATAGCTCTGCAGCATTTACATAGAAATAAAAGAAAAACAAGTTATACCAAGTTACCATTCCTAGTCCAGAAACAAATCACCAGACTCAGCTCAGAAACCACAATGTATGGAGCTACTTAGACCAAGTTACTTCTGTAGAAGAGTAGATGTCAAGTAGACTTCTGTCCAGTGAATCTTCCATCTTCATTTTCCTGACCGACTTCTAGTTTAAGCAGATCATAACGGGACCGTTACTTTTACCAGCAGGCTGTGTGTTCATCTGCAAGTTTCATCTGCAGAAAGGACCATTTTTAAATGTTTGGGTTTTTTTTTTAAGGCTGGATTATAACCCAGCTTCCATGCAGGTACCCAGATGAGACATGGCCTGTCTGAGCACCTCACTGAGTTCAGGCCAGAGCCAAGAATGCCTGTCATCCTTGTGCAACAAACAAAGTGGTTATAAACGTGGCTCTTCTTGCCCCTACCCTTCCCTGCTGCCCACCACCACCCCAGAGTGATGATTTCATGGCAGGCAGCTTCAGCACTCTCAGCACCAAGCCAGCCCTGGGGACACCATCCAGGATGCTCAAGAGGATCATGTTTGCTGGTCTTTGACCCATGGCTCTGGGCTTGCTGTCTCTGCTACAAAGACGACTCGTATCCAGCTGCAGATCTACGGAAGAGCCCCTTAAAATATGCCTGTAAGCTACATGTTTACAGGCTGTATTCCTCAGTATACCACATATGCAAATCACCTTGCAAGCAGAAATTATCCCTCAAGCTCAGGCAAGTATCATGGCAAAATACACAGGGCTCCCAGACACATGAATTCCTGTACTTTACACCCAGCCTTGCGAGTCTACGTTTGGCATCTGGTGGGATTAGCTGTGCACCAGGAAAGAAAAATGTCTCCATAATTAAAAGTTATCAAAAAGTCCTGAGAGCCATACAGCTTTTAAGAAAAACAACCACATTAACCAAAGAGCGGGGAAGAAGAGCAGCTGGAGTATCAAATGCTGGAAGACTCCTAAGTTGGCACCTCAGCATATCATTAAGGCATGGAGCTCACATCTCCTGACTCCTGTAAGGGAAGGTTTTGGTTTTACCTCTAGAAGGAGAAATCACTTAATCACCATCTAACCTGAGGTAAAGACAGCTGCTGTACAATGCAAGGGAGCAGCAGGGCAGATGGGGATTGATCAAAACACAGTTTTACAGCACAGGCATTCTGGGACTCTTTTCATTCAAAAGCAAACTTTCTATATAAAAAAGGCCCTTTTGCAGGGGAAGACTAAGCCGCTGAGAAAATTCACATCTCTCGCCCTCAGAGATCACCACAGTATATTCTTATAAGTCCACTATTGAAAAAAAAAAAAACCCAAACCCAAAACGTTGTCAGGTATTCATGTTGCTTCTCAGCTTCATCTTGGGAAAAGCAAGGCGTGTAATCGTGTATCAACAGCTGAAAATCCTGTGCAGTCCACACATTCAATGAAATCTTATCCCCGTGAGCTGTATGGAAAACTATAATGAAGTTGACTGTTTTGCTGGAAAAAGATATATACCATTGCATCTCTGATAATGCTTCAAAACGGGAAGCCCCATTTAGGGTATTTTTTCCCTGGTGGAGGGTCCCACAGTAGCTGTGCCTAATAAGAACGCACTGTGCTTCCAATGAAAAAAGCAAGGAAGACAAGAATATTTACCTACATTACACATTTTCTCATTGCTGAACACCTGCTCGTGAAGCCTGCCTTCCTTATGCATGGACTAGCCTCCTTCCCTTAGTCTCACTGATTTGATGGGACTATTATAAACTGAAGAACTGCTTAAGGACATCAGCAATGACCCCAAGAGTCAACTACCATGCTTCTCTGGTTTGTTGTCTGCTAATTTTTGTTTGTGGGTTTTGTTTATTTCCACAAAATTTAAGCATCTTAAAAGCTCTAGCTAAAGGATAAGATTAATGATACAGAGCTAGGTATGTATGTGTATCACTTGATACACCAAACAATATGCCAACAGGGAGGTCCCGAAGCATGCAAAGCTTGGCCCAAAAATAACTCTTGGCAGAATCGGGACCTGATTCTGCAACATATGATAATTTCCCTACATATACATCCTGTTCTTACTCCTGTGCACTTGTGTTATCTTCTCCCCCCAACCACATTGCAATGCCCTACACCAAAAAAAAAAAAGCCCAAACCCCAAAACACATTGCACAGCTATCTCACTGTCACATCTATTATTCAAGAAAAGTCTCGTTGAATAAATGTCTGTTCAGAGGCTCTAAACAAATTTCATTTCTGAACACCACTGTCTGCAGCCCAGCGGGCCATTTCACCAAGATAAGATCACACATTTAATCAAACGCTTCAAAAAAGAAATACACACCGAGTTTGCTTAATAACGTCAAATAATAAAAGTGCAGCGCTGGCAGCATACTAATTTTTAGTGCTCTTTCTTCTTTGAGGGTTGTCTCAATAGTCAAGGTCAACCGTACATGGGATTTCTTCTAATTAGGTTTGCTGGTAAAGACTAGACCTGCTTACTCTCACCACTTAGCCATGGTTTTCCCTAAAATGAAGACATCTCTCTCTCATTTTAAATTAAATCATTGCAGTATCCCACCCAAGTGTGACAGACAAAACTGCATAACTCTGCTAATTCAATAGAGAACGTAAATGAAAGACAACAAAAACCACATCTTTGTGGTCAATGAGGAACCACCCACACAAATGTCTACAGTATAAAAGGAAAAGTGATTCACAGGAAAAAAAAAAAAAACAAAACAAAATCAAAACTGTTTGGTGTTTGACTACAGCTCCTACTGCAGCCCAGCAGAGACCTATTTGAGTTAGAAATTAGGAGTGGACTTGGCACCCCTAGGTCCACATACCATTTATTTTGCCATTTATTTTATTGTAGTAACAAGAGGAGGAACGAGCTCAAAAGAAACAGCATTACGTCACTACTACTGCAAAATACATCTATATTACTATAGACAAGACTTCCATGACCTTCTTCACTAACTTGCCTATTACTTTGGCTATTAATTTTTATTTATTTAAGTCACCAGCTTTACCACAATGACTACTGCTGGAATAGGCTTTGCCCCCAAATTACATGAACTTGGGAGGAACCCTGGACCCTCACTATCCTCAAGCCCGCAGCTTGAAAAGGATCGAACAAAAGCTGGCATCCTCACCGTTACAGCCTGGCCCATAGGTTATGCTGGTCTGCCCTTCGCTCTCATGGGATGAGGGAGCAATCAAGCGTAAAGGCATTGGAGAAGACACCTCCCATCTGCTGCTCCCAAAGCTGAAGGAGACAAACAGTGAGGCACCTCTTAGATAGATTCCCCACCATATCCCATTCTCCCTGCCACAAACATCCCTGCAGATACTGCGGAAGTCCAGATTCTCCCCTTGAAAGGGAAAATTACAACTTCTTAGTTTAGGCTGGCTTAAACAACTGCTTGAGTCTACTGGCTGGTATCTTTCTACAGGTGCTCAAGTTTCACCCAACATCTCAGCCCCACTGCAAACACAGAGCTGCTCACGTGGCAATACCCTCATGCGCTCACTGATGCACACCTGTATTTCTCATCAAAACAAAGATACTTGCACAGGTATAATTCCCTTGTCGCATTTTAGCCTTCCTTTGGAAAACTGGCAATGTTATACAGAGAATTGCTCCCCACTCCTACAATCGAAATGCATTGCACAGGCTTTAGAAAGACTCATTGCAAACTGGTGACCTACTTAAGGAGATCTATAATGTGCATTATGATTGTAATTGCGGATCACTTGTCAAAAGGTCACAAGTTATCACTCTATGCAGCGTAATCGCTATATTTCAAATACCTATCAGGATGAATTTTACACAAGGAGACACTCATCATTTTAGGAGTCGCACCAAATAAAGCAGCAATTGTAATATTACTGTCCTTCTTCTTTAAAAAAAAAAAGAGAGGGGAAAAAAAAGACACACAGCCACTCCACATACCTGCATCCATTAAAGATAATCCAAAATGACATTTTCCTGAGGAAGTCTGTGCTATGGGAGTTGAAAGTGCAGTAGTCACATCATAATTTCACTCGGAAGGAAGCGGGATATATACACCACATTTCCAAATGATTACAGGCCTTGATTACAATATGCTAAATCCAGAGGAATAACATTTTAGATCACACACACAGTTCCAACAAGTTCGAGCTGAGGCGCAATGTCCAATATAGCAATCTGTGGTGTGCTGGAAACAAGAACGGCTGTTCTCTGGATAAGCCATCTACTACAGGATTATAGACCAGTTTTGTGTACCTCCAGATAACCTTAACATAAAAAGTCATTCAGGATGGAATCCAAAAGCCTTTTGTTACCGCAGAAAAAAAGGAGGGGGGGGAAAAAAAACAAGCCAAAAGATGCAAAAGAACACAAAGACAAAAGTGGCAAATAAGGATCCGCATTACATGGCGCATATTTCTGGATACAAAACCTGCAGCGTACATCTTGCTGAAAAAAACCCAAACCCCACAAAAACCTGTCCCTCTTGAAGTTAATGACAGGAATTTGCACCATTTCGGAATGACGATGTGTCAGTCAGTAATACACACACACGCGCGCGTGCACGCGAAGGCAGCGTGAAAGAAAAGGAGTTAACATGATCCCTGAAATTCTCCTCAACCCTCTCCAACAGTGAAATCTATTCAAAGAGAAGGCTACGATGGGTGCTTTTTTTTATTTTCCCTTTCCCCCAGCAGTCTTTGGAACAGCAAAAAGAAAGAAAAAAGAAAAAGAAAAAAGAAAGAAAAGAAAAAATAAAGGGAAAAAAGAAAGGGAAAAAAAGAAAAAAAAACCAACCAGAGCGCTATTCAAAATCTCCTTATAGGGTCAGCTGTCACTGGAATGCATTTGAGTATTCAGGGTACCCACCCATGCAGAACATCAAAAACTGGGCTCGGGTCCCTCCCCTATTCTCCCGGGCTTAAGACAAGGCTTGGTTTGCGACACGGTGCTGAATAGCAAGGCAGTGCAGTGCCTCTGCAGGGCTTGTAAACAGCAAGACCTGCCGATCAAACAGAACAGGGGTGTCGTTTCTGCTTAACGCTTCCCTTTTCTCCCAGTGTCCTCCAACACAACACACCGGGTATGTTAAAAAAACAACAGTCAACAGCTTAGCAGCTCCTGGAGCTGGGCTCTTTTGAATTAAATTCCCCATCTAACCTAGATCAACCCAAAGTTAGCTAGCGTACTTATCTCTAACATACCCCTACTCCTCGCTTGAAGGAAAATGTTGACATCCCCAAGAAAGCTGCAAACAGCACTCCTGCAACACAATGACGCTTCTCTTCTGCACTCTGAGGGCAGTGAAAAAACTTCCCATTAAGGCAGGCTTGGGATCGACAACTTCAGAATGGGAACAGGCTGCCACAACAAATAAGCAAGGACCAGCACCAAATCTGATAAAACGTGTGGTTGCTCAGCATATCTGAAAACGCGGTTATTTTATTTTGGTGTCGGACTACTAACTGAGCAACTCAGTTAAAATTTTAAAACCGCAGGCCCGTGCACAAGTATTTTGTTGTTGTTGTTCATCACTGCACCTACATCTCATGAACTCAAAAAAGAATCAGAAAATCAATAGAAAGATAAGTTCTTCCAGCAACAGAATTAAAAAAACTCTATGCAAGAGCACCATCATTTCACAAACAAAACCTAAGTATGCGCACACATAGACATACAGATGCAGGTACATATGTTTTGGGTATCGGTGCAATTCTTAGATACCTCTTTTTCACTTCCCCAAGTCTGACCAAAAAAAAAAAAAAAAAAATCGGAACTGTGTCTGTTCCCCAAATTGTGATATTTAGAAGAATATATATGTGTCTGCATATAATAAATGGATGCGCTAAGACTGCATTAGTTGGAATGTTTCTATCCCTCTAATTTTAAACACTGTCCATTCATTCAGCATCCTCACCTCTGTAACTAGATTCTTGGTTCCCATGGAGTGGGAAAAGGACTTACTGTAAAACTCATATGCATTGTATGCAATTACTGTTACAAGTGAACTACTTGTCATTGGTATAAAACCACTTAGAGCCTTATCCGAAGGTGCCAGGTTTAGACCAGACCTCTTTTCAGAATGGCGTTGTTCAGCACTGGCATCTTTGCGCAGAACTTTATAGTAGGGCAATTCATGATTACATTTGTAGCACCACTGCTACGAAAGCACAGAGAGTCCTATTTCACTTCATTTTAACTTTGTATTGCTGTAAGAAAACATTCATGTTGATCCTTTGTATTTATGACTTTTCGCTGTAAGTTGTAGAAACACATAGCTCCGTTGTGAAGTTCAAAATCAATGACCTTACCTGGTATAAATCAATGCAACTGCAATCAAGTCAGTAAAGCTATTACAATTAATAGTAGCAAAGCTATGATCCAACCTACTCAAAATATTGTGCAAAATATTTCAAAGCTGTTCCCTCTGTCAGGTATCCACTGCAATGAATCGGAGTTGTGCTAGACTGCAAGCATTAGGTTTGTAACCACCAAAATAATTCCTATGTAATTACTCACATGTTGACTATGGTACTTTAAAAAAAATAATAATAATTTAAAAATCCTGGTAGTGTGAGGCCATACATCAATGGATGCTCTGTAAAAGTTTATTACTATTAGGCATTTAAATGAAATAGATAACTTCATATTGCTTAATTAGGACAGCTTCCAAACACTTCTTTGCTTCCTTCAGAATGGTACCTATATCATGACCCTTGAAACCGAAAGCTGTCAAGTCTCAAATGGAAGTGTCTTGATTTTAATTTACGACTGTTTTCATAAGCAGATTTCAGAAGTGTGCACAGATTTCAAGTTTTCACCTGCATACACAGCTTTGTTCAGCCTGAAATGCCACCTCTGGCAAAGACATTACAACACAATTAGTAGAAACATGATGCTGAAGTGGGGGAATGTTTTTGAAAAGATACCACGACTGAGATTCTGGAGCATCTTTTGAGAAGATACCACATCTGAGATTCTTGAGCACCCTCCCCTCACAGGGAAGCCAACAGAAGCGCTCTATCAACTACAGCGGGAACCCCATCACAGATGCAGAGATACCTCCCTTGGACAGGAGTGGGCCTGAAGAAGCAGAGATGAAAAGTTTAAAAAGGGAGGGGAAAAAAGGAAAAAAAAAAAACCAGACAGAAAGAAAAAGGCCATTTAAAAATGGTTTAGTCCTCATTTCTCTGCCAGAGGAAAACAGAGGTTTCAGACAGGCTAGGAAAAAAATCCCATGTTGAGCACTGCTTAGTAAGCAAAAGAGTGGTCCAGAACACAATTAAAATTAAGTTTTTATTGCCTGAAAAGACTAGCTACCTTGCTATAGCTACAGATGCTTGGTGCAATGACTAATAAATGCATCTGCCTTACAGACAAAATCAGAAGCCTCTCTGAAAAGACTGCTGAAGTAAAAGTTATAGTGTCAAGGTGTCCTTAGAGAAGTCATCTTAAAAATGAACACTTAGCTTGCACCCAGGAGGCGCATGCGTTTCAAACTGTGCACTGTAGAGACTATCTAGTGAGGAATGTAAAGCAAGCACTACACCGCAAACTTGGAGGCTAAAAACAGGCAATGGGATAACGTCTTAGAATGACGTCACAGATTTGTGTAAGAGGTGGTTTCCTTGCCATTAAAGTAACCAAGAATTAAAAGTAGATGCTTAAAAGCAAGTTCCTCCTTCTTCTACTTCAGCAGCCTGCTCTGGGAGCTTCCACTGCCTGCAGGCACCAAGATGAGATCAGGGAGTGCTGGAGCATCTCAGCACCTACAAAAACCAGGACATATTCACACACATCCCAAGCAGGGATTAAAGAGCCTGATATTAAGTGCTGGTGAGGATCATGACAAAGATTTGCCAAGGCAGATATGACCCCAGGAGATGACACAGTCAGAGGCCAGCATGCCTGACTGCCTTGCCTGGGACAGTTACGTTCCTACAAATACGCTGGGGCAGAGTGAACTGTTACAAATGGCACATTTTCTAGCTCTCCATCCTATAGACATCTGAAAGCATTGCATATAGACATAGCAGAGACTGAAGCGTGTATGTACACTCAAAATTTGGCATGATGGTGCATTTCTAGTATTCATATCCCAGCAGGAGGGCATCTATTGAATGAGAAAGGGACCAGCAGGGAAGAACTGGAAGTCCACATGAACTACAATGAACACCCCTTCAAAACTTCAACGCTCACCAAGTGCATCCCACCCCAATAAGCAGGCCATCATCAAAAGTGGCAGGAAAATGCTTCTTTATTTTGCAGGGCTGTCCTGGTGTCTCAGTGTTGTCTCAAGCAATACATCAATATTGTGATGCCTAGATCTCAGAGCAGTATGATCATCACCGCTCCAAAATGGTAATTCTTAAGTTGTTCTTCCAAACCTCTCTTGTGATGTGCAAGAATGCTCTAAGGAGTAAGGAGTTTTGTCAAAATGACTCCAATCACAGCATTGGGGTGTTTCCACAACCACCATAATTTAAAAGTAACATAATTTAAAAAAAAAAAAAGAAAGAAAACTTATTAAAAGCATAAAAAGCCTCATGCCCATCTTCAATGTTTTAGCTTTTCCCTGATCCATTTTTGCTCCCTGAATTCCATCTCTTTCAATCTTCAGCCCATCCTTTATACTGTGTCACGCATGGAACAGTTTCCTAGTCAATCTACACCAGTCCCAACACTATTAGTATTAAAATCTGTAATAATAAATCACCCATTCCCAGGACTACTCCATTTACAAAGACTTCACCCTCCTGTGTGCATCTCATTTACTTGTGTTGATGATGCATACACTCATGCTCTGAATGAGAAAACCCATCAGGCCCTCCAACTGACGTGCTGAACAAGGCTAAAGGTCATGCATATTCCTCTCCGGTCCTGGCCAATAATTCAGTCCACCTGCCTCTAAATATTTATTTATTTTTATAACAGCCCTGCAATGCTGGGCAGCACGCAGACACCCAGCTCAATGCGCGTGCCTGCGTCTTCACCTACAAACCTGCTTCCATTTCCCTCCCAGCCGGCAAAGGGCACCAGCTTCGTTTTCGCACCAGCGGGCAGGGCAATTTGTTTTCTGCTGCAGGAGGAAAAAGTCTCTTCTGCAATTAACACCAGGATAGGTAAGCCAAGTACCTCTGCCACATCAACCCCAGCAGGGAGGGACATGGTCCCTATGGCATCCCAACCTGTGGGACGCGCGGCCAAGCACCGGCTGCAGCAAACAAAGGAGGGGGATCGACCCAGTAGGTGCTCGGGGACAAATTTCCTAGGCTGAGACACAAGCTGCTCCACCATCTCCGGAGGGCACCAAGAAACCAAAAGCTGAGCTCCTACTTTTCTCAAACAAAACATCTGAGCGAGGACTTGCTAGCCTTAAACTTAATAAATACCATTAAAATCTCATTGCCCCACAAAGCAGGACTCAGTGTTTTCACTGTCATCAATCTGCACTACCATTTAGCTTACTCTAGAATTAAATGCGAAATTAAACATATTCTCTCCTAACAGCCCCCAGAAGAAAAGGGAAAATTCATATTTTATTCAATAATAAAAATCATATAAACTCATGGGCCAACACTAGCTTTATAAAAACTTCAGTCCTTTTGGAAACAGACACACCAGGTATCCACCTCATATATTGCTAGCAGGTAACAAGATAACAGTCACTTTGTAGTAAATCAAGCCTAAATAAGGAAAAAGCTCATAAGGAGGTGGAACAGGGACAGCCTCAACCACAACAAGGGGGACTGACTCCTGCCACCTGAGAGCAGTTGTTTTACCTTTAGAAAAAAAATAGGGCTTTATGGTGGAGCCCTAACCTGAACTTTGTCACCCAACATCAGCATGGGTGCACAGATTTTCTCCCTTCCCAGTCTGGTATTCTTAAGTGACAACTGCAGACTTTTTGACAGCAGCCTCTTTTAACCTGCAACACCTGGTTTACCCCCATAAAAAACTCCATGGAAGGATTTTTCCTAATGAATACACAGTAGAAGCCTGTTCATATCACAAACCCCTGGAAATTATGATAAATGAGCTCTACAAAGCACACGCTACTACTCAATACTGAGCAGGCAGCATTGGCTGTGCTCTTTAAGAGACGGCATTCCACAGCAAAAAATGGAATTTATTTATTTTTAACTCCAGGGAAGATTTTTTTTTTTGTCAGCTTTGTCAAAATCTTGATCCAATACTCTGGAATAATCAGTGCTGTAATACAGAAAGAAACTGCAACTAGCAGACTACCTACCTATCTGCTTTATATCAAGACACAGATGGCATTTTCACCTCTTTTGGTTTTTTTGCATCTCACCCTCCTCCTAAGCAGCTAGCTGCCTGGAACCAGGACTGGGACAGTGGAAATGCTAATACCTCCTAATGAGTGATCTAAATAAAAAAGTAAATACAACAGACATGGGTTGTTTTAGCTAAAGCGACGAATGCTACACTGACAAGCAGACCACAATCCATTGCTTTTGCTTTTGGCCATATACAAGTTGTTTTAACTACCGCAGAGAAGAATCACATGCCTATCAGGAAAGGGATAGAAAGAGAGGGGGGGTACCTCACCATCCCTCCTGCAAAACTAAACATCTGCCTGTCTATAGGGGAAAGGGGGGGAGGGGGGGGATGATGATCATCGGGGGGGCTACATTGTTCCTATGGACAACTCTGGACACAAGGCTGCTGATAAACTCAGCCCCTGAAGGCAATCCCCCCCAGGTACCCAGGGCACATTTCTGGGGCACTGTACCTACATGTTCACTAGCAATAAAGGGCACCAGCTCGAGGTGGGCTCCGTAGACTGGGAAACAGGAAAGGGCTGCTCTCTGGCTCATGGCAAGGAGCGATCATCAGCTTTACAACCATATTTCCAAGTTAAACAGTCCAAAGATTATTGCAAGGGGAACACAAATAAATAATTAAGCAAGCAAATAAACCAAGAGCTCAAAAAAAAAAAAGCTTAAAAAAAACCCAACTATTTTCTTCCTTCAGCCATACATACTGGCCCTCTTGCTCAAAAATCTCTTTGGCAAACGCCAGCCCTATACTGCTAGAGCCGGCAAACGCGATCTCACAGGCAGGAGGTGGGAAGGAAGCTCTGAACATCTCTAGCAATGCATCTACCTGGACCGTACGTTTCCCACTCCAGCTGCAAGGGAAAGGGAAGCTCGCGCCTACCTGTAACCCAGGGCCACTGGGCTGGATGCAGAACTCTACCCTACCACCCCATATCCACGCACACGCGACCACTGATGCACCCCCCCCAGTTCGGCAACATCCCCACCCGTGCCCCGTGCCCACCCTCTGCCTCCTGCTATCCAGAAAAGCAATTGCTTCTCGAGGCACCCTTCAGCAATTAAACAGAAACATAGATTCACGAAGAGGTGGGCATGTGGACGAGGGGGGACACACATGAAACTCAGGAATTTCTCAGTGTAACAGCAGCAAACCCACCAGTCCAACGTGGTGCCTTTCACAGAAAAACAGAAAGGAGAGCAAGAACAAAACCTACCAGGTCTCCTCCATTTACCCACTGCCTTCGCCACCCTACTTGTCGACGGTCAAACCCGACTGGAGCCTACAAGGCATTTCCCAACTAGCAGCACACCCCTTGTCCCCACTGTGTCCCCCGTCCCCCCCCATGCAGACCCATGCAGACCCAGAGAGACGCTCCCCAGTTACCTGGAGGATCCAGCCCCCCTGAAGGCAAACTATTCTTATTATGAAATAATTCAATCCAAGCGTGTGCCCAGGGCAGCCAGCACCCTTCAGCCCAACACAAGTGGGCAAAGGTGCAACTGACGGCCAGGCAAAGGCTGGTGAGCATCCATCCGTTGGGTGGTTAGTTACCTTTAGTCACCTCCAGCTCCTGAGATGCAAGTCCCCATCAGTTCCTCAACAACCTGCAGCAGAGAGCTGCTGCCACAATCCAGCCATTAAAACCAGGGGTGGGGGCAGGAAGCAGACCTGGCCACAGTACCAAAGCCCCCAGCCAGGAGGAAAAGGGGGAGGATGAGAAGCAGGGAACGTCCCTCAAGCAAGGAAAAATTTGAAAAAAAATAAAAAATAAAAAAGGGAAAAAAACAGGAAGAAAAAAAAGTCTCTCCTTTTCTGCCGTGCTCTTCTGCTACACAGGCTCCCTCCCGGAGGACGCAGGGTGTGTGGGGATGGGGGAGGCGATCGCTCCCTCCTCTCCCCCGTCGCCGCCGACCCCTCTGGACCAAAGCCCCGCTCCGATTTACCTCCTCCAGGTGGGCAACTTCAGAGCAAGGTGATGTCTCCGGAGCCGGCACCACCGGCCAGGCGATTCGTATGCGGCAGAGTCATTGCCTGTGCTGCTGCTGCCGCTGCTGCTGGGGAAGAACAGCCACTGCCGAAGAGACCACCAAAAAAAGAGGGGGGGGGGAGAGAGAATCTTCCACCATCCCCCTTTTTCTCTTCTCCCTCCAGCACCAGCCGCTCTTTGCATCCGCTCCGCTGCCCGCGGCCCCTCGCTCCGCCGGGGCTGGGGAACACAAAGGCGCCCGCGCAGAGGGAGGCGGGTGGTCCTCAGCCCCCCAGGCTCCGCCGGCACCCCGGATCCTTCCTCCTCCTCCTCCTCCTCCCGCTGCGGAGACCGCCAGCCCTGGCGCGGCGCGGCGCGGCTCGGCGCGGGCGGGCGGGGGGGCGGCTCCGCGGGCGCGGAGGGGGGGCGGCTCCGCGGCCGCGCCCCGCGCTGTGCCTAACGGGCGCGGGGGGGCCCCATGGCCGCGGGCGGGCGGCCCCGCCGGCACGGCTCGGCTCGGCACAGCGCACACACACACGCACGCACACGGGGAGGGGGCGGAGGCGCTCCGGGGCGGCGGGACCCGCACCACCCGCGTCCCCCGCAGGGCCGGACCGGGAGCAGGGAGCAGGGCCCGGGGAGGAGGAGGCGGCGGCGGGTGGCGCGGCGCTGCTGCCCTGCCCGGCGGCGGCCGCACGGAGCCGGGCGGGCGGCGAGCCGAGGGGCGGGGGAGCGGCGAGGGCCCGGATCTGGGTTGCGCGGACGCGGGCTCCACCTAGCAGCCGGCCGGCACCGCACGGCCCGGCCCGGCCCCGCCGGGGGCTTCTGCCGCGCTGCCCCCTGGGCCCGCACTGCCCTGCAGCTGCCCCCTTCCTTCGGGCTCTCTGCAGCCCTGGCGCCCACGCCCGCCACGACCTGCCCCGCAGCCCCCTCCCGAAACGATCCCCCACGACCCGATTGGCCGCTCTGCCCGTTGCTCCCCTCCCAGGCAGCCAATCGCAGCCTGCCTACCAGGCACAGACCCATTCCACACTGGATTCCCTACCTCCCGATTGGCTGCTCAGCCTGTTGTCCCCAGCCAAGCAGCCAATCGCAGCCTGCCTTTCCAGCACAGAACCATCACTTGCGGGGGTTTCCCCACCTCCCCCAATTGGCTGCTCTGCCTGTTGCTCCCCTCGCAGGAAGCCAATCGCAGTCTGTCTTTCTGGCATAGCCCCCATTCCCCACTGGATTCCCCACCTCCCAATTTGCTGCTCGGCCTGTTGTCCCCAGCCAAACAGCCAATCACAGCCAGCCTGCTGGTCACAGACCCTCTCCCGGCTGCGCAGCCCAGGGATGGGGCTCAGGGCAGCCCTGCAGCAGCCTGGGGCCGGGGGACAAGCTCCGTCTCTGCCCTGGGGCCTCCAAGAGGTGGGAAATGTGAATGCCCTGATCTCCGGAAAGCCACGGACATCCGGGACATGGGACAAGAAGTCTACCTTTGTTTTAACATTTGTTATCTTAAATGCTTACAAGGGACCTCTGAAAATAACGGTGCTTGGCTGGAACATGATAAATACTTTTCTCCCAGACTGTATCGTCTGTTAGCTTTTAGTTTTAGAGAGAAGGACCCAAACAAATCAAACTCTTTTAACAAAAAAAAAAAAGGGAAGAAAAGAAATGCAAACTTTTCCAGTTGCCTGAGTGCTGACATACATGTGCGACATGCCACACTTTACCCCAGTGACCAGACCTATGTGGGGAGATGCTGCTGCACTCCCAGCTTTGAACGTAAAAAACCTGTAGCCAAGAGAGCTGGGAGGGCCCCAGTGAGGCCACCTGGTCCACCCTAATGGAAGACCCACTCCATTTATTATCCTGCCCAGCTTGTTTCTTTAACAAGCTCTTAAGGATCTCCAATGACAGAGACCTTGCAAGACCGTCCTTTTCAGTGGGATAAAGGAATTAATTAATCTTGTTTGTTAACTTGGGCTGTGAGTCAGGAAGATGCTCACACATGTTCCTAGCTGCATTGCTAGTTAGACAGGCACAGAAATGTGTATTTTAGGTTAAGAACTGCTATTCTAGATGCCTTGATGTGCTGTGGAAAATTAAGACCAATAAACATAAGAGCTGTTTTCCCAATAATAAAATAAGGGCCCGTCTCACTGACACTACAAAAATAAAGGAAGAATGTCGACTGTGGTGAAATTCAGGGGGAAAAAAACTCTAAAAGTTATAACAGATCTGTCTCAACTGTTTCCATTTCCAGTAGACCTCTGCAAAGTCATGTTAAGAGAACACCTGGCCTTTCCCACAAGGCTGCAAAATACACCCAGAAGTCCGAGTGAATGATGCACAGCCTTCTACAAATGTTTACTTTAAGAAAAAGTAGGCTTTAAAGCAATTAAAAAGCCATTGTGTTTCAGGCCTCGGATCTGGCTCACCAAAATCATTCTCCCCAGTGGGAAAAGCCCTCAGAGAATCCACTGCTCCATCCTTGGGAAAGTCCTTTTCTGCAACAGGCCTTCTTCCAGGGGCAATGTGGAGAAAAAGAAACAAAGAAACCACCAAAACCCCCAAATCTTTAACACTGCGTCTGCTGGGATGCTCAGAGTTATGAGATTCTCCAAGATACGATTACCTCTCTGATGATATTCACCACACATGCTCTGGGAACAAAACAAAGCCCTACAAGTTGAAATTAGATTTGCTATGTATCTTTAAGCTCTGTTTTAATGTAGAGGTGAGAATGAAATCAATGTTTAGTCAGTGAGTGGAAAAAAGACAAAGTACCACTAGGCTTAAAGTGTGGTGGGTTTTTTTTTTCTCTCATAGCGTTACATATAATGAAGATGGAAAAAACCCAATGAATTGTGGGGAGAGGCAAGGAAGAGCTTTGGAAGGCCACCAGCCTGTCGCGCTATCATTGCTCATTAAAATTGTGTCTCAGGCTTAATGCTGCGAGCCAGCCCAGAAAAACTTAGAGACAGAAAAGTTGCATTAGGTTGTGTAGTTGTGGTCCCCAGAGGCAACAGCAAGATTATTCCCTAAAGGATATTTTCCCAGTACTTTGTCCAGCAAAACTTGAAAGGTGTCCAGGGATGAGGTTTCCACCAATTCCCTTGAGTGATTACTCCCAGTCTCATATATCTCACCGTTTGGAAGATTTTCCTGCTGTTCAGCCTACATTTTTCCGTTTCTTAATTTCATACTATTACTTGTGGTTATGGCCCCAATTAATCAAAGTACTTCAGTGCATGCTTAAATTTAGGTATGTGCTTAAGCTCCATTGAAATCACATGTGTCGGTGTTTTGCAGGGCTGATGGATATGTACATGTGTTTAAGCACTGTGCTGAATTGGGACCATGCATCATTCAAAATAATTATCCTTCTCTTACATATTTTTAAACCATTATCCTTCTCTTGCTTAATTATTGATTAGATAAGCTATATATTTAAGCTACTTAATCTCTCCTTGTGTATCAGTCTTTCCAAGAGTCTGATAATTTTTCTTCTTCGGGTCTGAATTCCCTCAAATCCTTTTGTGTTTTGTAAGGACGGGTAATGAGGTATTGCAATTTAATGCTATATCCCAGGTGTGATTACATAAAAAGCAGTTATTCTCTGCAGTCGAAGGATATAACTTACCTGTGCCAGCAGCCCCAAAGTGCATTGATTTGTTGTGCTGCTCTATCATTTTGTAAGACTCTCTATAATCTACTCCTATTCTTTTCCATATCCATCACCCCGGCGTTCAGGTATTTTTGCTTGCAGAGGCGGCCGGCCCTTAGGCCTTCAAATTCAGTGCAGTGTTTTACACTGGAAAACCTGTAACAGAACCAAATTGCAGCCTTAGAAGTTTCCAGAACGCTTTCTCCCATGGAAAAAAAAATCACCATTTCAAGTTGTATTATTTGAATGTGTTCACCCAGTATTTTGGGTTCCAAATCCATTTTCTTCTTCAGAAGGATTTGTCACACATACCACCCTGGCACCGTGGTGCCAGCATTGTTTGCTGCTCATTATTCCTTTATTCCCCAGGTAGATGCAGAGTTTTAATGATCATTTCATTATTTTACGATGGATTAAAATTAGGTTTAGTGAATTGTAATTGCCTGTGATTCGGTTTCTTTTCTTTTTTCTTTTTTTTCCCTTCTTCTTCTTTTTCTGAAATCTGTGTCCTATTTGCTTTCTGGCTTTCTCTCAGATTTCCATGAACTTCCATAAACAACTGTCACTGAGCCATTACATTCTGTAATGAATTACCTTATTCTCAGAGATGCATGTCATCTGGAGCAGTTCATTGGTACACATTTATGCTTTTCAGACTTGCTTTTTTTTTTTTTTAACCCGTTCTCCCACACAAAATATATTTCACAGTGTTTTCTTTACTTCATAATCAAGTATTATGTGGCTTGTTTGGTTTTCACCTTTTTTTTCCAATGTGAAGTATTGTCTTCACAAAAATACATCAACTGTAAAAAACAAATGCTATGGAGTGATACAAATAAACATCACAGGCCTCCTGCTATAGATCCAGCAAAACTCAACTCATTCCTCATAAACCCACATTTCCATCATAAAATCCCCACAATTGGAGCTCACCGATTTCTTTAACAACTGATGATAGATAGTAACACTGAATTAGACCCTGACATACTCCACATTCTGCGTTTTTTCTTCTCGTCATCTCCTCTGCAGCCCTGGTTTAGGAAAGCAGTCTGAGATCCCTCCCTGCAGGGGGAGACCTCATGTTTTTGCATGCTGCCTTTTCCCACACTCGTTTTTAGGCACGAGCCTCAGCGAGATCGTTTGCACTGGGCTAAAGCAAAATTACAAAATAAGGAATAGTTCACAAGCAGAAATCAATGCTGAGGCACACGCTCAGCCTGGCTTTTGGATATCTACCTCTACATGTGTCTGAAAGCTAGCAGTTTCCCTTGGTAAAACTACTGGGTGAATAAATTCTCCATGAACGGAGCAGGGCACATTGCATGGGGACAGATGTGTTTCTGTCCCACCGCTTGCTCTGGCTACAAACCTGCTAGAGAATTTAGTCACTCAGGGATTTTACCACAGGAAATCTCAGCACTGCTAGTTTTAAGATGCATATAGAGGTAGATATGCAAAAGTCAGGCTGGGCAGAGGCAGCGATTGCTTGGCGCCAGAGACGAGCAGGAGACACTTCTTCAAACCTGAAATATCTCCTCATGGCTCCAGGCAGGACTACCTAAAACTGGCATTGATGATGCAATGCTTCTCTCATCCCAGCATCGTTGCAAGCTGTACGGTTCATAACAGCAGCCTGCTGGGTGGGCTGAGCATGCCAACGCCTTTTGCTTCCACTCCGGTTAGGGGCAGAAGGTTCCCACCCCATCCTGCTTCTGCCTGCACGTGCCTCATGGCCCAGCACTCAGCTTCAGTTCAAGGAGTTTGACATCTGGGGCTAGCTTGGGTAGTCAGACCAGCCATTATGCTGCTGTCTTGTATGAAACCGTGAAGGCCCTTTGGCAAGTGGAAGAAAAAAACTAGTGCACGATGGCTTTTAATGTCCAAAAGAGTCGTGGTGATAATGCTTTTCAGTTGCTGTGGAGAGATGTCTTGCCATACCTGCATAATCTGATTAAAGTATTTTAGTCTTTACAGATTCAGTTGGAGTTAAACTGTTTTTAAAAGACATCTTGCAATTTTCTCCTGAATTTTTGCTTTCATAAGGATCAAATACAGGTCAGAGGCAAGACTCTTTCAGTACTTTGATGGTGCATTTCTTACATTAATGTTCAGTTTTCTTTCTATAACAAGTGAAATTCTGGGGATTTATAATGATTGGTTTGTGGACAATTAGTACAGTTTTTTCTTCTTTTGTAGTCTCTTCCCTCTGATATGTACCTTCACCTTCATTTGAATACCATTTTTCTAGGTGTGAGAATAGCTTCAAAAAACTAACAAAAGACCCCCTCCCATATTACATAGGAAATGCAAGAAATAATTATTTTTTATTATTTTGAAAACATGGAACGTCAAAAAAGACTTTTCCACCTAATGGGTAGGTTAAGCCATGGCACACTGGCCAGTTAAAGTAGGTTTGCAGTAGCTTGGCACCATCAGAGCAGCACAAAGGAGAGAAAGTGCCGTGGGCATCTGGTCCCTAACTTGCAGTTGACATATTTCCTTGCAGCCTGTATAATTCAGCCCAATGCTTTGTGCAGCAGAAGATGGGTTCCCAGTCTCTCAATAGCAGAAATACTCGTGCTGCACTCCTCTCTTGGTAGGCAGTGGTGCTGTTTCAATGCTTCCTGAAGCGCAGGCAGTAGGGACATGGGAAGACTTCCTGGCGCAGGTGGTCAAGATAGGGTGTTGCCCTGAAAAGCGTGGTGTTCAGTCCAAGCAAACTGCCATTCTTGAGATGCATGCCCAGATCCACCCCGCTCACAACTGGTCACCATTGCAAATCGGAAGGCCATGCAAACCTGCTGCAGAAGACTCATGGTGACTGGTGGCTGAGACATGGATTGCAAAATGGCCCTGCATAAGAATTATCTGAACTGCTGACCTGAATCTGTCTGTAGTCGAGGTAATAAGGCAATTAGACACAAAAATCATTAATAATTTAGCTTAATTGAAACCTAACAATACAGCCCTCCTGTACGATTTCAAGTGATTTCAACTGTTTGGAAAGCATGACCTGTCTCTGTTGTTCCAGTGCTTAAATAATGTGGGAGAAAATAAAAATTGTCACTAGAACCGATATTTAAAGAACTTGGGTTGGTTTTTTCTCATTAATTTGAACTTCTGAATTCTCAGAGCTGGCTCTGGTTATATTTTCAAATTGAGGCTGAAGCCTCTCTTTGTGTGTGGATAAGTTAGGCTGCAAGATGTAACCGGCTGTTGTAAAAGGGGGGGGCTTTGATCTAGTAGCCACGTTAAAGCAGATGGGTGTGCTGAGTATGCTTCAGCCAGGCTAAATGGAAAGAGCAATTAAATGCCCCTCCACATAGTTACTGCTGAAACAACAGGGAGCAGAAATAGCAGAGTAAAATAAGCCGTGCCGGCCAGAGAGATTTCCCTGGGACTGGCAGCAAATTTGCAGGCAAGAGGGTTTATTGATTGCAGCTGTTGGTAAAAGTCAGAAAAGTTCAGGGAATCCAGGAGAAATCCAATAAACAGCAAAAGCAGCAGCTGGGGTTGAGAAGGAGAAGAGGCAGAATGACTTCTAGGACCAAAGACGTGGACAGTAATTTCTAGGCTGCCTGTTGATTTACTCTTGTGGCATTCGGGAAAATAAGACGTTCTTCACAAACAAACAACACAACACCACATAGATACTTGGTGCCCATACTCCTTAGGAAACCAATGTATTGGCCTTAATCTATTGGTCACTTGAAGCCATATGCTGCATGCTGCAACTTAGCATGACTCCATCAGCCAGGACCACAGAGCCTTTATGCGCTACAAGAAACCACAATCTCCCAGGAAGAAGAGGAGGAAATCCACCCCTGGCATCCATCACAGCGCTAGTGCAGGATGAATTATGCTGACGTCCAGAAGAGTAAGGTTCCAGTTCACATTGCTTGCTGGGCTTGAGAGAAATTTGAGCTACTGGCAGAAATATTGTATTGCCCGTCAGGGACTGCTGGGCATGGTGCTTTTGCAGTACTCTTAGCCATCTATCCTGTAATGCTCATATCATCTGTAACCACTTACCTCACCTATCTCCTGGCAGGTAGGATCAAGAGAAGAAACCAAGGGAAAACCTCTTCTTGCAACACTGTGAGAGGTTTTAAAGCCATTTGTGAAACTAAAGTAGGAAATGATTGCAGCTGAGAAGTTGGTGTTTTAAAGGTGCTCTCCAAGGACTTCAACCGCAGTGGTATGAATTTAGTATTCATGGTATTAATGGTGAAATTCTAAACTGAATAGGAAATTAACTTTCCCACTTGAGGTTATACTGCAGTGGTAAAGTGATCCTAATTATTTTGAAGACTAAACGCTATGGTTAGGGGTAAATCAGGTTCCAAAAAGAAAGAAATCAATAATGCAAAGACAAATTTCAAAGATTTCAAATAATAAAACCAGGTAGAGTGGTTTGTACCAAATACAACAGAAGCTCCTTTCTGTGAAACATGCGTAAGGTGAAGTCTTGAGCCGGATACTTCATGCATACAGTTTGATAAGAAGAAAACATAAATCAGACAAGACTGAGTCAAAACATAGCCAATGGGATTATACCAAAAATCAGGGCTTTAAGAAATGGATTGTTGTGCAGAGACATGCAATTGATCTTTTTGGTCTCCTCCATGATCTTTCTGCCTCCTGGGCTCTGTTTCAGAAATCAGTAGAATGATTTTTTATTAAGTTCAGTTTTCTTTTAACTCATATCAGCAGTCACTGAAATAATGTTTTTACCCCTGTCTGTACAGTTGATTGGCACATCCTTGTTTCACACATTCATTTTCTAAATCTTTTAATGCTTCCTCTGATAGGGTCACAGGAAAATGATCCGAGACAAATGGGAGATCTAATCTTCACATAGTTAGCATAGTGTCTGGCAGCCAGAGAGAAAGCAAAGAAAACAGTGAGATGTACCAGCAGAGGCACAGAACAAATCAGAAGAGATGACTGAAATGCAGAGAGGGCCAGTGGACCTGTGAGCTGTGTGAGATGCTGAATGCCCCATCCCTGAGGTACTGATACAGTAACAGTGCAAAAAGGGCAACTCAAGTGCTGGGTAGTCTTGGCTGTTCATAAGTATAGTTATAGATGAACCTAATTAGTTTCGTGCTCAGGGCTGGGGAAGAAAGAGGCTGAAAAAGGCTTGCTGAAACAAATTCTGAAAGGGAAAGAAGAGCAAGCAAGATGTACCTAACATCTTGCATGAAGGATAACAGGCTGGACTATAAAATGTTATCAACCAGCACACAAGAAAAGGGGGTCAGGGACCTTTCAGAACACCTATTCAGCCAAATGGAAATCGATATCTGGAGCAGATTTCAAAAGAGGTTTTCAGGAGCATAATCTCACCACAGGCCAGTGGGAATTGTGCACCTAAATCCCTTACACATTAATCCCTAACACATTAACCCCTACTTCTGCATGGCTATTAAGAAAAGTTACAAACATGTAGCAACGACTGTATGTAGCCTGATATTAGCATGTATAAAATGTGTAGTGGTAGCATCTCTTTGAGCTTGAACTCGTCACTCGGTAGCTTTGGCTGAGCAGGAGTTTATTATTCATAACTCTAAAATCCACCCCATCTCATTTCATCTTATGAGCTGTACAATCAATAATTCAAGTGTGCATTTTAAGAAGATTTCCAAATTAAGCCAGACACCCTAATGTATAGGACATACCACACAGATTAGTATACACAACAGCTTCTTGGTGAGCCAAGATTAGAGCAGCATAGTGATTTGGAGAATATGAATATCATTATACTGAAGAGATGCTTAGAGCAGTAGGCAGGGAATAAGGTCCAAGCATTGGAATTGCTTTTCAGATGTGACACTCAATATATTTTGGAGATTTGTATCCAATACCAGGCCCCTGTAAATTGACTGGCAAATTGATGTGTCCTGTATCACCAGGCTCTTTCACCAGTCACAGACAAACCCCCAAATATCATTAACAATGATAGAAGTTAAATCTGATTTTCCAAACAAACTGATATGGGAATTTTGCCTTTCATTAATCTTTTGTGTTTTTCTGCACTACACATCGTGGAGAATTGCAGTCTATGAAGACCCTCAGACGGAGGAGCAAACAGAAGCAGCAAATTCCTGTCTCAGCTCTCAACTGCTGAGCTACAAATGAGTTGGAGATGGTGTCAGTTCTGTCCTCAAAGCAAAACCTAGGCAGTTGCCAGCAGGTTCTTACCTCTTAAGAACCACAGTTGCTTCTGAAAACTGAGGACAGCCACAAAGATGAGCTTTCTTTCCAAAATAATGTGCCATTGGGCTCAGTCCTCAGTTGATGTATCTGCAGTGGTCTGAGCTCAGAACACCAATGTGCGCAGAGCATCCAGCTACTTGTATTATCCAGTACACCCTTTTCTTCTGGTACGTCTTACCTTCAATTTGCTCAAGTGATCTGTGCAGCAAGGGAACTGCAGTACAGCTGTTTTTTCCAGTGTTGCTTACATGATGCCACATGCGTGTTCGTGACAGTTTCTGGGAACTGGATACCCTGGATGTGGCAGTGGAGAACAGAATCAAATATGATGCAAACAGCAAAACATCTACTTTGTGATGATCCATGCAGGATGCCTATCATAAATTTAAATCTAGGTTGTAAGTTACTTGCCTTCTGCTTTTTGAAACTCTGCCATAGAATAGCCTTTTTAAATAGAGCCCATAAAACTCCTTGTAGTTGATGTCTACTTGTACGCTGAAGAAGGTAAGCATTTGTATGCAAAGAAGAGAGGAATCAGCTCTACCTGTGAAATTTGTGCTCAGTCAGTGTAAGGGTAGTGTAACACCACTGGCCCCTACAATGGTCTGTTCCAAGTCAAAACACGACTGCATTGAGATGTATGGGGCTTTGGGGGTTTGTTTTGTTTTTTGTTTTGTTTTGCTTTTTAATTACTTCCACTGCTTGCCTTGTTATCTCTGTTAAATACTAGCTGTTCACACTCATGCTCTTCTGTATTAGAGGTCTTGGACTAAGGATTCCTGATAGGACTGCTGACCTTATTGATGGGCTAGCTGAGGTGTTGTTTTTCCCTTTTAATCAGGAAAGTGGCTGTTCTCTAGCTCGGAGGGTTCAAAGCTCTACTGTTGCCTGCTCCTTGGTGTCCTTCCAAGGACTGACATACATGTGGATATGTTGTAGGTTGGCTCCGTGACCAAACACCTGCAGACTGCTGGCTTTTCTTTTTCTGACCTTGAGCATCCCCCTCTTACAAATCCTTGGGTCTCATTTACACCTTTGAAGAAAAGCATATTTATTTTTACACCTGGATTGAAAGGAAAGAGTCTTCCCTAAAGAAATAAAGCTATTGTTTAATTCAGGGAGGGCAGTAAGATACTACCTTCCCAGTGGGGACCCTCATTTGTCTCTTTGGCAGCCCAGGCCCCCATATCCCAGCCCCTGGGTTAAACAGAGGTTGAAGCTGAATTGTCTGCTCTGGGGGTAGAGCCGATCCTGCACACAGAAGCTGGCGGGAGCGGAGTGGGCAAAGCAGAAATGTGCATTTCAGCTCTTCAGGCCATACCCATACTTAGCTGCCCTTCATGCATAGCTTTCCTGTACAAAGAATATTGGGCAAGGAGAGGCCACCTACTTCATCAAGTTGGATCTCTTTCTGTTGCAGACCGCTGCAATGTTTATCACAATGTTCATCAATTGTTCATCAATTGAACATCACAATGTTCATCAAAACCAGCCAGGTTTTTATCTGTAATGTATAAATGCTAAACATGAGTATACATTTCTATACATGTGTTGTTAGTAATAACTACAGGGCACTGTTACTGCTGCTGTTGTCATTGTTTTTCCACTCCACCACCCAAGTTTTCAGGGGGTCAATTCAGATCCAGCTACCAATGAGTTTGGAATGCTATTACCATGTTTTATACTTGTTTTTGGGAAGGCACATGGTTTATGTCTCTAATGTACACAGTACTGTATTGGTTTTCCCAAGTAATTTTTAAGTAATTGCAGCTATGCTTTCTGTGTCCTTGCTGATCATGTAGTTTGTCTTCTCCTGCATTCTCAGTCTGACATTCTCATGAAGTGGAAAAGCAGCATCCATGATGATAGTCTCCTTCCTTCCTTTCTAAGGCCACCGTGCTGGATCTGCTAGCATATACCTTATGGTCATTAACAGAAAAAAAAAAAAAAAAAATCTCAAAGGGATTTTTATACATTAGTGTTTCTCACTTGGACTAAGATTGCAACACATCCCCTATTACTATCCTATTGTATTGAAGCTACTTGTATTCTGTGTCTCTTGCCAGAATGCATGGTGCACAATTTAGCAGCCTTTTAGGCTGCACCTTTTAAAAATCTCTAGCTGTATTGGTATGATCATAAACAGAACCGCTAATAGTCTCCAAAACCTGATTGCAATTCCTATGCTCTGTACTTCTTTCCCTCTATCTTCATTTTATCATCGCTCATACAAAGAGCCCATTCCTTTGCAGCCATAATTAAGCTCTCAGTTTCTCTTTCCAGTCCTTCTCTGGCAATGATTATGATGTCTATTTTTTTTTTAGTTGCTGAAGGTGTCAATCCACAGTGCTTCTCAAGAGCCATGTTCAGGTTCACAGAAGCAGGAAGTGAGCACAGAAGGAAGTCCCTAAAGCCAGTCATCATTTTAAAGATAAGGTCTGATCAGGGAGACAAGGCTGCTCAGTTTCAGAAGATTTAAAAGCACCATATGGTTAGTGTTCTGGATGCAAACAGCTTACACGCACCCCCACGACCACCACACACATGCTCCAGCTGTGCCCCTAAGCACACATCTAGGGAGGAGCAAGAACAGCATGAGCATTCATGGTACTTTCTCCCAAGTACTCTCCCACCCATTTTAATTTCAGGGACTTTCTCAATTACTTGTGGAGGTTTTTTTCCACATTTAGTAATGCTCTCTGGATTTCTGCTGCACAATCTGGTGCTGTTTCTCCCTTGAGGCCATGCAGATGTTGAGCACCCATAAAAGCAGCCCTTGCAAAGCCTCAAAAGGCTGCGGCCCACCACCCTCATGGGTTTCTTCTGCGTCTGGCTCCTCGTAGCATTGTGGCCCCCAGAGACTACCCTGTCTCCTCTCAGTCAAATCTGACCCATAGCAAGAGTCATAGCCCACTTGCTCATTTATCATGGAGAAACTGCCCCACACCTTTCGTCATCTTTGTCACTCTCCTCTGAATTTTTCATCATATTTTATTTACAGGTGAAGGCACACAGCGTTCAAAATGGGGATGAGCTATGGTTTTGTACCAGGGTTTAACAGTATTTTCTCTTTGTTCTCTATCTATTCCCTAAAACATCCTACAATTTTATTCAGTGCTTTCTAGCACTAAGCTGATGTTTTCAGGGTCTCGCTCCTGACAGTTACAGCCAGCTCAGAACTCATTTTGTTCATGAGCCTTGGATCGCTTTTTCCAAGGTGCATCACTTTACATTTGCTTCCACTGGATTTCACCTGCCATTTTGTCTCCCAGCCTCTCCATCTTCAAAAATAATTTTGTAACCCTTGTTTTCACTAGCCTGACCAACTTTTTTGTAATTATTGGACCTTTTCATTTTAACAATTGGTCCTTTTTCAGGCTGTTTATAAACATGTTCAACAGCACAGCTCCTAGCACACAGCTTTTAGGAACTCCATGAGCGAGCTCCATCCACATTGAGGACAGGCATTAACTCCTACTACTTGCTTTCTATCTTTGACTAATAACATATCCAGGCACCTCCCCTTAGTAGAGCAAGTTTTTCCAGCTAAATTGATCCATCATTCCCATTTGTCCCCAACCTACTTTTAAAGAATCAAAGCAGGTGTCTCCCCCTCTATGCTTCCCCCACTAGGACAACATGTAGGGCACCAAACAGCAAAAATACCAAAACCAACAATGTGAGATGAATTTTTTATTCAAAATAAACACAGCACCATTACATTATCATGTAAATGATTACTGTGCTACCAAGAAATATTTCCCTATTCTCTAAGAACAATTAACTACATAAAGTTTACAATACTAGAAGACAGTCACTTACTGACAATGCAGAACAATTTGCAGATGAGGTTGATTACGCTGGCAGGGTTTAACTGAAAAATAAAACAGAGATACACGTTGATTGAAGCTATCTAAATAAAACATGAATGGCCCCTAATGAAAACAGCAGGCAAAACAGCACTTTGAGGCCTCAGCAACAACATTTTTCTCAGCATGGGGTGTGCAACAGCCAGGGCAAGTTAATGTTCTGCAAGCCATTTACTAATTTACCACCTTTAGGTACATCATTTCAAGTCTACAGATTTATGAAAATACCTTTGGTATTATTCACCCCTCTCACCTCTAAACATTTCAAACAGTAACTTTACAGATTTTTAAAAGTACTGATAGTATAATCAATGGGGTGGCTTACAGAGAATGATGACTTGCTGTAGGTTATGTCAGAAGAGCTGCTGCCTCTCTGCAACACAAACAATGCACCTCACCATGCAGCACCAAAGACCTCTTCTTGCTTTCTCTGCCACTCTCCTTAACAGGAGGGTGCTCATCAGCTGGTGAAAGCAGGTCCAGGCTTCCTTCAGTCTTCACTGGTTGTTCCACTGACTTTTATGGAGGTACTGTGATTATTACCTGGCTATCAGTGCCTGGCGATTGATGGAAAATTAACCTGAGACATGCCTGTGGTTCTCCTCTTAAGTATATATGGAATATTTTTCGTAATTTGATTTTTAGCATGCAGTGTTATTTTATTTGACATCCATGCATCTCGTTTCTTTTGTATTATTCCACTTTCTTTGATGCTGGCATGCACAGTTCCTTCCAGCTATCCACAGATTTCATTATGTTTCTGTTTACTCCTGCTTTAGGATCATTAATGAGGATGTTGACTAAGTCAGGACCTGCCACTAATCTCTATGTTATGCTACCTGATAGTGCCTCTCCATTTTATGTGCTGTTATTTAGCATTACCCTTTGCCATGGACTTTTTGCCAGTTCTCAATACACTTGAGAGCAGAGCTGGTGAATAATTTACTAATGAATTTGTGTCTTATTTCAATAATATTTTAAGAACACCAATAAAGAAACCATAAAATGGCAAAAGCGTAGCATTTATGAGACCGTTACTAAGCTTAACCAGGAAAACTATCTTGCAGAAAAATTTCAGGAGAACAAAAGAAAAGAGTTTGTCAATGCTTGAGAGCTGAATTCCTTCTAATGTGTGATCACAAACACCTGGTTTCTGTATTATGCATAACTCTACTTCAGAGTTTGTGAATCAGTTTATATTTTTAAAATAGGGGTCCAAGAAAAAAAGTCTTATGATACCACATTTACCAAATACCTTTTATTCACTGATTTCATAATTCTGTTTATATATATATATATTTCTCTCTAGGGAGATTTATTCTTTATGAGATGTGCCAGAGATGCTACATTTCTTTTACCTTTATGTGTTCAGTGGTAACACTGTTGATATTGGCTCTTTCATTTTTTGTAAGGATTTATTTCACTATGAAACGCTTCCACCTCTTTTGTTTTCCTTCTGAAAATCAATACCATATTCACCTTTCACTAATATATTGATGGGTCCCTGGTTGTTTTTGAGTTTTCAGTAGTAATTGCTGTGCTATAGCAGAAAATCAGGCTGATTTTTTTTCTTGAAATACTTCTCATTGAGAAATTGATTTTTTTATTAAAGAAAATATCTGTTCTGTCATTAATGGCTTTGTCCTTGTCAGAAAGCTGATTTTAGTTGATCAAACAAAATGTATTTTTCAAGGATTGTTGTGAAAAAATTACAACATTTGCTGGTTTTTCCCCTCTTGTATTACTTGGGTGGGGAAGTGGGAGGGAAATCAGTTTAATACTTTGAGATCATCTAGAGCCAGTGATTTGTATACGCCAGTATTTCTCTAATATTAATACATGCATTTCTTAGTTCCCAGGACTCTTCCTTGAAACCTTTTTTCTCCTTCCTGTTTCTTTTAGTAAACTCATGCCCTACCAGCAGAAAGGCAAGACTTTTCTGCAGGTTTTCTGCTCCATCTCTGCCTGACCCCCCTCTCCATCCAACCCAGGTGCTGTTTGTGCATATATATATACACACACACACATTTATAGATACATATATACATACACATACACATGCATACATGTATATATGCATATATATATAAATTTGGAGCTCTGTCTTCTCCTACTTGCTCCTTGCACTTACCGGAGCTGAGAGGACAAGCAGAGTCATCCCATCACAGCTGCATCTCCTATAGGCCTTTCCTATATGCAACAGCTGGGATGCTTTCATACCTCTTTTTGGGGTGCAGCTTTACTGGTGCATAGGTGCTGGGTTGGTTTATTTTTGTAGCAGAAGGGGGTAAGTGGTACGAATCCATACACACCATCATAGGGGTGGAATGTGGCAGTAGAACAGTCACGCTTTTAGCAATAGAAGCCACCATTTCCAAAGGGAATCCTTGTTTCTACAGCAATACAGGTGCAAAAATTAAAAGTGAAACTGGAAGCTGGCTCCTCAGTGAACCAAAAAATCTGAAGCCACTGTGATATAAACTCACACAATGCACACAGGGAAAAATAAATCTCAGTTTGAACTGTATTGCACTCAGCCCATCTGGACTTACCCTGCACTTTTGGCTCGATACAGCATTTTTATTTTATTGCCCTAGAGTTACATGCTGCTAAACAGTGGTCCTGCCACACCCCAGAAAGAGCTGCCTCTCACAGGTAGGTGGAACAGTTCCTGTATGCCAGCCAGTAGCCAAAATCCAGCCTTCTGCTAAGAGGATGTTTCATTTCAAGTGCCTAAGAAGCAGCAGTATCGGTGCAAAAGGTTGCTATACAGTGACAGATGCTTCACCACCAGATCATTGAAAGAGGATGAAAATAGCACCAAAAAAAAAAAGCACCAAAAAAAACAATAACAAAAAAAACCCCAAACCCAGACTTGAAGCACAATGTTACACTACTTCAGTGTGTGTTCTATTTTCAGAAGATGTTAAAGGAGCTGAAACACAATGGGCAATGATTTCTTACATTGTTCACAACAGAAAGTATTTGTACAGTAATGCAAATACACGGCGGTGGCCTGCAGGGCTGTTGTTGAAGGGAAATGTTTACAGGGATGCTGGGTGTGATTCACTGAGGCTCTGCACCAGACCATGCTGGGATGCAGCTGGGGATCTGGGCCGCAGGCAAACCACAAATAACCATTCTCCCGCCCTGCTGACAGGCTGGTGGTGGGGTGCTTAACTAGGCACATGAAAGATCACAGCCACCCTTGTCCTTCCTTGTGCATCTGCATGAGGACTTTTCTTCACATTGTCCTCTTTCTTGATCTGGAAGGTAAGTGGTTTCAGTGCAGCTACTTGCAGGGTAAAATACTACCCAGTGTGAGGGGCAGTGAGATGCTGCCTCTAGCACCTCTGCATTTGAGTCTCCAGAGCCTACTCAGGCTCTTCTTGGACACAGCGAATGCCAAATTCTTGGCATTTGATCATGCACTTGAAGAAACTGGAAGGCAACTGTGCTTTGGGAAACACAGGATGTACGAACAGAAAAGCCAGGAGAACCTAATTTTTCATGACTACAAAAAATTTCCAAGACATTCCTATTTTCCGTTGATAACTTATTTGTTTAAATGTAGGGTCCTTAACAGGAGAGTCATTGCAATATATATAGCAAGGTGGTTGCATTAAGAATAGTGGATGGGCTAACCAGACCTTGAATCGGACTGCAGGTAGCCTTTAAATAACACACCTTCAATTTTTTTTAATCATTAGGAGTTCCTGACACTGAGAAAAAACAGCTAAAGCAGCTGTACAGCTGGAGAAAAGACAAAAAATAAACACCTACTGCTGTAGGGAGTCCTACTCCATTGGGAAAAACCAGTCACTCACCACAGGAGCCTTAGGACCCCAGTGGAAGGGGGCACATGCTTATGGTGCGTGAGCTTGTTTTTAACCTCACTGCCAAACCCAATTGATCAAAAGTTGTCAGAGCACTAATCTTGCTGTGGCTCTGATATTTTAAGCTACATATTCTATTTTAAACTACATGTATGTTTAAATTATTTATATTTTAAGCTATATATATTTTAAACTATAATGAAGTTAAAAAAAAAAAAGCGAGGTGATTTTGTTTATTTGGTAGTCTTTTAACTGCCAAACTATTCCCGTCCACCCCACAGCAGTGTCGGATAGTCACTCTTGCCCCATCTCCCACTCTTACCAACAGAGGTGATTTTTTTTCCTTGATCTTTTTACAAGCTAAAGCAAAGCCACTTTCCCTGGCATGGGGCAGAGGTCTAGGAACAGGGACGCTCTCTCACATTTGCTTTAAGGCTCTTGGAGGGCTAATAAATACTCCATGACTGCTCTTAGAAAAATATGAATTTAGAAACCACCTTCTTCAGGGCCAGATCCTTGGCTTGTGCAAACTGTCAGAGCTGAGTTGAAATCAATGGTGCAGTAAGGCATTTTGCTTCAGCTCCCTGATAGAAGCCAAAACTAAATCCCTAACTGTGAACGGTCGTGTCAAAACCCTCAAACCGCCTGCTCAGCTAGAAAAGCAGCAAAGTCTAAGGATTTAGCCATCTTAGATGCACACACAAAGATAATGCTGGGAAATTAAAATCCTGCAGGTGAGACTCGGGTGAATTTGTACGTTTTGATTCTAGGAGGAATTTGTGTTACAAAGAGGACATATAAATGATTTAGGTGTACAAGTGTGCAAGACCCATTGCAGTTCAGCTGGGCTCACCACATATCATTAGTAGTCAAGAAAATACTTCCCAGCTGCTGTAAAGCCCTCAGTATGTGCAGCCCTTATAGTGTAGCTGTGGGTAACAAAAACCAACCTAGCAAACAGCATCTTTTTATTTTTCCGATTTGGCTTAGGACCATAAAATCACCAGAAGGCATGGAGAACAGGAACAGGGATCAATGTCCCCTGTCTCTTCCAATTTGAGAACTAGAAGGCATCAAATGAAACTAGGCAAGCCTAGGTTCAAAACAAAGAAAGGAATTGCTCCTTCATGGCACATGGCATTAGACTGGGGGACTCATGGCCACAGAGTGATATAGCTGCTGGCGACTTATGTGCATGTGAAAAAGCGATAGGGCACATTCAAAGAAAAGAAATGTTTTAAGAGTTATTAAATGCCAAGTCACTCACCCCAGATCTAGCATTGCGCCATGCAACATCTGTGAGAGCACTCTGGGGAAGCACCACATCGTGCTTGCCCTGCACATATTTCATTGGGGAGGATACTGGAGGGATAGGCAGATCCACTACAGCATTTTCTTATACTCTGGTTCTTCTATACTATAGTTCTTCTGCAATATGATTCTTACATTCTTACATATTGGTAAATTGTTTGTATGGTGGATGGACCAAAACACTGGATGCTCTGAGAACTGGACTACAAAGGATATCTTCACCATCTTCTTCTAGTTCTCTAACTTGCACTTAAGCATCTCCTCTTTGCATTCAGTTGTCTCTGTTCACTGAATTTATGCAGACTCATGAGTAGCCTTGGGTTGATGGAAGCTGCAATTTTCTGTGAATAAATTATTTATGGGGGGAAAAAAAACCCTTCAGGCTGTTCTAATTTGAAGATTTTCTAAAAATAAACAGAAAGAAAAATATGTCAAGAGTTAGCCTAACAGTAAAAGATTAATTCATCAAAATAAAGACACCTAAAGGAATGAGACATTATAAATGCATCTATAAGCATGCCTATATTAGCAACTTGAGACAATATATTTCTGTGGGAGGCTAATGTAAAGAAGTATGTTTCCCTTGTGAAAAATCTATAATACCTGCTTGTTTTACCATTTTGCAATCAATCACTTTTTAAAACATATCGTTTCTTATCTATAAGGTTTATTCAGGTTGAGTTCTATATGTAGTCCTTATTCATGCTCCATTCCCATGGCAGTCAAAAAATTGGAGCATTGTATGATTATGCCCTAAGTCGGGAATTCAGGTTTCAACTTGTTTTGTTGTCAGAAAGATTCCCTCTTTTAAATTTTTTTCTTCTTTTTTCCCGTGGAGCGGCCTGCTCGTTGCCACAGGCTTGCGACAGAAGTGATTCATTCTGGATAGGAGAAATCAGCTCTGTTATGATGGCAAGGGGAAGAGCAGGCTTGGCTTAGTATAGGAATTACATCTTGCAGGAATTATATTTTTATTATATTTTTATTTATATATACTTCTATTCTATTCTATTCTATTCCATATAAATTTATTATATACTTATATAATCTAGCAGGAATTAGATGATCCTAATCTTGCTGGCAGTTACCAGCGCTTATGACTCTTCCCAAAGATTGCAGGGCAGAACCTCACCTGACGTGTGAAGTCATTGCTTAGGTGGTAACAGAGACTTTGACAACTTCTGGTTCAGCCTCAATGGTTTGAAGGCTGTCTGGCTTGTTTTATGCAACACAACTTTTGCTTATAGGCATTACATCTTTTTTCCCTAGTGCAAATAACTCTTTATTCTCAACTGCCAACTTTCTGACCCCCCTGCACTTGCCCAAAAGTGCCACAGCACCTAGAAGGAGCCACAATTTCTCAGAGAGGGAAATTAATTCTCCATGCCACCCTCCTGGGCTTTCTGAGGAGAAATGTGACGATTAACACAATGAAAGTAGGGTTGTTTTCTGACATGTTAATACCTGCCCTCTAAGAATTAGAGGGAGCCCAAGTTATCTGACTTAGCCCACCAATGGTAATGACTTTTGGTTACCGCAGATAAAATACACACTGCATATAGGAATTCGTAGTTCTGATTGTACAAAGCTATTTCTTTGCGTTGTGATGAACTAGCCTGGGAAACGAGGCAGGAGAGTCGCAAAACAGGTGCGGCAACAAAAAACTGTGGCCAGGTTGGGGTCAAATGGTATTTAGTTTGTTCTCTTCAAAATAAAACACACACTTGCCTGGTAAGGGTGATTAGAGCAACAAGTAGTGGACTGTAAAAATGGTAAATAGAAAAATTAATGGGAGATGATCACTATGACCTCAGATTTGTAAGAATTATAAGGGGGGGACCTGTGTCACACTAGCTTTTGGTTTAACTAGCTTTTCTGAAGGTAGGCTGGGCTGGCTTAAATGGGAATTGAGAAAATCCAAGACTGAGTATTTTGCAAAAATCTGAGGAGCAATACACACAAGCAGAATTTCATAGTACCAGCTCTATAGCTGAAATGATGCATTTCATCATGCCAAGCTCCATTCTTCAGGTAGCCTTGGGAAGGTGGTTTTACCCAGCAGATTAAAATCCCAAAGAGACACGGGACCAGACTGATTTGTATTTTGCAATGTATCTGGAGCCTGTGCTCTTCCTTGCTCTTCGGGCTGTTCCTTGCTGTGAGCATTGAAGGATTTTGGAGGTCCTTTCACTGGGATTCAGAGCCCCATTTGTCCCACGCCCTGTCTTAGCCCTTTCTTTCAAAGGCTATGATTATCTCTGAACACTGCTGTTTACCATCTACACCATCTACTATGCAGAGAATATGGTTTTTTACCTCATTTCCTGGTTTTTAGAATACTCGTCTGCTCAATTTGGCCAGAAAGCCACTTATATTTTATTTAGAGTAAAAGTTTGCCTGTTCCTGTTCTTGCCTTTAACTAATACTTAGACTAACAGCACTGGTTAGCAGTGACCATGGTGAGCCCGTATTATGGTCCCTGTATTTTTCAAGAGGCTCACAAGGAACATCTGTCCAGGCAGGAAAAAAGCTGTGGAAAAAGTGATGGGGATTAAGTTTTCTTCATTTTACATTATAATGACATTTCCAATCACTTGAGAACCGCATGATTGCCTTTCATAGCTCCTGGGAATCTTGACTCAGTGAGTGAGAAATGTACTCTGAAATAATGGCACTCGTTCTAGATTTTCTCCTTAAAAATGCACCGGACCCTGATGAATCAGCTTCTTTGCGCAATCCCAATCATTGTGTAAGTCTGCCCTCTGACACTGCCCGCATGCAAATACTTCACACACTATTCTTAGCAAACCAAAACCTTTTGGTGAAAAGACTGCAGGTAGTTGCCATTTTCAGTAGCTCTCCTGGCCTGTGAGATCACTGCCATTTTGGTTGCTTTTTATTTGGTTTATTTTTTCTCTTGATCCTCATTTTCTGTCTTTCTGATACCGTGGCCTTCTTACTCAACCAACAGCAACTATGTTCCTCCCAACCTTGGGAAAACCAGCTCCTGAAACTGGGGAGAGAAGAGGAAACATGACATTGTTCATTCAAACGAAGTCTTCTGTCTTGTACTTTAAAAACATTAATTTACATTAACATATGCAATTCCACAGGCAGGTCTGAACCTTATGAACCTTATGGTCGACCATGTCTCTTACTGGAGCTTGGACTACGTAGCTGAAGCATGAAGGTGACCCTGGCTTTGTAAGAGTATTTGGAACAGAAGGGCTCCTCCTTTCTCTCCTTGCTGTCGGGGGAACTGCCAGGGATAAGCCACTTTGAAAACTTGATTGTCTAGAGGCTGAAATAGGGAGATCAGGCTTTTGGAAAATCTAACCCCAGTTATTGCATCATGCTGGTATAAGAGGGGAGCTAAAAGCTAGCATTAAATCAGTATTTAAATCAGCTATAAAATCACAGAAACACAAGGTATAGTCTTTGAAGTTCAACGATGAGAAACATCCAATTCCTACTTTTATTTCCTGGTTTTTAGACAGAAGGCTTAAATTTTATATGAGGTTGTTATCCCATTACGTGTTACTGCTACTGCACATCTCCCACCTCCCCAAGCAGTGCTGGTACCTCTGCATTGCTAAACCCACCAGACTACTGAGGACATGTGTCTGGAACTCAGAATAATCTACTTTAATTATTTTTACAAACAATTGTACTTAAGAAGCACATGTATTTATTATGAATTGTTATGTTTTCCTTTATCCATACATAATGAATTTATTACAGTTGGGCATTTTAGTACACCTTTGTTTTCAATTTTAATTGGATTCTTTAAAATGCCCATATTTAACCCTCAAGCTGAAAGGTTTGATATTCCTTTGAAAGTTGTATTTTTCTTCTTCCATTTTACACCTTTATATCTCTCTCTTTGTTGTGAAAGATTTAGATGTTCCAGGTGGTTATGAGGTTAAAAAGCAATTAATCTTTGCATGTAATAAGATAACTTTTTATAAAAGCTTGTCAAAAACATATAACTAGAGTCAATGTATTTTTGAACTTTGAAAGCTACTTTCATGTGAAAAAGATTTTTTTAATTTTGGCTAAATGTGAAGTCATTTTAAAAAACTAAGTTTTAAAGATGTGAAATTCTACTATTTTTTTTTTCTAAAAAGAAGAAATTGTTGATATTGACTTTCTAAAGACAAGACTAGAGCAGTTTGAAATAAAGCTGGAAATGCTTAGAGCAAAATTTTAAGGGGAAGTAGAATTACTAGTAATGTGCTCAACCAAATATTTTTCAAAAAGATTTACAACTAGTTAGCAAATTGTGCTTATAGATTATTGAAATGACTATTTTTTTCTTTCAACTGAATATTTTTAAATCTCTTGGAATTTATGAAATTTATAAATGCCAGATTCAATACACACTGAATGGAATAATAGATTATTCCATTCTTTCAATGCCTCCATATAGGTCTGACTATATGCCCATACTGATGGTGATGGGAACTTATTCCCACATTCTCAACCACACTTGGACATTCCTGCTGAAGTCATCAGGAGCTGGTTACCAAAGTACCTTGGAGAATGTAGTCCTTAGTCATGAACGTGGTGTTCACATCAAGCAGCATCAGGAAAATAACTGCTGTGTCTTGCTGGAGACTAAGCTTCCTTGATTTCTTCTGCAGGTACTTGAGAGAGTCAGCTATCTCCAAAAAGCAATCTATCTAGAGCACACTGTTACGAGTCTAACTCCTAGTTAATGGTGATTTCCACATCGCTCCCTTGAGGTGGCCCTCTTCCCACCCCAGGAGACCAGTTTCTTCAGCATTGGTGTGAGCATTCCCCTGTGCTCACTCGGGAGAGTAAACACCGTGGCGTCACAAGCCCTGAATGCCATGACGTGATCCTCCTCACTAGCAAACCATCTCCTTGAATGCAGCAAAACCTCAAGCAACAAAACCTCATGCTTTGCAGCAGCTCTGATGAAAGCAATGGGACTGCTGATGGAGTAAGACACACCTCAGCAGCAGGAAGGGCATTAGGGTCTGCCCCTCGAAGTCAGGAGTAACTTCAACTGTACCCCATTGTCAGAGCAAGTCTGTTTTAAATGTTTCTTACATCTTCCTTCAGATCTGTCTATATAATTTGGTTAATTTATTAAAAAACCCCCAAACATTTAGAGAATCTAGGATAAATATTATGTTCCTGTCATCTCTTTGGTGATTTTGTCATGCATCCTTCTGTTGTTATGTTTTGCTATGAATATTAAATAATTAGGTTTTATTTAATTTTTATTAGACTCTAGATACAAGGAGCATAATATATGAAGAAAACAGTCATAAAACTATGTCAAAAGATTCATAAGAACTTGTTGATGCTGTGTTTCTTCTCTTTTCATGATCAAGCCTACAGCATTTCAGTCAGGAAACCTACCAGCTGTTGTTCGTATTTTCAGCAAGAGGTTTTCACAGACCCAAAACTTTTAAGAGTTTAGGAGGTGGCAGGCCTATTTAGCTTAGCTGTGTCATTAAATGCAAATGCCTACATTAGTACAGCATTAAAGTTCAGAATTCAAACACACATAATTTATGAAAACTGAAAGCTAAGGTTCCCACACTGATGTTAAATCAATACTATTGCTCAGATTATGCACATTAAAGTGTATATTTAATTGCATAAACCAAGCTGTTGAAGTAACATATGTACACCGTGGCCAACTTAACTTCAGCACAGAGCATTAACAGCTGGATGAACCGTCCCTTTCTCTTTGACAAGTGAGCCTGGACCAACAGGAAGAGACATGGGGAAGAAGGGTGCACAGATGCATGGGGCTAGGGGTCACATCTGACTTTTGGTTTCCACCCGCCCTGAAAACACGAGGAAATGTTTCTGATATTTCTCCACACCTTTGCAGAAAGGTTATGTCCTCCATCCCGTTTAGACACAAAGCAGTTCAGACAAACAAACAAGTTTGTTGTAACAACAACAAACCTGGGAGATGCATTTCCAGACAGGAGTTTTATTTCCTTGGTCTTGAGCCGGCAATCTAAGTCTGTCGATTTCAATACATGACCTCTACTAGGGCCTGAGGGCACTAGCCATGCTGCTTGAATCTAAATGACAGACTGACTTCTGCTGCTAATTTAAATCGCACCAGAAAGCAGCTAAAGTATTAAGGCTCTGACGTCATCTGGGGGTAATGCTATTTTGAGTATCCCAATTTTATCCCACCCTTTCCTGTCTATTTATTACTACTACTTTCTCTGTCCTCCAGTCCTGGAGCTTCCTCCAAAATTTAAACATGATGTGTTCTGAATATAAACAAGAAGAAATACAATGTTTTATTTCCTTACTAGAAATTGGCACTTTTGGTGGGAGGATTAACAAAGCTTCAGCCAACTTCTACTGCCAACCAGAAGGCTGTCTTTTGCTTAAATGCTGCACAAAAATCTACTACGCTTTTGGCTTGTATAGAGGATTTATTAGCGGGCCTACTTACGCTCTCCTTTACACCTGCATAACCCTACTGTTGTACGGAAGGCAAGATTTGTCTTGTGAAACCACTGCTTCTAGTGATGAAGCATGAGCAGGAAGAAACTTGGCCTGACTTTGCAAACATCCCATGAAATGCAACGTGGCAATGGGTGACACTCAGTGAAAACCCCACTTTTACTGTCACCTTTTCCTAAGGTAGACTTGGCCTTTGTGTCTTTCTCTGTTCTGGGCATCCCGGAGGGGTAACACACACACCCCCCCCACACACACACACTTACAGCCTCCAACCCTAAGAAGACTTGAGTGCCACATCAACAAGAGTATTCACAAGGCATTTAGCACTTGCAGAACTTGAGCTGTATAGGATGAGGAGAAAACATAAACCAAACCAGACAAACCGGTAGTGTAATATTACCCAAGAGATGGTGGTGTCAGCCTGTTTAGCTTCTTTCACAATTTCATAAGTGGACGTTTTTGTCCTTTTAAAACTGGGTGAAATGTTTTCTGGATTGCGTACTCCCCACTATTTTTTATAAAGTTGGCATCTCATTTTTGGGGCTGATTTCTGACTATTCAGGCTTTGCTTTAAGCTGCATCAATCCAAGGACTGTTCTTGTTTGACAAATTCCTATTTCATTTCAAATTCACTGAAATGGAGCTTTCCTTGAAAATTGTTTTACATTATGAAACATTAAACAAATGTAAAAGTAAGAATTGATACACACATACTGCATGTTACCAAAACAAAACCTAAAAATATTTTTAGGTGTGTTCCCTCCCCCCATTGTCAAAATGACATAAATTCCTGTAGAAAAGAGATGTATTAACTCTATGGTTTTCAACTGACTTATCATAGATAAAAACAGTGAATCATCTGTGAATAAGGCCGCTAGTTGATAATTTAAAGTTAAATTTAACATATTTAACTTGCAATTTTCTACTTATGTTTAGAAATTTTCTGTTTGGTTACCCAAGCAAATTTAAGTGTATTGCACTACTGCTATCAAAGCTAAGGCCAATGTTCATATTTCTAGTGTCAAATGAGGCTCAGTGTAGGCTGCAGTTTTCTCCTTTTGAGTGTTCTCTTAAATTTGAAAGCAAATTTGTTTTGCTCTTGGCCTATTAAGAGTTTGCTTTTCACTACATCGATACCCTCTGGAAAAGCATATACATTTGCATGAGTGTAAATATAATTTTGTATTTCCATGCACGTTTTCCAAAACCAATATTTGCAGTTTTGCTCTATGACTGGGATGATACACTCTGTGATTTGGCTGCTCAGCTATGATGACCGCTCCAGACAGCCCTTCCAGTCCTGGGTGTCCAAGGGGGAGCTGGAAGAGCTGTAACACCCTCAGTGTTGCTGGAGGCTGGTGAGGGCAGTAGCCTGAAAAACAGCCACAACCCCATCACAAGGTACGGGAGTGTTCACTACTATCATACAACCTAATCACAAGGAGGAGAAAAGAGCAATCATAATGCCCTGTGCAACTTGAATTGAATTATGTGGGATGCCTTGTTACTGTCCTTGCCCCTGTCTGCTTCAAGCCACAGAGGAGGATGCACTGGGAAGTCAAAGTGATTAATTTTATAGAGGGCTCCACTCCTTCCCACCTCCAGCTCAAGCTCCAAAGAGATTCAAAGAGTCAGAAAAACAGGTAGATCAAAGCTCTTAAAAGAAACTACAGGTTTGTTGAGTGATCAGCCCACACAACTTGTTGACACGTGATACCCCAGGAAGAAGAGGGTGAGATGGTTACATAAGATGTCAAACCGAAAAAAGTAACCTAAAACAAACCCAAAGCCCAGGATTCGAAAAACACTTGAAACCTTTCTGCTTGAGGGAATGAATCCATGCCTAATGAATGAGGAAAATTTTCGTAGGTACAAATTATCCTCTAACACTTTCACCGTGCATTTTCTTCTATTGTCCTCATATGCATCCAATTCTGACCACTGTTGGAGACAGGAATATGGGACAGGTAAACATTAGTCTGATCCAGTCTAGTAATTTACAACATTATTTCAGCTAAAATCCTTTCTTTTGTTAGTTTTCTAAAAAATCTGTATGTTCATCTGTAACTTGGTGTATCCAAGAAGGTAATTTTCATGCGCATGTTTCTGTATATTCTTGCCTCATGGAGGCCATACAGCAACAATGTTATCAGGCTTATATAAAAATAGCAGTCTCATACAAAGGGGTGGGATATACATTTCAGGACGTCACTTCTTGAAGACAGAAGATGAATGTTGAATGGGGAATAAACAAATACTTGAGCAAAACACACTGAGGGCTTCACAACAACCCAGAGAGTAAAACCCCTTAAGCTCCTCCAGAAGGTATTTACAGACAATTTAGGCAAGATCGCCTTTCTGTTTTACATTCAAGTTCAACAGCAGCGTTCCATAAATAGACTATACACACAAAAGAAAAGCATAGCTGAAGCCTAAAGATAGAAGGCTGTTCTTTCAGAGTTGCAGATTTATCATTAGCTTAGTTACAGGAAAGCTTATTTGGGTGACTTGCAGTGGCAGAGAGGTGACAAAGGCAAACTACCTGATGTTCAGTGCCTCCAGAGCACTCATGTAGGTAACCCACTTTAATTCTCTATGCCGTGTTTATTGAAGTTTAAAAAATAGATGCTGTTAAAGATGAATTGACGCTAGTTTTTTCACTAGGACATTTCGTAAAAACAAGAGCTCCACATTAAGACAAAAGCAGCAATCATACAAGCTCCACAGGCCGTATCCTCCTTTCAGTTCTAGCAGTATTAATGTGGCATACAAGAGTTAATTCAATTATCTTCATCTTTGCTCAGAGAAGAACAAATATTGTCCCAGATACCCATAGCACCTCTATGGAGTAATGTGGATAGCCTCACCAAAGCAGGTTACACTGATAATTACATTGCGGCGGGTTGACCTTGTCTGGCCACCATGTGCCCACCAAGCTGCTCTGTGATGCCCCTCCTCAACTGGATAGGGGGAGAAAATACAACAAAAAGCTCATGGGTCAAGATAAGGACAGGAAGACCACTCAGCAGTTACTATCATGGGCAAAACAGACTCAACTGGGGAAATTAATTTCCCCAAGCCCACTGATGGGCTCAGCTTTGGCCAGTGTTGGGTCTGTCTTGGAGGCGGCTGGAACTGGCTCTGTCTGACATGAGGGCAGCTCTTGATGTCTTCTCACAGAAGCCACCCCTGCAGCTCCCCTGCTACCAAAACCTTGCCACATAAACCCAATACATACATGAAAATGCAGCTGGTCCCAGTCAAAAAAATATCCAACTTGCATAACAAATCACCTGGATTTCTCCTGGTACCTGGTTTTTCAAATGGTTAACAACATGTTTAGTGGGGAGGGTAGGAGGACCCCAGACATCAAGTTGGGCATTTTCCAGGAGATATGCTGGAAGGAGGCTGCGTAAGAGTCAGGCAGGGCCTCGACGGCAGCAAACTGAAGTGTCTGATGGATCTGGTGCTGGAGGTAGTTTGTTGGTGTGTGAAAGACTTGGGTTTAAGCCCTTAATCTTCCACAAGCAGTCCCATGTGACCTTAAGCAAGTCTCTGTATCCTAACTGTCCATCTGGAACATGGAACGCATAGCACTTCTCTGCTTGACACTGATGCACTGAGAATCAATGCATTAAAGGTCAGGCAAGTCGACACTAAGGTAAAAGGGGATCTAAATATAGAAGACTGGAAATACTGAAGGTAAGAAAGAGTTTCCCTCTCCCATATTTCCTTTCTAATGCAAGAGTTTAAGCAAGATTTTAGCTAACATCTATTCTAGAAGATAGAGGATAGCAAGGAGGATGATTTATGTTGCAGAGATGACACAGTGGATGGTGGCATCAGGCAAAAAGGTGTTATTGTCTCAGTGATTTTTCTCCAGACTCAAACTCTTTAAAAAATCTTTATATATGCATATATCGGAATGTTAGACAAGAAATACAAAATAATGGAGAATACTGCAAAACAAATGCATTAACCGAACGGTAACTAATAGTAAATAAAGCGTAAGATAAGCAAATGCATGTTTTATTAAAAGAGATTGCTAAATAGCCAGCTGAAAGCTAGCCTTTGTTAATAAAATATTGGGAAAGTCTACAAAATGTTCCCCACCTGGGATTCCTGAGTGTGCACACTGGAACCAGTGCACCTTCATACATAAATTAGTGCTGAAAAACAAGCATGTGTTTTTGTTTATTTCTTGGTAATCATTAACATCTGAGATGTGTGGAAAAGTGGGAGTCAAAGTGCCTGAACTTTACTCCCTGATGTTACTTATAGCAACTAGCTTCATTTCTCTTCATCATACTCTATAGAGCTGTAAAACAGCCATGGTGGATCTCTCTTGCAAGAAGGGCTGTGACTCCACGTCAAATAGCCATGGACTTTGTGGGGAAAGGCACTTTGTTCATACCAGTATAAATGTTCTTAAAACAGAGACCTCCTAATTTAAGGCTTCCTTCTTTTTTTCATGGGAAATTGAAGGTGACAGCTTGCCTTCCTCTGAAGTCAGTGGGAGTTTTGCTATGAATTTTAGTGAGGCTAGGATTATGGCTGCAATGTACCTGCATTATTATTCTTCACTGTTCATTCAGATAATGTTGAGTGCAAACCTTAGTATCATAAGCTTCAGAGATGGAAAGCAAAGAAAAAATGACTGACTCTGTAGCCACATCATATAGATCAGCCACTAGCTCTTGGAAAGGACACAGTACCTGCGGGGAAAACTAGATGCAAGTATCAGCACTGCCCCTGAGCTGCCCTTACGTAGGTGGGCTGGAAGAAGGCTGAGCAGCAAACATCCCAACTCTAATCCACAACTGCCTCTGATCCCAATGCTCCCCCTTTCACTGCAGTCTTGATCTAATTAAACTGTCAGCACACTGTTAAAGTAATGCTTCCTGGGCTTTTTAGGGAGCTTGGATGAAGTGGAAAGGGGGAAAACGAAGGATTCATTGAGTCTATGACACAAGGCATCACACATGTGTCTGTTGGTATCTAATGCCCCTGTAAAGGTGAAATAGATTTGCAATGAGATGAGGAAGGGGAAAAAAAAGATTTTCATGATGAGTTAGTTGCCTGACCTGCTTTCTTACGGGGTCACTGTCAAGCTTGAAATCATGGCTTTGAACCATTTTGTGCTTAACAAGGAAGAGGTGTATCAGCTTAAAGAGAGAGGAGCTGTGATCTTTGGTTCCACAGTGCTGCAGGGGCTGTTTCTCTCACGGGCACCAGGACCGAGGGGTTTCCCCTGGGAGAGATGAGTGTGCAGAGGAGCCATAGCAGTGCTTGCCTCCCAGGCTCTCCTCTACCTCTACCACGAG